>NW_026109963.1:0-338457 GCF_013377495.2 Cygnus atratus
GAAGGCACTGATTTTATTTCCCTCTCCTTCCTCCCACCCCCTCTCTCCTGGTAACAGAAACCAGTGTAATTTCAAAGCAAATGAATCTATCCTGCAAAAGCACAAGCAGCACACCTACGGCACTGAAAAACGCTTTTGTTGATTTATTTTGAGAACACATCTTTAGGCACTCACATCCATTTCCATGTGTCTGAATCGGCAGACATTCCTGAAACAACGACCCTCCTGCCACAGCGTGCACACTGTCTCGTTCCCCAGAGCAGCTTCGCAGTGGCGGAAGGAACAGTTGTCTCCCTGTAACCAAAAGGAAACCAACAAGGAAAATATAGGACAGCCTCAAAAACCTCCATGCTACTGCCTCACG
Source organism: Cygnus atratus (assembly GCF_013377495.2). Taxonomy (NCBI): domain Eukaryota; kingdom Metazoa; phylum Chordata; class Aves; order Anseriformes; family Anatidae; genus Cygnus; species Cygnus atratus. Next base: position 365 of record NW_026109963.1, read on the forward strand.
TTGCTACCATTGAATTCAGAATCTAGCTGGTTATCAAGTTAACCAAAGACCAGTGTGCCTCCTCCTCCTACTCTACTCCTTCCTGAAAAAAATGGAAAAAAAGAAAGAAAAGCAAAGCAAAAGAAACCCAGCCATACCTTGGTACAGGTAGAATAGAAATAGAAGTAGCAATCGTCTCCTTGTTTAGACATGCTGACAAGTTCTGATAACAAGCTCGGGTTCTCTCCACAGGGACTTCCTCTGCTCTTGGAGAGAGCTGTCTTCACCCTTGCTTGGGTTGAAAGTCTTCTACTGGCTTGTGATCAGTGAAATCTTCTTTTTAAAAGTAACCCTAAAGAAAGTACCAACAAGTGAAAAATAATGAGTAACAAGCATTTCTCCAGTTTTCTTCTGTTAACCAAATTAGTCTCTTGAGGAGAGCAATGCCTTGAAATCAGCTGTTACATGAACTAACACAATATTAAATTAAAGATCTGTAAAGCTGCCAGGAGCTTTGTCAGCAAGCGTTCTCTTCCACGTCCTCAATAATATGACTTGGAGCACACCTGGAAGCCTGAAAATGGAGTCACTTCTTAAAAACCCACCTGATCATACATGCAAGGCAATGATCAACTATGGCTACAAATAACTTCTACAGAACGCAGTATGACGCATTAAATAGCATGTTCCAGTCACTGTGGGTCTTCGAGTTCACCCACCTGGACAACCTCAGCAAAGTTATCGATCTTCAAAGACTTCCAGTTAACTTCCCAGGTAAGTTTTCTGTTTCCCAGGTTTCCCTGTGTTTCCCCGGTAAGATTTCCATTTTCTCCTACCAAGCACCAGCTCAGTATGCAATGCTGCGTTAATAACACCCAAGCATGTAGATGTTAAACTGTAACTGCTTTGAAACCTAGTTGTTGCTAAGAAAAGAGCTCAATACACCACCTTCACGGGGCAAAAAGTCACATGGAAGAGCAGAAAAACCCAGAAGTGCTTCCTGAACTTCACGTTCCCAACAGCACCATCGCATTTAGATCCTGGCCTGGCATCCAGGATGCACGCTCTGCAAGCACTGCTGCGATGTGGAAGTGCCAAGGCAGGTTTTTGGCCTGCCCTCACTAAAACACTTCTTTTTTTTTTTTAATTTTATTTTTTGCAAACAATACAAAGAGTGTGCCAGGTGTGCTGTAATGCCAGTGTGCCAGGTCAATAGAGGATATCCAAACAACAGAGGCGTTTGTCCTACTTTCTGGCATGAAAACACTTTTACAGCATTCTTTTCACGAAGAAAGCCCTCTCTGTCTTCTCCAATGCTCCAGGACCTGCTGCAGCTGCAGCGGCTGCGCTGGTACAACCCGCAGCTTTGACAAATCTTTTCAACAGTTCTGCTTTACCTCGGCACAGTTGAGGTCTCTCCTCTTCCAGCTGAGCAAGCAGCTTGCGGGCTCTGCCACACGCTCAGTGCAGAAGCCAAAGCTGGGAACACAGCAGTCAAACTCTCACTGCTAACGAAGCCACCAGGGCAGAGGGCTGACACAGACCCGCCAGAGGCGAACCGTACCTGCTCACCCTCCCGCCTGCGAGGCTCGCCGCAGCAGCCCCGACCCGAAGCGCTCACAGTGCTTTGCTTGGTGATGTCACCCATGAGTCAGAGTCCCCACATGAGCATCTGCCTTGCCACTCTTTAGTGTTGTTTTTTTTTTTTTTTTTTGTGTTTTTTTTTCTTTTTTTGAAACACATGCAGGTTCTGGTAAACCTTCAGGTAAACCACAGATCAATAGGGAAGAAGTCCCACACGAGGGAAGGCGTGCTTTTCTTCCAGGCAATGGCGCATGCTTTAACATGCTGCATTCGACAAAGAAGCTCTCTCCATTTTGCGCAGTGGCAACAGGCACGACTGCAACACACGCACGTGTAGGCAGCACCTGCAGGTCCCAAACCCTTAACCAATTTTTAGATAGCACCAATTTCTTCTGTAGTGGCTTTCCCTTAATCCATAACCCCTTTTTTCCTTTATTTATATCGGGTGGCTCTCCTCCATTGCTCTCTCTGTCATTTTCCTCCCCAGTGTCTGAGCAGGCACTGGGAAGCGTTTCCAGAGGAAGGGTACTGCTGAAGCTACAACATTTACTCTCGGGGAAAGAAAAGAGAGTATGTGAAAAAAGAATACATACTTCCTTTCTTTTTCCTTTTTTTTTTTTTTTTAAAAAAAAAATCTCTGAAATCAATGCTGCGGCCTGGCAGCAAATAACTCTGGGAGTAATGATGATTCCTCATCCTCACTGTAACGTTCTAGTTAATCTCATAAAGAACCAATTTCCCCAGGCAGTGGCCATTTGAGATGGGAAGGGGCAGTAAGAGGAAGTTTTCCTTAGACTAGCTCTTTCCCCAGAACACCTCGCCATCCAGCAACAAATTCAATTCACCTGCTCCGCCTGATCAGTCAAACGTGCGTCCGACTCCAGCACACGCCACAGCGGTGGTCCTGACGTGGTTTGAGAATCACCTATCCGCAGAATATCTCGGCTTTGTACACTCAAATAACGCCGTAGTTTCGAAATAAGGCCCAGAGCTCACACTCCGAGTGCAGCCTAACAGCACCAGAGGGCCGGTAGGCTAAACATTCCCATCCTGGCAACAGTCCTGACCCAGGCAACAGTAAGCATCCCTTCTGCACTTTCATCGTGAACATCAGCATAAGGAAACAGAGAGCTCCTCGAGCCAAGTTTTAAGAAACAAACATCAAGGTCACCCAAGCGGCTTGTTTTCAGCAAACTAAAGGAGAAATTAAGGTGACAACCGCGTGCCTCCAGAGTTAGTCAGATCCTGAAGGCAGTTCCTTTGGGAAACGGAGGAGCAGCGCGCCAGATGACGCCTACCTTACAGCGCACCCCTCAGAGGCCCTGCTACGAAAGGAAGGCAGAAGGTTGGAACTCAAAAGAACTCGCAAGGCGCCCGTTAAGGGGGAAGCTTTAATTTCCTCAGCAGAACCTCCCCCCTGAAGGCAGCCCAGGGACTCTTTGCTTCCCTCGGGAGACAGCAGGGATGGGGCAGGGTGGTGGGACGGAGGGACAGAGGGCCAGACGGACGGCCAGATGGATGGACAGACGGGCAGACGGACAGCCAGACGGCCCAAAAGGCCTGAGCAAGGGCTGAGGAGCGGCAGGGAAGGGCAGGGCGAGGGGAAGGGCGACCCTGGGCCTGACAGAGGACCTTGGGCCTGACCCCGGGCAGCAGCTCCCCGTCTCACAGGGCCCAGGGGGGGCTGCCTGTAACAGGAGATGCGGGCAGGTAAATTTTACAAGCACTGCATCACAAATACCCTGCAACACCTCAACTACTGACTGGGACAGCCTCCTTCCTCACCTCCTGAAAGCTCCAGCTGGCAAACCAAGGACAAAATGAAAGGCAGATGGGGAGGACCTCGTAAGATACTAGTTCGTTCCCCATGTGCCCACTGCTGGTGACACGGAATGCCTCCTGTTCCCAAATGACATCGGCACGTTACATCTTTACTACATGCTGAAAGGAACTCACCATCTTGAACACAACTTAGAATTACCAATCCCAGCAGCAGGCTGTACAGCTGAAGCTGCTTTAGCCAATCAAGTGTGTCATGCTGCCCCTCAAAGCTTTCTTCCTGGGAACAGCTGCTGGGACACTCCTGACATATTACTTCTCAGAATGGCAGAACTGCGCCGGGAAGGCCCCACAGCAAGACTCGTAGTTCTGTCTTTCCCTTTCATGAAAGGATCTCCCACCTTGAGTTGATTACTTTTCATGATGATGAGACACAAATTCAAGTTTTGAAAAACTGAATGCTGATCAACAGATTTCTAGCACAGCCTGCGCATCAAAATTCATTTCTCTCCATTCAGGTAATCTTAGTTTCTGAGTTACAGTTACAGTCAAAAAATTTTTTATTTTTTTTTTTTTGTGATCAGAAAAACGAGGGGACTGGTTGTCCCAAGTCAGCCAGGGAACTTAACTGATCTTTGGTCGATGCACCAAGCAACTCAGCTCTCTTGGGGAAACTTAAATAGAACAGACAGATCTCCAAACGGATACAAAAAATAAATCCAATGATAAAAACCCAACCGACACATCCCATACCCCAGCTTATTGAACAGCACAAGGGTTTAATTTACAGGCTCTGTCCAAAGCAGCAAGAAGTGACAGATTTCATCCAAACCAGCCGCCCGCTCTCACTCTCTGATCTGGAGGTGTTATTTGACAAGCATGCCTATCAGTGACACTTGTAAACGCTGGGTTACTGCACCACAGCCCCAAATCCCTCACGGGCCCACTAAGATACTTTTACTGATTGATCCACAATAAACACTGCCAAAAAGATTCTCAACAAGTTAAACCCTGGTTAGAAAGAATCTGAGGAACCTGTCACTGCAGCAACTAAGGGCTGCAATTGGATGCAAAATCTCCAACACCCTCCTTAGCACCCTGCTAGCTCAAGGACTGTGTGGGGCTTCCATGCCCTGAGCGAGTCTACCCTGGCCACATAATGCAGATGTCATGTTCAAGAAAGCACATATCGTTATCGAAACTTATCGGATCCACAGCAAAAAGAAAAGCCCACCCTTCTATATTTCCCCTCCTTCTCCATTCACAGAGGGAAGAGACTGAAAACAAGCAGATTTGTCTTTCAAATTTACAGTTAATGTGAAAAATGTGTATTTGTGAAATACATCACGTATTGTTTCAAGCTACAAAAAACTCACTCCCACAAAGGAAGGACTTTTGACCTCAGCATGCAGCCCCAGTTACAAATAACTTCCTTTCTAGCAGCGGGCCGCGTTCCCCTGGCACTCAGTCACTCCGCAGCACGGCAGCCACCTTTGTGCTAAGGATGGCAAATTCTACTTAGAAACGCTCTGTAGAAGAGTGATGTTGTCCCCTTTTCACATGATCCGGCCTGCAGCACAGAGAAGGGAAAGAGGGGATTAGAGAGAGCCCAGAATCTGAGAATAATCTCGTGCTTTCAGAAAGTATTTCCTGTGGTTGAGCAGGGTTCTGCCCATCACACAGAGTCCTGTTCCTGCCAGCTGCCCCACACTCACAAGTCCCACTCCAGCCACCGTCCCCGTTCCAGCAGCACGCTGTCCCTGCTGAAAACCCCAGCATTGGGCACACATCGTTGCTTCTGTCCACCAGCAGGTGGTAAAGAAACACTGCCGCTACCGCGGCTCCCTGCTTTGACTCAGAGATCACAGCAAGCGTGACAATCGCCCAGGGCCACTGGCTTTAGATGCAGCTGAAAGGAGCTGTGACCAGACTCCTCCAGCCAGTGCAGGCCGCCTGGTACACGTTTCAAAGACCGGAACTGGTCTCAGGCAGGGACACATTCTCCTTCATTCAGCAAAATCACCAGCTCAAAAATCATCAGGGACAGAGATGTAGCCAGTAATTGCTCACTGAACTTCAACATCAAGGCTCGTCACACCTTTGGTACCTCTCAGTGCTGCTACCTAGAAGGCTCACCCGCGCAGGTTTCAGACCGCGCATCACTCGGGTTGCGCAGACACACGACACACCCAGCTGTTTCCTTGATTTTGTCTTGGAGTGAATCTCCTCTGCGTCGGCCAGCAACAAATTCATGTACTCGTCAAAGCCCTAGAAATCAGCAACGATGCCAATTACTTCAGCAACAACACAAACCATCATCAGCTTTGCTGACCCAGGCTGGACAATGAAGACTAATTGTTACAGAAGGACAATTTTTTTTTTCCCTTGTGCTAGTTCTTCTTGACAAGAAAAAATAGGATTGTGAAGGAGGGAAAAACTAACAACGTAATGCGGGGTTGTGCTGATACTCACAATGATGCAGCCTTCTATCCGCATGTTCACTTGCTCGTAAAGCCACACCTGGATCCTCGAACTCTGCAGAAGGAAGGAGGAGAGTAAATTGGAACACAAACACCGCGAGCAGTTTTGTTCTCTCTCGCGTGTTCAGAAATACCTGCTAACCACAGCCGCTAGAGCTCCCAAACACTCCAAGGAGCAACTCTCAGGGGCAGGTTCAATTAACAGTCTGACATTTCAGAGCATTACATGATTGGGTGAATACTACACGTTTGCTGAAGAACACGTTTCCAGTCACAAGGGAACACCCCTGCATGCCTGGCTGCACGATCCCACTCCCGTTAACACGAGGGGGAAACGCCGGGCTGCGCAGCAGCTCCTTGTACCCACCAGCATGCCGCACAGCTCTCCGTTCCCTAAAAACCTGCCCTGAGCAACGGGTTGGAGCCAAAAACTCAGCAAGGGGGATCCCCGGACCCTCCCTGCTCCCCCCCCCCCCAAAAAAAAAACCATTTGGGGTCCCCGGCGGGACACCCAGGGTCTCGCCGGGGGTCACCGGGGTGGGTCCTCCGGGGTGCCCCCGAGGCCCCCCCCCCCCCGGCAGGCACACCAGCGCCCCAGAGAACCCCCACCGGTTAAGCTCAGCGGGCACCCAGCCCCCCCAGAGTACCCCCCCGGTGAACCCCCAAAGACCCCGGGCTCCCTGGAGAACCCCCACCGGTGACCCCAGGCAGCCCTCAGGGCATCCCGGAGGACAGACCCTGGTGAACCCCAGGAGGACCCCAGGCACCCCAGAGGACCCCCACCCGTGACACCCAGCACGCCCCAGGGCCGCTTGGAGGACCCCCGCCAGTGGCCCCCGGCCGCCCCAGAGGACTGCCCCTGGTGATCCCCAGCAGGTGCACGGGCATCCCGTAAGACCACCTCTGGTGACCCCCAGCATGACCCAGGTTGGCTTAGAGGACCCCCACCGCTGTCCCCCACCGAACCCCCAGGCACCCCAGAGGACCACCCCCGGTTATCCCCAGCAGGCCCCCGGAGGACCCTCCCCGGTGACCCCCGATGAGCCTCCTGGCACCCCAGAGGACCCCCCCCAGTGACCTCTGGCGGGCCCCCAGGCTCTCACCTATGGTGACCCTCCCGCGGGTCCCCTGGCGCCCTGGAGGACTGCCCCGCAGGGACAACCAGCAGGCCCCCGGGCGCCCCGGAGGAACCCTGCCAGGGACACCTGGGAGTGTCAATCTCTGTGAATGTTCACATAACAGAAAGGGAACTCAGATTTTAGCCCTAAGTAACTATTTTTAGAGACAGGCTGAAAAGAATCGCTTTCCAGCCAGGGACCATTTCAGCATCCTCAAAGCTGAAAAAACAGTTGACAGCTCTGTCGAATCGTGTTCCTGGCAAAAAAATCCCAGGGACCAGATCCAGGGACCAAGGACTGCCCACTGCAATTTGGTGCAGCAAGTTGCACACAAAACCCCCTTTTCCCCCATTGTTTTTATTTGCAAATCACATACCTGTGCCTCTAGTGTCAACGTAGATTTTCCATCCTTTTTTCTCATGTCCTCTCAATGGTCACATTGGTGAAACCACAGGGTGGCACGGGCTGTGTACCCTCTGTCATCTTCCTTGCACAGAGGGACACTTACCCCTCATACCTCAGACACTGGTTTGTACAGGTGGGGAGCAAGATAAATTCTCTAAGTTGGTGGACCTTGTTATAAATTACTCTTAGTCAGAGAGAATTTGAATTAAGTCAATTAGTTTATTGAGTAAGCAATCAGCAAGCAAAACAGTGCTGGGCGGCCAGGGAGCCCATGCTCCTCCAAACAGCGCGCAACTTCCCCCTTTTGCAGTCCCCTTTTATCATCAGGCTCTTCCGGGGTTACGTGGCTTTCTTCTACGCAGCTGCGTCAATTGTTACTAGGGGGTCGTCTCTGTCCCTCCTTCCGGGGTTACGTGGCTTTCTTCTACGCGGTTGCGTCAATTGTTGCTAGGGGGTCGTCTCTGTCCCTCCTTCCGGGGTTACGTGGCTTTCTTCTATGCAGCTGCGTCAATTGTTGCTAGGGGGTCGTCTCTGTCCCTCTGGTGGTCGCACAGATGAAGGCAGTAGTAGTAGTCTTCCTCATCTCTCTCTCTCTCTCATCTCTCTCTCTCTTCCTTATTTGGTTATATTTGTCCTCAAGACAGGGAAGTAGGTTATCGGTTTAGCAATCTACTATTTATACAATGTTCCCTTAGCCATATATCCGAGACACCCTGTTTCTGGAGGATGTCTCAGCATTTCAACCACTGTTTGAGGAACTCCCTTTGTTCCCTTCTTAAGGTAGCAAAATAATGAACAAACATTCTTATTGTCAATCACAGACATCTTCCAAAAGTTTCTCCACGGCTGAGACGCAGGCCTGTAGGGAAGAGGAGAGGCTTCCTTCGTACTGCCAGGGTTGTTTAGCCAATTCATCCACTGTGGGTTCCTCATGGTCTTTCCAGTGGAGGTGCCTCCTGCTCTAGATACCTGCCCATATCCTCCCACTCTCCCTGCCACTCCTAACTATCCTGCCTCAGGACACATCTCTGGATGACACTCTTCAGTGTTTGTTTAACCTTCGACAAAACCTGAAGTGTATTCAGGAGACATAACGAGAAGAACATGCTGGTCTGAACATCGCAAGGATAGTCAAAGGTTTGGAAAGCTACGATAACATTCCTGGAGGAGAAGAAAGGGAGAGTGAACAAGGGGGAAGAAACACCTTCCCCTGACCCTACCTCAGAAACTATTAACAATTACACCTTTCACACTTTCTCTTCAGGGAGAAAATCTACAGAGGGGTCAGGGGGAAATGTCCAACAATAGTTTCTTTCTTTGAAGTTATCTCCTTGAAGTTATAACTTCTGGTAATCCAAAGGCTTTTGACTTGCATATTGTGAAAACAGCATTTCTTTTATGAACAGCACATTCTCACAATTTCCACTTAGTGAAAGTAACGCTAATGCCACCAGTATCTATCCAAATTTGTTTCTACTTACCAGAAGTTGTCATTTGAGTTCACATTAAGGCACCTTTTTCACACAGTCTGTTGTTCCATCTTAACAAGTACTTAAGAACATTCTTCAAAGTCAGGCTTACCTGTAAGCACTGGAGCTTCTGAGTTTGGGGTTTTTTTAATCATTATTTTATTTTTAAGGGCTGGAAAGGGAGCTTAGAATCCACATAAGTAATTTCACTGAAAACAGACAAGGTGAAGGAAGTACTCAAACTCCTCAACATTAAACAACTGTAGAACCCAGGAACACTTATCTGCCAGCTTCTGAACTTGAGTCACTTCCAAACTACTTCACAGTGAAGTCGTACCACCAGGGTTTTACTGTACTGAGAAGGCACCACCAACGTAGCTAGCTCGTAGAGTCACTAAAACTATTTCACAGAGATGGTAGGAAACATGAAGAAAAAGCAGCCTGCTGGGGAACACTGAGTCCACTTCATCACACTGGAAACACACCCTAAACAACACAAGCCTCCAACTCTCCTGAGGAGGCAACTCCCCACAGCTCCTCATGTTTCCTATATAGCAAATGTCAAATGATCCACACCTGGCAGATTTCACTTAACAAGGGTGGAGCCAAGAGACCTTGTGGAATAGGCTCATCTACCTGGCTTCAGTCTTTTAAGGTCAATCACTCCTTATCACTAATAGAAATAGCCTGAGACGGGGCTTAGTGGTTAGAGTTGATCTAATGAATTGACTACAAAAGGTGCACAAGGGTCATATTTCTGTTAGTCATTCTGTGAGGAAAAGTAGTACAGAGCCTGTTAAAATCAATCAATCAATCAATCAATTTATAAATAGAAGAAATAAAAGAAAAAAGAAAATGACCTTAAAGGCAAAATTGCTGTCATAGATTTTCTTCTGTCCAGTCACAGCAGATAAAGAATATATCAATCAGAATTACTTTTCTTGACATTAATGTTATTTAAATTTGCTTTTCTGAGATCTCTTCTTTATGTAGGACTTTTCAAAATCTAGCCCCATGACCTGTGACTACACTATTTACTTTGGCTGCGTATAAACTCTCACGTATAAATGCCAGGATCCGGATCCTCACTCACTATTCAGGTCAATGACTGGGCTGAAGGTTTGGGCTTTAATTTGGTTACATGCCTACATTGCTGTTTCCTGGCAGGTCATGGCAAGAAGATTGGCTGGCTTGGGGGAGCTTATGTACACGTGGCTTTTAGGCTGCAGCCAAAGTGTTCCTCTAGATCTGGAAGTTTGAAGAGGGTTGCAGTCTCCAAGCTCAGATACAACCACATATTAGTCTGGCATAACTGATTTTTGTGTTCCTTGCAATAGCTGTTCCTTCACCTCCTCTTCAGAGACAAGCACACACGTCTCTTTCGTGCTCCTTCATTAGGAAACAAACCAGGAGAGATTAAAGCCTCTTTCTTCAAGTCAGTAAGATACTGGGCTACAAAGATGGTGAAGGGCCTAGAGGGGAAGACGTATGAGGAGCGGCTGAGGTCACTTGGCCTGTTCAGCCTGGAGAAGAGGAGTCTGAGGGGAGACCTCATCGCAGCCTACAGCTTCCTCACGAGGGGGAGTGGAGGGGCAGGCGCCCATCTATTCTCTTTAGTCACCAGTGATAGGACCCGCAGGAATGGTGTCAAGCTGAGGCAAGGGAGGTTTAGACTACACATCAGGAAGAGGTTCTTCACTGAGAGGGTGGTCGCCCACTGGAACAGGCTCCCCAGGGAAGGAGTCACTGCACCAAGCCTGTCAGAGTTTAAGAAGCGTTTTGACTGTGCACTTAGTCACATGGTCTGAATTTTGGGGTAGACCTGCGTGGTGCCAGGAGTTGTACTCAATGATCCTTACGGGACCATTCCAACTCAGGCTATTCTATGATTCTATACCCTCCTTTGGTTTCAGCGAGAATTCAGGCCCTCCCAACTGAAGTTTCTTCTGGATGGTGTTTCTTCTGAATAAGATAATTTCATTTCCCTTTTGAAGACTTACAAGGATGTAGTAACAAAAGCAAAGGCCTAAAACAGTACCTGAGGCATAGGCTACTTTTCAGCCTGCAGCAGACTATAGGTGTGATATTAGCATTTCAGACAAATGTGATCTACGTAACGTGAAGTGTTCCGGCATGCTTACAATTTGCCAAAGGCCACAAAAGGGGACCTTCATTTTAAGACTGTATGGAAAAGAAAACAAAAACAACAACAACAACAACAGAGAAGTAACTTAACCTTCACCTAAATTTTATTATTATTTTGCAACTCCTTCAGGTGTCCACAAGGAATTCTGCCCCTCTCTTTACCCAGCCCCCCCCCCAAAAAAAAAAAAAAAAATAGAAATTGTGGCATAGAGGTATAATTTCAGTTCACACCAGAGGACATTCTTCTCACTGAAGTACAGTTAAGCCCCACATAGTGCCAAAAAGTAATGTATTTACAAGTTCGTTTTACATGTTGGCGTTATTTACTTGTCTCGTCTTGCTGAATGCAAGATCTATCTTGATCTATCTGGGGGCTTGATCTATCTGGGGAGGAACATGTAATGCCGTGCAAGGTTGTTTGGTTGTATGACTGACAACATGACTTTAAAATTTTGAACTGTTTGTATAGAAGCAAAATACAGAAGAGTACACTATCACCAAGGGAAACATAGAAACTACCTGTTGCTTCTCAGGTTTAAAGTTAAAAGGTGTAAGCATCAGTTAAGGTGTAAGAAAAAGTGTAATCAGCTGTTTGAGCACCATTCTTATGTATACATGAACATTTTCCTCTCCAATTTCCAAATTGGATTGCAACATTTTTCATCATACTCTTAGATACGGATTCTGATTTTAACACTGCTTCCTAGTGCAAATTTCCAGAAAAGAGAGAAGCAAACCAGTCCTGACTGCTTTGAATGAGATGGAGATAGCAAACAAATGTAAATGAAGAAAATAAACCTGTAGCAATGCTTTCAAATAACATTCAAATAACCCCTCCAGGTGACCCCCCTGTGGGCCTCCGGATGCCTTGGCGGAACCCAGCCGGTGACCCCCAGTGGGCCCCAGGGCACCCCAGAGGATCCCGCCCGTTGACCCCTAGTGGGCCCCCAGGCGCCCTGGAGGACCCACCCCGGTGACCCCCGGCAGGCCCCCGGGCGCCCCGGAGGACCAACCCCGGTGACCACAGGTGGGACCACGGGTGCCCCGGAGGACCCACCCTGGTGACCCCCGGCGGGCCCCTGGGCACTCCGGCGGGCCCCCGCCGGTGACCTCTGGCGGGCCTCCCAGTGCCCCAGCAGACCCCCACCAGTGATCCCCAGCGGGTCCCCTAGTGCCCCGGCGGACCCCCACCTGTGACCCCCAGCGGGCCCCCAGGCGCCCCGGCGGACCCCCGCTGGTGACCCCCGGAGGCATCTGGGCGCCCTGGTTGACCTTCGCCAGTGACCCCCTGAGGGTCCCAGGGCGCCCCCACGACCCCCCGCCAGTGACCCCCGGCGGGCCCTCCAGTGCCCCAGCAGACCCCTGCCGGTGATCCCCAGCGGGTCCCCTAGTGCCCCGGTGGACCCCCACCTGTGACCCCCAGCAGGCCCCAAGGTGCCCAGGCAGACCCCCGCCAGTGACCCCTGGCAGCGAAGGGATGAAAGACATGGACTCCCGATGGCTCTTGAATAGGAGACCTTTAATGCCATTTTTCACTACTACATATACTTTCCCTGTAGCCCCATGTGCTGTCCATGCGCCCAAAACTGTCATACAATTGGTTAGAGACCCTCAGACTCGTGCCTCGAGCCAGCCAGCAATTGGCCACTGCCCAAAGCTCATCTTTAACAGTGTAGCCAATTTACTTTATCTCAACCTTGCTCAAGTTTTTGTTTCTACCGCTTGTTTCCTCATTATCTCTAATTCAGGGACGTGTGAAACAGCACAAAGCCACCTGCAAATTCCTTTCCCACAATTCGTTGCAGCCCTGGGGCAATGGCAGTGACCCCATGAACTGGGTCTGCCTCCCAACCTGCCCAGCATGGCCCTGCAGAGTGCCCCCGTGCCCCAGACACCCCAGCCCCATCGCTCTGCAGAGCAGAACCACCAAAAAGGGAGTGTTTTGTAGGTGTGGTATTATGAGCTCGGTGGTGACTCAGAAACTCTAAGTCCAGCAGGAAGCGAATGGCTGTTAAACAGCCTGTGAGGTTACTTTGCTCTGAAGTACCCGACAGGCCATCCCTTGACTCCTGGCTGGGATCTGTGCCATTAGGCTCACATCTGCCAGTGTGCGTGGATCAGCAGAAGGCACTTGCTGTGCATGTAGTTTGTGAGATCAACTCTTCCTACATATCTGGGAAGCCCCATAGGGGACCAGGTCTTGGATAGGGGTCATCATGTCAGAGGTGATGACTTTTGCCTAAAGTCATCCTTCAGGGCTGCTTTCAGTTCTCTACAAAGAAGTGGCCACTGCCTCCACGATGCCCGAGGAAAACTGAAGCATGCATGAGGGCCTGGAAAAAGTTACCCTGGATCCATAGGACCCATTCTAGATCTAAAAGTTGGAGGCAGGAAGCACAGTTTTACGGTGGTGAAGAGCTGCTGGGCACATTGTGTGGGGTGCTCCTACAGGCATTTGTATCCTTTTCCAACATGCCTTAGGTGCCGCGTCTGTCTCAGAAATGGAGTACCCAACAGAGGTGAGACAGATACTCTGAGATCATGAAAGCCATCAGAAAACTGCCCCTAAGAAGATGACTGATATGGGGAGGTCAAGAGAACCCTGGACAAGAGAGATGTGAGATTTGTGGGTGGGGAATAGGAGCTTGGCCAGCAGAAATCAATGATTTCAGGGATGTTAGAAGGTTCAGGCAATGTTGATTCTGCTACAACGCTGACTGAAAACAGTCATGTAAAGCCCTTCCCCTATTTTAACCAGTGACATTAATCCTTAAACCTAAATACTAGTCCACACCCTGACAGGAATCCACTGCTCTAATGCCTGACCTCAAAGTATCCTTTGAAGCCAAAACTCAGCCCATACACTCTTTCCCTTACATTTACACTCTTGCTCACCCTGATCCCTGCCCTTAACACTAGCATTAAAGTGCTCTATTTAACCCTAGACTTCTTACCAGATCTAAACAAACTCCTAAATCTCAAAGCTTGCCCATAACCTAACCATAGGCAGAACACCTAAGCAGAACACCAAACCCTTCTACTACAATTTTGCCTAAACTCTAACCCAGAAAGGTGAGCCCTAATACCTAATATCATACATGAACACCTAACATCCAAAGCCCCTCTTCCTGTGCATTAACCTCCTCACCTTCAGCCTCTCACCTGACCCTTAACTTTAGGCGCTTGACCCCTTGGGGCAGGGAAGGAATCTTCAGGTTGCTGTGCAGTCACGTGGCATTCAAAGATGAATGTTGGGGGGCCATGGATCTGATCAGCTTGTAGGCCACAAGGAGGAGATGTGTGGGAATGCCCTGATGAGCTCAGCTCTGCCTCAGGATCTCCTGCACAAGCGGGAGGAATGTGACTGTGGAAGTGACTGTGAGGTCACTTCTGTCTCTGCAGTTGATAGGGAACCAGCAGGAATGTGTCACAGAAAGGGACTGTGAGGTCACTTCTGCCTGTAGGTGGCAGGTCACCATTGACTCCTACCTGGGATCTGTACTTTTTGGCTGACATCTGCCAGTGGCCCTCGCAGGCCAGCAGAAGGCACCTGGTTGGCATGCTGACTGTGGGATCCCCTCTGCCTACATACCCAGGACAACCCAGACAGAAAGAAGGCCCGGATATGGGTTGTCCTGTCCCTTCTGCTTGAGTACATGACTGGACTGCAGGAGGCACAAGGCTTGAGTGTGTCTAGCCAAGAAGCTGCAAGACCAGCAGCAGGCCCATGGCTTTAAAAATGCTGGTGAGGTGACTTCTATCTTGTTGATTGACAGGCCGCAAGAAGGCTGATGTGTTGGGATGCCTACTTTAGGAGGGGTTTCCAACCCGATGGAGCTTTCTGTGGTAGTAGGAAAGAGCAGGAGAGAAAAAACTGCCACAAAATGAATCTTGGAAGGTTGGCACTGGCCATGAGGATGAAGAATGTCCCTCAATGGGTTGTGCTGTGCTGCCAGAGGTCACCCAAAGAGTGTCTGTGAATACACCATGGCTCTGTGTTTTAAGGAAGAGTTCATGAGGATTGACGAGACTGGGTGAAATGATGGAAATGCTGGGATGAGAGCAAGGTGGTGAACAGAGATGGGTGTCTGCAGACTTCAGGAAAATAGGGAAAAGAGTGTGACAGCATAGGAAAGTCTGCAGAGGAGAAGGAAGAGGGTGATGGCAAGAAGGGAAGACCCCAACAGCCCTGATGTTTTTGTCCGCTTGGCTAGAGCTTATGAGGAGAGAAGATATACTCATTTCAATGAGGCCTCGTTGCTTCCTTACAACCCTGTGCAGAGGCTGGGAGGTATTGTTGGTAATAGAAGATGAAATATACAATATTGCTTAATATGTGTTATGTTTGCGATGTACTGTTCTGGGGCTGCGCTTGGAAGATAGAAAATATATGTGCAAGGATAGCATGAGAGAATGCACCGATTCATGATGAGGAGTAAGGAGGACTAAAAGAATGCTCAATTTGCAAGACATCTAGATAACTGGGGCCTCTCGGACCCCAAGAACTGGATCAAACCAGCCTTGTGGTTTGGACTGAGACCAAGGGCTAAGAGAGCATGCGTAAGAAGAAAAGGTTAAAAAGTTCAACTCTGAAGAAGACATCTTACTTCATCCCAACAACCACCCGGACGACCACCAGAGAATGATACGCAAGCGCAGAAGGACTGATAAGATAATTAGCATACGAAGCAGGGCAAGGCAGAGCTAGGAAATGAATATGCATAGCTGTGTTGTGAAACTTAATGCATATGTAATATTTTAGGAGATAAAAGAGAACTGAGTAAACAAATTGGACGAAGTTAGATTTGGGCAGGCATGCCCCTAACTTCCGGCGCCTAATAAAGCACCTTCATATAATCACTCTGTGGATTATGTGTCTTCGTGAATGCTAACAGTATCATACCACTGTTCTTCTCATGGCATCACACTGCCCACACAGACCCCAAAAAGAGTCCTGACCCAGACATGGGGTACAGGATCTCCCCTCCCAGTGGCTGGGGTCAGGCCTTGGCCCTTCTGCTTCACTAAAACCAACCAAGATTTTTCTCAGAACACTGCCTTTGCCTGTCTTGTAACCATGGCCTCCCATTATCTGCCCCAACAAGTCCCTGGGGAGGCTTTGTTAGTAACAGCCCTCAGCGGGGCCCATTAATACTCCAAGTCACTTCAACTTTTCCGTCTGACTTTACTTTCTCAAGCAGTTGCATCATTCTCCTCTCAGTACCTGATATTTCATAGCCTCAGCACCAAAATACACCATGGAACTCATTAAAATTTGGAAACTCCTAAGCAGTCATATCTCTCCTATAATTCTCATCAACTCTTCAAGACTTGTAGAGCTAATTGGAGAGCTTTCATGTTGTAGTTAAGGAGGAAAATTTCAAAGAACATCTAATAAAAATCTTTTCTCATTTTAAAGGAAAATTTTTGTTGCATTTCAGTTTGGAGCATTATTTTCCTATCAATATTGATTCAGGACTTCTCCTATGGAGATATGCACAGGGAGGAAAAGCAGACTCTTGAGGTCTGACACTGCATGGACAACCTTGTTCCTCAGCACCCCAGCCCTGCCATTTCTCTCATTGGCCACCTGGCACTTTCATCACTTTTTCTTACATCAGAATTCTGCACCAAAGTCTGCAGCTGGATGTTACAGCTCCTTTGCACCAGCTCCCTCCTGCTTTCCTTAGAGACCTGGCTGCACACAGGCGCAGAAGTGTTTTTCATATTTCCAAACAAACAACAAGAAAACTTGGAGCAGTTTTCCAAAAAACAAAGCAAGCTCCTCATCTTGTCTGCCTCCAGTGAGGTTGACCTTCTTAAAAGGATGACTGTACAAGAAGTCTTTTATACTGATGGAAAGGAAATTATAAGTATTACAATAAGTATTAATCCATATGATATTAATTCAATGGTAATTGATGAGGAGCTTCCTAAGAACAAAATCAGACCAACTGCTGATATATGGGCAAGCTTGAACTCCTTGAAACTCAAAGCAACCACTGGGTCAGTGAGAGCGATCTGAGTGATCAAAGAGTAAGAGGAGGGCAAACCAGGAGAACAATGGGAAGTGCATAGGTCCAGACAGGCAGCTGGAAAGGGGACATTCAGCAGTGGGGTAGGGGAGGCCAGGAGAAGCAGTCCAAGTGTGGTGCTACTTGTGAGGACACGTTTGTGCCAGCCGCCTGAGTGGGCAGCAGCTGTGTGCAGGCGAGGGGAGGCCAGGAAGCGCATGCCAAGAGCTCTCCTGTCAGCAGAGACAAGGCCAGGGCTGAGGGCAAGGGGAGAGGCAGGCGCAGGGCAGGGGGCTGCAAGGGCCATGCTGGGCTCCCTGCCCCTGCAGCAGCCACACTGGCCCTCAGCAGATGTGCTGGCCGCACTGGGAGGTCCTGGCGTGCATCAGAGAGAAGCAAGGAGGGCGCTGGAGAGGGCCAGGGCGAGGCAGGTGGCAGAGCCCCATGCAGGGGCTGGCTGGGGGTCCCCTCTGCTGCAGGCACCGCATGCAGCATGGCAGGAGGAGGACAGACAGGGCTCATGGCCACGGTGCAGAGCCTGGCCCTGGATGCTCCATGACCGCATTGCAGGTCCTGGCAGGCTGCGGTGAGGGGAAGAAATGCCCTGAGCCCCCTTCCTGCTCTGCCCAGGCCAGCAAGGGCCCAGAACAGCCTCCTCTCCCCTGCCCCTGCAGCTCTGGGCTCCCTCTGTGCAGCCCTGGGCTCCCTTCGCGCAGCCCTGGCTCTGCAGCAGGAAGCCCTGCTGGGAGCCCTCCCCTGCATGCTCCCACCTCTCCCTGATGCTGCTGTTGCCCTCTGCTGGGCACTGCCCAGCCCAGCCCAGCCCAGCCCCTGTCCACCTCTCCCCACCCTTCTGCCCTTGGCTAGTCAGCCAGTCTTGGCCCTTTCTGCTTGTTCACTGAAGGCCTCTGAGACCTTTGCACTGTGGCCTAGTTTTACTGTGAAGATCCACCCACTGCCCACCCAACGCAAGGCACATGGTGCCGCTAAACAACCCTTAGGATATCTTGGTGGCTTCTGATACCTCCTTGTTGCCAGCAGCCCTGGCACGTCAGACAGTGTCAGGAAGCTGCTTCTTGACCATTCAGGGCCTCCAGGAGCACTGGGAATCCGCCAGTGATGACTCAGTCCAGCCCTGACTCCCTCACCCAGCACCCTGTGCCCTCATGCCCCTCTGTCCAGGTGGCACCCAAGTGCGAGAGTGAGGCCTTGAGCCTGGCATTCCCTGAGTGTCGTCTGCACTCCAGTTTGGGAAGAAAATCCCTGAGCACTGAGCAACTTCACTTTTATTAACAAGATGCCACAACAGAGGCCAGGTGTCATTTAGGAATAAACACATTTAGAGAAAGCCTCTGGGTCACACAGAGGATTGGTCATCTGGAAAAGAGGAATGAAAGCGAACATTTAACTGCAAATAGAATTTTAAAGAATGATATACCTAAAGGTCACAAATTGCCTGATATTAACTTGAGTAAAGCTAGAAAAGTGAGATATCCCATTTATTGCTAAGTAAATATTACCACTAGAATCAGTTTCTTCAGTGTGGCTGTCAGACCTGGTTCCTCATGCTGTAGATGAGGGTGTTCAATGCTGGAGGCACCACTGAGTACAGAACTGCCATCACCATGTCCAAGGATGGGGAGGAGATGGAGGGGGGGGTTCAGGTAGGCAAACATGGCAGTGCTGACAAACAGGAAGACCATGGCCAGGTGAGGGAGGCACATGGAAAAGGCTTTGTGCCGGCCCTGCTCAGAGGGGATCCTCAGCACCACTCTGAAGACCTGCACATAGGACACCACAATGAAAACAAAACAACCCAAGACTAAAGAAACACTAAACACAAGTACCCCAACTTCCCTGAGGTAGGCATCTGAGCAGGAGAGCTTGAGGATCTAAGGGATCTCACAGAAGAACTGGTCCACAGTATTGCCTTGGCAGAGGGGCAGAGAAAATGTCTTGGTCGTGTGCAGGACAGCATTGAGAAAGCCACTGTCCCAGGCAGCTGCTGCCATCTTGGCACAAGCTCTGGTTCCCAGGAGGCTCCCATAGTGCAGGGGCCTGCAGATGGCAATGTAGCGGTCGTAGGCCATGACGGTGAGGAGATAATACTCTGCTACAACCAAGAAGACAGAAAAGAAGACCTAAGCAACACACCCTTCATAGGAGATGGCCCTAGTGTCCCAGAGGGAATTGGCCATGGCTCTGGGGAGAGTGGTGGAGATGCAGCCCAGGTCGAGGAGGGCGAGGTTGAGGAGGAAGTACATGGGGGTGTGGAGGCGGTGGTCGCAGGCTACGGCGGTGAGGATGAGGCCGTTGCCCAGGAGGGCAGCCAGGTAGATGCCCAGGAAGAGCCCGAAGTGCAGAAGCTGCAGCTCCCGTCTATCTGTGAATGCCAGCAGGAGGAACTCACCCACAGAGCTACCATTGGGCATCTGCATCGTTCTTGGCATGGGGTTCTGTGCCAGGGGAAAAAGCAAACAAACAAACAAACAAAAAAACACATTAATAAATCAGAAGACTTATATGAGAAAAACTTGTTCCATTTCTCAATTAATCCAACGTAATGATTGTCCTCTTTCAGGATTATAGTTGGCAGGTCACTTTCAGGAGTTCTGAATGACACTGCCTGAGGATGTGCCTGTGAGTAGAGACTTCTGCTGTGAGCAATACATGAGGCAGTCCTGCCCAAGAACAAGAGGTTAAAAGGAAAATGGGGTAATCTCAGATTCAAGTCACCTGCTAATAAAGAGCTTTTCCATATAGTTTCTCACAATTCACCCATCTGCAGAGCAAGGCTATGGGGATTTTGTATGGGGATTTTGTATTTTTTGTCTAGCTGCCCACGACAATCCTGACGACTTTTTCTAAGGCAGAAATCCTGGGCATTTCTGCTGTACTCCAAGAGAAAGCCTGTGGATCGTCAGAGGCAAAGGGACTGTCCCTTTAATGCAGAATGTTCTTTAGAGAGGCCAGCCAGTCTGTCCATCACAGGTGGTCACAGCCGCCCTGTGCTAGCATCCATTTGAGATGCAGGACAATTGCATTCAGAGGGTCATAGAGTCATAGAATCATAGAATATCCCAACCTTGAAGGGACCCACAAGGATCCTCAAATCCCACCCCTGAATCTGTACACAACCACCCAAAAATCAGCCCATATGAGGGTGTTGTCGAAATATTTCTTAAACTCTAGCAGCCTCAGTGCTGTGACCACTTCCCTGTGGTGCCTGTTCCAGTGCCTACAGAACCTGGACACTGCTGCGAGCAAAGGAATCCAGGCTCAAAGTGCACAACTCCAGACCCCTCACCCTATCGCCGTACTCCCCTTCCCCCAAGCACATCAAGGGCTCACTCCATGGGCATGTGAAACCCCCATCCCCAGCCAGCCTGGAAACAAGAACAGCAGCAGCACGGCCAGGTGGAGAAGCCAGGAGGAATGCCAGCGTACTGCTGCCAGGGGAGGCAAGGCCAGGGAGGGACAGACGGACACTCAGCAGACCCTCCTGTGCTGCAGCTCTGCCTGCAGAGGAGGCAGCTCCTGCTGGGGACACCGGAACTTGAGGGCATAGGCTGTGCTGGTGGGAGAGGAGAGCAGGGGGTGTCCCAGGGAAGGCACCTGCCCTGCAGGGGATGGCAGGGAGGTGCCTGAGCCCTCCCTCGCACAGCATTTCTGTCAGAAATCTCACTGCCTGCCCATGTCCCTGCTGCCTGCCCATGTCCCTGCTGGGAGACGGTCCCCACGTCTCTTCCCTGTCCATGGCCAGCAGACCCCATCCCACACGCTGTGTGCTCAGATTCACTCAGATTCCCCTCCACTGCAGGAATCTCAAAGCACAGAATTAAAAAAAAAAAAAAAAGTATTTCCCTTCAGACAAACCAAACCTCAGTCTTCCTCTGGAAATGCCCTTTTATAAATTCCATTCTCTAAGGCATCTTCTACACTTTGCTGGAGAAACAGAGAGACCGATCTTGACAGATGCTATCAGCCATTGGATGTGCCAGATGTAGAAGACCCTTTGGCAACTGCATCTGCACTGCCCTGCTGCCAGACACTCACGGTGTCAAGAGTCTGCAGATCTCTCCTGCCACATGCTGCCCTCCGTTGTTGCGCTCCTCACTGCCTCCAAGCCCTCTCTCCTTCTCTCCTCTCCCCGTGCCACCTGCGGTCAGAGCCCCCAGCCCTGCTGCGCTGTGCAGAGGAGCTGCTCCTGGGCAGAGCTGTCTCTCTGCAGCGCTGCCCGCTTGCAAGGAGCTCCCCTTGGGCCCAGGAGCCCGGCCCAGCTCAGCAGCACAGCACCCAACCATGGCATCGCTTGCTCTGTGCCATTGGGCTCCCTCGAGGTGTCCCCAAGGCCTCAGGGCTGACAGCTCCTGAAGGCAGCAGGGTCTCTCCTGGGGTGTGGTGCTTGAAGCAGACTGAAGTCATCACCAACCTCTTCTCTCTGTAGATGTCAGAGGCTGATTCCATAAGTGTGATTTCTGCTGTTAGACTGTGGTTGTCAAACCTGATGTTGTGGTTTAACATGGCTCTCAGCTCCGCACGACACAGCTCTTCGCTCAACACCACTCCTGGTATGGGGAGAGAGAAACAGGAACAACAGGAACGTAAAAGCTTTTGTGTTGAGGTAAAGACTGTTTAATAGGTCAGAAAACAAACAGAAAATAACAATAATAATGATAATTATGTAATTTATGGTTAATAATTATAATAATAATAATAATAATAATTAGATGTACAAAGGAGGTGATGCTCAAGGCAATTGCTCACCACCCACTGACCGATGCCCAGCCTGTCCCCAGGCAGTTGTCTCCTGACTCTTCCCAGCCTGCATCAGGATCTCCTCTGCAGGTCTCTTAACCTTACTTTGTTTACAACAAAACCATCTTTCAGAAGGATTTGAACTATTTTTTCCCCTTTCTCAAATACTTCTGCTGTGTTACCCCACTCAATGATGCCATCAATGTACTGGAGGTGTTCAGGAGCTTCCCCCTGGTCCAGAGCACTCTGTATCAGTCCATGGCAAAAGTCAGGGCTGTGTTTCCATCCCTGGGGCAGTCAATTCCATGTGGACTGGACACCCCTGAAGTGAAAGCAAACTGTGGCCTTCACACTTCTGCCAAAGGGATGGAGAAAAATGCATTAGTGATATCCATTGTGGCATACCACTTGGTTGGAAGCCTCCAGTTCATGTTTAACAAAGTTCTAGCATGCCCGGCCCAGCAGCACTCACCAGTGGTGTGACTTCATTCAGGCCACAAAAGTCCACCGTTAGCTTCCTCTCACCATTAGACTTCCACAATGGGCATATGGGACTATTAAAATGTGAGCGAGTCTTGCTGATCACTCCTTGGCTCTCCAGTCAATGAACCAACTCATGCATAGGAATCAGGGAGTCTCTGTTAGTACAATGCTGCCTCAGCTGCACTGCTGTGGTAGTGATTGGCACTGCTGTTCATTGGCCATCAGCACCCCCACAGCAGAAAGGTCCTGTGAGAGAGTGGGCAAGATAGACAACTGTTTACTGTCCTCCGTCTCCAAGGCAGCTATGCCAAAGCCCACCAGAAAACTTTGGGTCTTTGAAGTACCTTTTCCTGAAGCCACGATTTCAAGGAGCCTCCAGGCCAGTCTCGATGGAGTACTTTTGCCACTCTTTCCCATTAGACTCACTTCAGCCTCCAATACAGTTAACTGCTGGGATCCCTCTGTCATTCCAGAAATACAGATGGGTTCTGGCCCTTCATAGCTTGATTGCATTACAGTACACTCTGCACCGGCGTCCACTAGAGCCTTATAACTTTGATGGGTCTGATGTGCCAGGCCAATAATCCTCAAAGTCCAATACACAACGATTGTCCCCTTCCTCCCTCTGGATGGAGGGTGGGCCCCTCTAGTCCTGCTCATAGTATTCACTACTCTGTTTGGAGGACTGCCCACTAGAAACTGGAGCAGCAATTTTCTCAGAAGATCCCCTTTTTGCCGATTTTTTTCCTTGTGCTTCATGTATCCATGCCTTTAGGATGGAGGTAGATTTTTGCATCCCATTTTCTCATGGCCTCTCCATGGTCACACAGTTAAAACCACAGGGTTGCACGTGGTGTATAACCACTGTATCACTTTTCTTGAGCAGAGGGACACTTACGCCTGACAGCTGAGGTATTGGTTCGTGCAGCTGGGGAGGAAGATGTATTCTCTTGTAGTTGTTGGACCTATTTGGACAGTTTCTCCATATATGAGATGCGGGTCCATAGGGAAGAAGAGACACTTTCTTCATACTGCCAGAGTTGGCTAGCCAATTCATCCACTGAGGGTTCCTCTTGGTCTGTCCAGCTCATTTCAGCCAATGAGTTGGCATATGATGATGGTGCACCCTGTACAAACTTCTGCCACATGGGTCGTGTGCACTTGACTTCATCTGGATCTTTGGATAGCTGTTCGTTGTCTAGGTTACTATAAATCACCTCCAACATGGCTAATTCCCTCAGGTACCGGATAACCCTCTGCATGTTGGTCCACCTTCCTGGTTGACATACAAGACCTTTCTTGAAGGGATACCTTTCCTTCATGCCTAACAGGAGTAAGTTCCTTGTGCCCTTTCCCAATGGCTGTGTCAATCATCCCTTCCATATAGGGGGATCCCAGCTGCTTGTCTTCCCTGCCCTCTAATTCCAGGCTATTGGCCCCTTTCTCCTCACACTGGAGCAGCCAGGTGACAATGTGCTTGCCTAGATGATGGCTGAAATCTTTTCCCATATCTCGTAGCTTACACTGGGATAGGGATCACATGGTTTCTGATGTTTATATGATCTCTTCTTCTTTGTCCTCCTGCTTACAAGATGGCCTAACTTTGGAGAAACCTGCCTCATCTTCTTCTTCTTCCTTTCTTGTCTGGATAGGAGTTTCTTTCCTTTCTAAAGAAAAACTGACTTTCACATCCATTGTTTTCACTTGCATAAAGAGGCAACTGATACTGGCACAGGATGGTTCTCTGGCCCAGCCATGGGGCCCATTGCAGGGGTTGGAGTGTCTGCAGGGCCCATCACAGGAGTTGTTCTGGCTGCAGGGCCTTTCAGAGGAGTTGGAGTGGCTTCAGGGCCTATTGCAGGTTTTGGAGTGGCTATAGAGCCTGTCACAGGTGTCAGTTTAACTTTGGGCCCATCTCAGGAGCTATAGTGCCTGCAGGGCCTGTTCCAGTATTTGGAGTGGCTTTGGACAGGCTATGGGCCTGTTGTTCTGGCTGCAGGGCCTTTCAATGGGAGTTGGAGCAGCTGCTGTTCTTTAACCTTCAACAGCCCCACAACAGAAGGGCCCTGTGAGAGACCTGGCAAAGTATACAACTCTTTAATGTCCTCTGTCTCCAAGGCAGCTGTGCCAAAAGCCCACCGGTACCCTTTTGGATCTTTGAAGTACCACCTCATGGGGAAGTCTATGCCAAGGTTGCATGGAGCCTCAGGGCCAGCATTCTTCTTACTCCTTTCTTGTCTGGGAAAGAGTTCTATTCTAAGGAGCCCAATTTTCATATCCATTGATTTTTCTCGCATGTAGGGGCAACCGATACTGACACAGGTTGGTTCTCTGGCCAGCTATGGGGACCATCACAATGGCTGTAGTGGCTGCAGGGCATTTACAAGGATCTGGAATGGCTGCAGGGCCTGTCACAGGGGTTGGAGTGGCATTGATTAGAGCTCGGTAAGCATAGGCTAAGTCCTAGCGTGTTGCAGTGATTTGTGTGTCTAGAATTGCCAGGCTGATGACACCCCTTTTTCTAGTATTTCACCAGTTTTTTAGGACTCTGCACTTGCTCAGGGGTGAAGTTCCAAAGCACTGGAGGTGCCCACTGCTCTAGGTGCCTGCCCATATCCTCCCACACTCCCTGCCACTCCTAACTCTCCTGCCTCTGGACAGATCTCTGATTGTCATGCTTAAGTAGTTGTTTAACCTTAAAGTAAAGCTGAAACACATTTAGGAGACATAACAATAGGACCATCCCAAGGATATTCAAAGCTTTTCAGAGCTATTGTAACTAGCCTCCAGGAGAAGGGGAACGTTAATGAGAAAGGGAGAGCGAAGAAGTGAGGAAAAGTATCCCTCCCTTGTTTCCCCCATGGATTGTTCCCTGAGGAGAAAAGGTACAGAGTGTAATTCTTAATAGTTTCTGAGTGATAGTTCCTGAGGTATGGAGGTGATGGCAATGCTCAGTACAAATAACAGATTTGTCACATGATCAGTAATTGTATAGAACCATAAGCCAGTGTTATACAACATAGCAAAATAACTTTAAACCAGCCACAGAAATGATAAACAGCACAATGGGAACACATACAGTAAACAATGTGCTATACAACACATTTCTGAAAACAAGCACAACAGACCTGAGATCCAAAACGCTGACATTGTGATCAGCAACTATTAAACTGGTCTAATGCTTATAACAATTTAATTTTAGCACTCTGTGGTAAGATCTGTCATTATCTCAACCCTTCATGCCCCACACTGGGTGCCAAAAAGACTGCTGCGGTTTAACACGCCAATTCAAGTACTTGGAATTATTCGAACGAGTCCAGAGGAGGGCCACAAAGATGGTCAAGGGGCTGGAGCACGTCTGCTATGAAGGCATGCTGAGAGAACTGGTACTATTCAGCCTGGAGAAAACAACGCACCGGAGAAACCTTAGAGCAACCTTACAGTACTTAAAGAAAACCTACTTCTACTTAAAGTACTTAAAGAATACCTACAGGAAAGCTGGGGAGACAGTCTTTGTCAGGGAGTGTAGTGATAGGACAAGGAGTAATGACTTTAAACTAAAAGAGGGTAGGTTTAAATTAGATATACGGAAGAAATTCTTTACTCTGAGGATGGTGAGGCAGTGGAACAGGCTGCCTGGAAAAGCTGTGAATGTCCCATCCCTGGAAGCGTTCAAGGACAGGTTGGAATGATTTTTGAGCAACCAGGTCTAGTAGGAGGTGTCCCTGACCACAGCAGGGGGGGGTGGAATAAGACGATCTTGAAGGTCCCTTCCAACCCAAACCATTCTATGATTCCATGATCCCATGATTTTGTGACTATCTATGACACTGCCGTCATTGTCCATGATGATGGAAGCCCCTTGATCAAGGGGCTGGAGCAACCTCCCATTAAAAAAGACTGAGAGAGATGGGGCAGTTCAGCCTGGAGAAGAGAAGGCTCCGGGGTGACTTCTTTGTGGCGTTTCAGTATTTAAAGGGGGGTTATAAAAAAGATGAAGAGTGACTCTTTGCTGAATTAGATAATGACAGGATAAGGGGGAATGTTTTTAAGCTAAAACAGGAGAGATTTAGATTAGAGGTTAGGAGGAAATTCTTCTCTCAGAGGGAGGTGAGGCAGTGGAACAGGTTGCTGAGAGACCTGAGAGGTGCCCCATCCCTGGAGCTGTTCAAGAGCAGGTTAGATGAGGCCCTGGGCAACCTGATTTCATGGGGGGCATTCGTGTCTATGGTTGGGGGGTTGGAACTAGGTGATCTTTAAGGTCCCTTCCAACACGAGCCATTCTATGATTCTATGGTCTTATAAACTATACCTCAAGCATGACTCCCATCCCATCAACCTTCCTGTGGTCTGTCACCTGACCAGAACAAAAGGTACCTCACCATCATCTTCAATGCCATGTGCATGCTTCTGGCCTTTACGGTCCCTATCTGTGCCACATTCCTCCTGCTGTATTGTCAGCGCCAGAGACAGAAGTGACCTCCCAGCCTCCTTCACAGCCACGTGCCTCCTGCAGGCCCAGCAGATCCCGAGGCACACCTGACCTCATCACAGCATTCCCAGCCATGTCCTCCTTGTGGCCTCTGATCTGATCAAATACCTGTCACCTCACATGCCTCTCCCAATGCCACGCACTGCTGAAAGACCTCACAGTCCCTGCCCTGTCCCAAGGGGACAAACAGGTTAAGTTAGGGATAGGAGTGGGGTTAAAGCTGAGATGTGTTGTGTGCATGCTGGAGGGCTTTGGGAGTTAGGTGTTCAGGTTAATGTTTAGGAATTAGAGATCACATTCCAGGGTTAAGGGAATGGCAAGGGCATCGAGGGAGGGACTTGTGTTCTGCTCAAGGATCCTGCTCAAGGTTTAGGATAAGGGCAAGCTTTGATAGATATAGTTTAGGTCTGGGTTGAGGGCTAGTGTTAAGGCTGGCATTTTACTCCTTGGTTAGGCTTAATCATCCTTCTGCTTGCCCTTCTACTAGAAGATGGGTTTGACATCTGCCTTTTCCAAGTCCCGAAGCACGTCTTTGATCAATCTGTCATTTACAAGGTCTTTGAGATAGATCTTATGACAATGTCAGCAGTTCCACCAACATCTCTTTCACCCTTCCTACACCACCACTAAGCAACCTGAGCATTGACCAGGGGGTGATGAAAGTTTGGGAAAGGGCTTGGTTAACATCTGTGAGGAGGGCTGTTATGGGCTTCACACTGACAGTAATGATGGTGTCGTAGAAAACAGTGATACTTGTGAGGACAGAAGAGCAGTTGGATAAGACCTTGGGCCTGCCAACACAGAACACACACACATGAAAACTGCATGAGACGGAAGAGGAAGATTGGATCCAAAATATAGATTTTGAAAGCAAAGGCCATGCATATTACCGTGGCACTGCAGGAGAGCTCCAGCAATGGGGCAAAATCAGAGAAGTTGTCCACAACACTGGGGCCACAGAAATGTAGCTGGGAGGAGGAGAAATAATTACTGTACATGAGAGAAATTCCCCTAATTCAGGTACAGCTGCCTTCTGGAGTCAGATCTTCCACTTCTCGAGCCTTGCAGAGAACAGGGATGGCATACAGCCCGGGACTGATTGTAGGACATGGCCCCCAGCAGGAAGCACTCCCAGAAGGTACAGCTGACAGTGCTGCCACCTCTGTGAGCAAAGGGGGTGCTGTCCCCAGTCAGGAAGCTGGCCAGCATCCAGTGCAGGGTGGTGGAGCTGTACAAGGTCTGCAAGGAGGATAAATCTCCAAGGAAGAAGGACACGAGCATCTGCAGGTGTTTGGTGGCAGGCACCATCACAATGATGAGGGTGTTCCACATCCCAGTCACCATGCTGGTCATGCAAGACAGGAGGAAGAGATGTGTCTGAGGGTTGAGGACCTTCCATATTCACAGTAGGGGAAACTCAACCAATGATGTCATATTGTCCCATTCCCCTTTCTTCATGGAAACCATTTGTTTCTTTCTCAGTTCTTAAATGGTGAAGAAAGTTCAGAGAAGTGAAATGCTCCCTGCCTGTCATGGCTGAGGTGTCCTGCAATGCAGGAGGAACAAAATAGGGGTTAAGGAATCATTTGTATTCATGTTTGACAACCACAGTCTAACAGCAGAAATCACACTTATGGAATCAGCCTCTGACATCTACAGAGAGAAGAGGTTGGTGATGACTTCAGTCTGCTTCAAGCACCACACCCCAGGAGAGACCCTGCTGCCTTCAGGAGCTGTCAGCCCTGAGGCCTTGGGGACACCTCGAGGGAGCCCAATGGCACAGAGCAAGCGATGCCATGGTTGGGTGCTGTGCTGCTGAGCTGGGCCGGGCTCCTGGGCCCAAGGGGAGCTCCTTGCAAGCGGGCAGCGCTGCAGAGAGACAGCTCTGCCCAGGAGCAGCTCCTCTGCACAGCGCAGCAGGGCTGGGGGCTCTGACCGCAGGTGGCACGGAGAGAGGAGAGAAGGAGAGAGGGCTTGGAGGCAGTGAGGAGCACAGCAAGAGAGGGCAGCATGTGGCAGGAGAGATCTGCAGACTCTTGACACTGTGAGTCTCTGGCAGCAGGGCGATGCAGGTGCAGTTGCCAATGGGGTCTTCCACAGCTGGCACATCCAATGGCTAATATCACTTGTCAGGATGGTTCACTCTGTTTCTCCAGCAAAGTGTAGAAGATGCTTTAGAGAATGTCATTTAGAATTGGATTTTTCAAGAGGAAGACCAAGGCAGTGGCTACCTAAAAGGGTAAGGCTTTTTCTGCAGTCTGTGCTTTCAGATTCCTGCAGTGGAAGGGAGTCAGGTTTCATGGCAAAGGATTGTCAGGATTGTACAGCAGACTGAGACGCCTAGAGCATTGCATTGAGAAATCAATGTCAGTGGTGAAATTTGTGAAGTCCTTTCCCACACATCAGCGCACGGACTGCACCAACATCATATTTGTGGTCCCCTCGGGTTTTATCTAAGCTGATCTTTAGGAGCTGCAAACCCTCTGTGATGCCCAGTGCCCTGTCTTTGGGAGGTATCTGTGGGCCAGAGCAGAGCACAAAGCATTTGCAATGAGCATGAGCTGTCTCCTCTGCAGCCAAAGCTGCAGCAGAGGAGGGTCTGCTGAGTGTCCATCTGTCCCTCCCTGGCCTTGCCTCCCCTGGCAGCAGCACGCTGGCATTCCTTCTGGCTTCTCCACCTGACTGTGCTGCTGCTGTTCTTGTTTCCAGTCATTAAAAGGAGCGTGGCCAGCAGGTCAAAGGAGGTGATCCTCCCCCTCTACTCTGCCCTGGTCAGGCTTCACCTGGAGTACTGTGTCCAGTTCTGGGCTCCCCGGTACAAAAAAGACAGGGATCTCCTGGAAAGAGTCCAGCGGAGGGTCACAAAGATGATACGGGGCCTGGAGCATCTTCCCTATGAGGAAAGGCTGAGAGACCTGGGTGTGTTCAGCCTGGAGAAAAGAAGACTGAGGGGGGATCTCATCAATGTGTATAAATACCTGAGGTGTGGGAGACAGAAGGATTTGGCCAACCTCTTTTCAGTGGTTTGTGGGGACAGGACAAGGGGCAAATAGCCAAAAAATTGAGCTCAGGAAGTTCCGCACCAACATGCAGAAGAGCTTCTTCATGGTGAGGGTGATGGAGCACTGGAACAGGCTGCCCAGAGTGGTTGTTGAGTTTCCTTCTCTGGAGATATTCAAGGCCCGTCTGGACGCCTACCTGGGCAACCTGCTCTAGGGAACCTGCTTTGGCAGGGGGGTTGGACCCGATGATTTCTTGAGGTCCCTTCCAACCCCTACAATTCTGTGATTCTCTGATTCTGGCTGGGGATGGGGTTTCATATGCACATGAAGAGAGCCCTCGGTGTGCTTGGGGAACGGCAAATATGGGGACAAGGTGAGGGGTCTGGAGATGTGCACTTTGAGCCTGGATTCAGCAGTGCCCTGGTTCTTTTCAGGTGAACATGTGAGTGTAATTATCCTGCAGCTCATAGGCATGCCAGCAGAAGAGACCAGCCTTTATGGACAGACTGGCTGTCCCCTCTGAAGTACACCCTGAACTAAAGGGACAGTCCCTTTGCCTCTGATGATCCACAAGATTTCACTTTGGACTGCAGCAGAAATGCGCAGGATTTATGCCTTAGAGACACTCCTCAGGTGTGGTGGGGCAGCTAGAACATAATATGGAAAATATAAATCCACCTATGTTGCTGTAGGTTAGGACTGTCTCCTGCATTGTCCATAGCAGAGTCACCTGCCCCAGGGAGGCCCTCAGGCAGCATCATTAATATGGCATGAAAGGGACCTGCCAAATGTCTGCAGATATTTGCAAAGGGGGGCTTAAAAGAGAAATGGACATTGTTTCTCTCACATAACTCTGTGGTAAACGGTCCTCCTCTGCCTTGGGCAGGACCCCATGGCCAGAACCTGTAAATGGCCAACAGCAGCTCTGTGAGTGAGTTCCTCCTGCTGGCATTCGCAGACACGCGCGAGCTGCAGCTCCTGCACTTCGGGCTCTTCCTGGGCATCTACCTGGCTGCCCTCCTGGGCAACGGCCTCATCCTCACCGCCATAGCCTGCGACCACCGCCTCCACACCCCCATGTACTTCTTCCTCCTCAACCTCGCCCTCCTCGACCTCGGATCCATCTCCACCACTCTGCCCAAAGCCATGGCCAATTCCCTCTGGGACAACAGGGCCATCTCCTATGAAGGGTGTGCAGCTCAAGTCCTTTTTTTCGTCTTCTTATTTGATGCAGAATATTCCCTCCTCACCATCATGGCCTATGACCGCTACATTGCCATCTGCAAGCCCCTGCACTATGGGAGCCTCCTGGGAACCAGAGCTTGTGCCAAGATGACAACAGCTGCCTGGGGCAGTGGCTTTCTCAGTGCTGTCCTGCACACGGCCAATACATTTTCTCTGCCCCTCTGCCAAGGCAATGCTGTGGACCAGTTCTTCTGTGAAATCCCCCAGATCCTCAAGCTCTCCTGCTCAGATACCTACCTCAGGGAAACTGGGGTTCTTCTGGTTACTGCCTGTTTAGGTGTTGGCTGCTTTATTTTCATTGTGGTGTCCTACGTGCAGATCTTCAGGACTGTGCTGAGGATCCCCTCTGAGCAGGGCCGGCACAAAGCCTTTTCCACGTGCCTCCCTCACTTGGCTGTAGTCTCCCTGATGGTCAGTACTGTCTTGTTTGCCTACCTGAAGCCCCCCTCCATCTCTTCTGCATCCATAGACCTGATGGTGTCAGTTCTCTATTCAGTGGTACCTCCAGCACTGAATCCCCTCATCTACAGTATGAGAAACAAGGACCTCAAGTATGGAGTGAAGAAACTGTTTCTATACATGCTTCTTAAGCATCATTAATGTGTTTATAATATCTAATCATAATTATGTGAAATTATTGTGATTCATATCATTTCATTTTCATCATTATTTCAGTAATGTTATTCTTAGCATCCTGCCTCTTAAGTAGTTTATTTACTTTGACCAAATCATCTAATCCACCTGTAGTACTAGTCTTCCAGTGTAAATAAAGACAATAAAGAAGCCATCAGAAATTCATTGGTCTCAGTATCCCTCTCTTCCCGTCTCCTCTGGAGCTGGGGGAGCAGCCCCAGCACACAGGAGAGGCTCAGGGCCAAGAGCCCAGCTGCCACATGGAGGAGCAGCCCCGGTGGCCCTCAGGGCTGCCCTTCACTGCCTGCTGGGCTCTGCCTCTCTGCTGCCTTTGGGTCGGGGCTGCTGCTTCCCTGGAGCCATGGCCATGGCCAGCAGCAGGACGTGGCCTTTTCACTGCTGCTCTCTTTTGTTTCCACATATTCTCTTGTGCCCTCACATTTGACTAGGACTTTAGATCTCATTTATCTTGCTCACAGTCTTGTCTGTACAGGGGCATCTCTTTCTTTGCACAGCTCTTCCAAAGCTGGTGTTAGGAATAAACCCAAGGAAATGCTGCATGAACAGGCCTCTTGCTTTTCCGGGCTTCAACGTGGACCAGAATTTCAGAGTGATCAGTTTAGTGCTGGACTGGGAGCTCCCTTCTTGGGTTGCCCATTGTCAGCAAACAATAACTGGCCTTGACTGGCCTGAGAGTGTCCTGCAATTGCTGGGTCTTATGGCAAATGGCATCCTGGAGAGGAATCTGGAGCTGCTCTGTGCCTGGACCAAGCCTCTTGTGCTGGCCTGGGGAGTGGGGCTGGCCCTGAGGGGCACAGGCACTCTGTGCTGGGGATCTCCCACGCAAGAGACCAGGGCTCCTGCAGCTTCAAGGACCTCCATTTCCTGAGCCGTGGCTGGCCCCAGCGTTGGGGGCTGCTGGGTACGCTCAGGGCCACCTTCATCCCAGCAGCTGCAGTGCCTTGTGAGGGGCTGGGGCTGTGGTGGCTGTGCCCAGAGCCCTGCAGCAGCCTGCGATAGGCACTGCCCTGGGGCCAGCCCAGCCTGGGCTGCTGGGCTGGGCTGGGCTGGGGAGAGGGCAGGGAGGTGGGGAGAGGATGGCAGGGGCTGGGCTGGGCTGGGCAGTACCCGGAAGAGGGCAACAGCAGTGTCAGGGAGCGGTGGGAGCATGCAGGGGAAGGCTCCCAGCAGGGCTTGGTGCTGCAGAGCCAGGGCTGCGCAAAGGGAGCCCAGGGCTGCAGGGGCAGGGGAGAAGAGGCTGCTCTGGGCCCTTTCTGGCCTGGGCAGAGCAGGAAGGGGGCTCAGGGCATTCGTTTCCTCACTGCAGCCTGCCAGGACCTGCAAGGCGGTCATGGAGCATCCAGGGCCAGGCTCTGCCCCGTGGCCATGAGCCCTGTCTGTCCTCCTCCTGCCACGCTGCGTGCGGTGCCTGCAGCAGAGGGGACCCCCAGCCAGCCCTCGCATGGGGCTCTGCCACCCACCTCGCCCCGGCCCTCTCCAGCATCTTCCTTGCTTCTCTCTGATGCACGCCAGGACCTCCCAGTGCATGCCAGCCAGCACATCTGCTGAGGGCCGGTGCGGCTGCTGCAGGGGCAGGGAGCTCAGCATGGCCCTTGCAGCCCCCTGCCCTGGGCCTGCCTCTTCCCTTGGCCTCGGCCCTGGCCTTGTCTCTGCTGACAGGAGCGCTCTTGGCATGCAGTTCATGGCCTCCCCTCACCTGCGCACAGCTGCTGCCCACTCAGGCGGCTGGCACAAACATGTCCTCACAAGCATCACCACTCCTTCGGCTGCTTCTGGTGACCTCCCCCACCCCACTGCCTTGACTCCTTGTCTCTGCTGGGCACCACCTTCCACACTCAAATGTGTCCCTGGCCTGCCAGCTCCCTCTTCCCTGTCCCGTGGAATGACAGAGCCATGGGTGGGACACATTACCCTTATGGGTTGTAGTGCTTGTGTAATTTCCAATTTTGATGGCACAAAAAGACAGTTCCTTCACCAGTGATCTATACCCTTCTTCATGTTAGGCCACAACTGAACATCCTTCACTACTTTTAGAGTGTTTGCTTTATCTCACAGATGAACTGGGTTAGGTCTCCTTGGTTAGTCTGAGGTACAATGCAATGCTTTTTGTCTTCTGACACTCCAGCACAATATGTATGACTTTCCCTTACTCTGTGTACTGACCTGATGGGACATTTCATGTTTTTCACTTTCATATTCCTAGTTGGAAGGGGACGATTTCCTAAAGTGGAACAAGCTGATGGGCTTTGTCTCAGTCATTTGAAGTGTTCTGCTCATGAGTCTTCTGAAGGGAATGAAGACACGGACTCCAAGATAGTCGAGAAATGGAGACCCTTTATTCTTCCAATGCAGGATATTATATAGCTTTCTGAGCCAGCTACACGCGCTGCACTCAGCTAGGGTGCGTAGTTACAGACTTCTGATTGGTGCATCCCTTTTGATCACACATAGCCCTCCATAGGCCTGTCCAAGCCTAGCAACTTCTTCTTAACCCTTAGTGCACCGCCGTATCAATCAGCTCCAGTTTATCACCAAACGAGTCACCCATAATTCCCCCTTTTTTTGTTTCTACAAGCCAAATCATGCCCAACGAACGATTAATCATTTTTTGCAAACATTGCAACAGGCACGGTATAACTATTACAATTGCAACAAACGCGATAAGCAAAATAATCATTATCTTTTACTTTCCCAAGTACTTAAATTTGTTGCTACAGGACTACAGCATCAAGCAAGGAAAGGACAGCTGAACCACATTAAGTTTTTTTTTTTTTTTTTTTTTTTTTAAAGCTATAAAGGAGTTAATCAAGAAACTAACTAGGTGTTGTGGTTTAGCCCGGCTGGCAGCCAAACACCACATAGCCGTTCGCTCACCCTCCCCCCTCCCTCTCCAGGATGGGGGAGAGAAACGGGAAAGTGAAGCCTGTGAGTTGAGATAAAGACAGTTTATTAAGACAGGGAAAATAATAACAATAATAATAATAATAATAAAAGTATTAACAGTAATAATGTGTACGAAATAAGTGATGCACAATGCAATTGCTCACCACCCGTTGACCGATGCCCAGCCTATCCCCGAGCAGCCGGCCCCCCCACCCCACCCTGGCTAGCCACCCCTATATATTGTTCAGCATGACGTCAGATGGTATGGAATACCCCTTTGGCCAGTTTGGGTCAGCTGTCCTGGGTCTCTCCCCTCCCAGCTCCTGCTGCATCCCTAGCCTGCTCACTAGCAGGACAGAGCGAGAGGCTGAAAAGTCCTTGGCTTGGTGTAAGCACTGCTCTACAACAATTAAAACATCAGCATGTTATCAGCGCTCTTCTCATTCTAATCCAAAACATAGCACCCTGCCAGCTACCAGGAGGAAAATTAACTCTGTCCTAACTGAAATCAGGACACTAGGTCTATGCATAGTTAGGTTTTAAAGTGTGCTAAAAGAACTTGAACTCTTTCATTAGGACTGTGCTTGAACAACGCACAGATTAACCCCCCATAAAGCCGAATATTCCAACTCTATACATAAGAGGTTTTGTTTGTTTGTTTGTTTTTAAAAAAAAAAAGGTCTACACACTCTCAAAATTATTTTAAAATTGATTTAAATACTTTACCTTGCAGCTCTGCTATGGCACAAGACAGCACATGTGAAATTTAAGGCTAATTTATGTGTGCGTACATGTAAAAGCTGGTCTTAGAACAAGAGCTGTTGTATTTACTTAATTCTGAGTCTTTAGTGTGGATTCACATTAAAGTAGAGCTGCCACAGCAATCAACAGAATCACGGACTTCCTTCACCTGAATGATCCCATCTTCTGTGAATCCAGTCATACCAGTTTTAAACAACCTATCTAAAGCAGTATATCTTAGACTTCAACTTTCTCTGCAACTGTTTCAGAAGAAATTAATATCCACAAAACCTAGAAAAGAACCATCAGCTGGTCATATTACACAAATTTGATACACAAACCCACTTATTTTAAAACCTTCTCCCCCTCAACAACTTCTTCAGTGTAAATCAGAGCTGTTACTTCAAAACAGAGCTCTTTAGTCCCATCTGCACACATCTATCTATTTTAATGGGAAGAAAGGTAGCAAATCAAATTCTGCTCACTTACTAGTTTAACAGATCTAATATTTTAATAGCTCCTGGTACATTTTTCGTTTGCTGAACTTTTGCATAATGTTTTAAAGAGGGGCTCAATTCACCCTGAATGCAGGACTTGTATAGGCTAGTGTGATTTACACTTACTTGCTCAGTAAAGTTTATTGCTATAAGACAGTTATTTACGTGGGACTTACAGGAACAGTAAGTGTGCGTCAAAACTATGACTATTATCTGCAAAAGTATGCACGTAACTTTGTTTTCTAAGTGAAACATTTGCAACCAAATTCAGCATAATGAGCACTGAACAACTTTGTTAAATTTGTGGTATAATCTTTACATGTAACTGGGGGCAAGCAATGGGGGGACTGAGTCTTCACCATGGAAGCATCATAAATGCAGTGAGAACTGCTCATGTGCAACAGACCAATATTCAGACCCACAGAGTATCCACAGTGACATTAATTTGAAATTACTGAATCTACCTCTGTAAAAGAGGGTACAAGGCAAACCTTTTTTAAGTTGATATGACACTGGTATTCAAGTCACTGCAGTTTTTTGCATATCTATGTTGTATATACTGAAACCCAAGTAATACACTCTAGGAACACAAGAGAAACCTCACTGAAGTTCCTGAACAGCTTCCATTTGAAATGGCCCTTTCCCCTATTTTCACCTTTTACTATAACTTCAAAGAAACCATAAACTGCTGCATATGAGGATAGACTAGGTGTCAAAAAATCCGGTTTTACGTGACAGCCTAAATTGCTAGTCAAAAAAGAGAGAATGTGTCTGGCACTGTAGACTACTGTGTAACGGATGCCAAGGCTGACGAGCCATCACCTTCAAGGACACACAAAACACTATGACAAAAGAGAGGGAATCATGCACAGGTATTTCATTATTATGTGGCTAGGGTCTATAATACAGTGATGAGTCACAACAGAGCAAGTTTGTGCCAAGAGCGATTAACGACTCAGGCTGACCAACTCTGTAAGTAGCCAAGCAAACCTGTAAGAGGCAAGTAGCATATTTTCTGGAAGAATAGAAAACAGGAGGATAACATGTTTTTCCTACCCCTGCACAAAAATTGTATGGACAAATGGAACACTACAGGGACAAGTGCTTTAGAATGTAATTCTCCAGCCAATAAACCAACACTGTGTGGAACTGGGTGAAGGTAGGAGTTTTAAGAATGGGACTTACCGGTAGCACAAATTTACGATACCAACAAAAAAAAGTACACCACATACTGACACTGCTTTTTAGATACTCTTCAGTTTTAAAATTTTCAAACACATTAACTTGTCTTATTTTGTTTAGGGCTGAGGCTGTTCAGCAAGGTCACATAATTTGAGACTGCTGAAATACTTCAGCAATCCTTTGGTCCCAGTAGCTGTAAAACTGTAAAAAGTAAAGCTGTAAAAAGTAAAAAGAAACTTCCCTACTAAAAAAAGTGTGTGTGGGGAAAGGGGGGAGAGAATTGTCACCAGAAAAGTGTCTTTTAAACACTATCTGCTACACACCACAAAAGTCTTTGTTATAAAATACACATTTTCATACAAAAGACATCTTGCAAAACTATTTGATTGCCCCATGATGATGAACGTTTGTGTGAGCTTCTCTTCTTTTCTAAATATTCTTCAGCCCAGGCACTTTCAGTCTGAGTGGCTTTATCTCTCATACATGGAACAGCTTGGCCATGATTATCATGAGGCCACTGTCCAGCAAGGTAGGGAGCAGCAAGTGTGTCCAACGAGGAAGTCCAGCGAAAAATACAGGAAGGGCTTGATGAAAGTAGTCTTGACTTGTCAGCTCTGCAGCCCAGCGAGCCGGGGCTCTTCCTCTCCAGTGAGCTCTTGCCTTGCTCCGGGGACTGCCACCAGTGCCGGACCCTGCCCGTCGCAGTGGCACTGCCCTCCGGCAGTGGGGAGGAGCAAGGTGAGGGCCCGCAGCCCAGCAGCGTTTGTATCCCCACTTGATGCTGCCTCCCACACTATCTCCCCAGCTTGTTCCCAAGTCTTTACATCGAACACAGCTGAGACCATCGAGGGGATTCCTTGTTTTTGCAAAAACTTCAATAGTAGCTTTATCTTAAATGAGTCATATTTTACACCCCTTTTTATTAATAGTTGCGTTAATAATTTTACTATTGCCTCTTCTCCTGCTGAGATATTGGCTCCCATTGTGAATGCCCAGCCGCTCACCTGTCCTTCAGGCCCAGCTTGCCCGTCTATCAGCAGTCTGTCTGTTTCCTTACCAAGATCCTCATCATTTATCATTAAATTCAAATGATATGGGTTAATACTAACACTATCATTTTTAATTTCCTATCTATCAGTATAAAATACCTCTTGTACAGTCATCCTTTTGGGAAGGTAAACTTCACAAGAGGCATACATGTTGAGCTTGCTTTGTTTTTTGGATAATTGCTGTATGTTTTCATGTTCTTTGGTTGGAAATAGGAAAAGCCCTTCTGCAGCTGTGTGCATCCAGGTCTCTAAGGAAAGCAGGAGGGAGCTGGTGCAAAGCAGTTGTAACATCCAGCTGCAGACTTTGGTGCAGAAATCTGGTGTAAGGAAAGTAAGTGATGCAAGCACCAGGTGGCCAATGAGAGAAATGGCAGGGCTGGGGTGCTGAGGAACAAGGTTGTCCATGCAGTGTCAGACCTCAAGAGTCTGCTTTTCCTCCCTATTCAGGTCTTCAAAGGAGACACCCTGGATCAATATCAATTAGAAAATAATGCTCCAAACCAAAATTCAAATAAACGCATCCTATCAGATGAGAAAATATTTTTATTAGGTGCTTTTTGAAATCTTCCTTCTTAACTACAACAGGAAAGCTCTCCAATTTGCTGAATAAGTTTTGAAGACTTGAAGAAAACTGTGTAAAAGGTGTTAGGAGTTTCTGCATTTTAATGAGTTCCATGGTGTATTTTGGTGCTGAGGCTATGACACTCAGCTACTGAGAGAAGAATGATGCAATTGCTTGAGAAAGTAAAGTCAGAAGGAAAAGTTGAAGTGACTTGGAGTATTAATGGGCCCCACTGAGGGCTGTCACTAACAAATCCTCCCCAAGGACTTGTTAGGGCAGCTAATTGGAGGCCATGATTACAGATAGGCAGAGACACTGTGATGAGAAATATTTTGATGAAGCAGAAGGGCCAAGGCCAGATATCAGCTACTGGAGGGGAGATCCTGCACCCCCATGTCTGGCTCAGGGCTCTTCCTGGGGTCTGTTGGTTGTGGTGGGCAGTGTGATGCCATGAGAAGAACAATGGTATGACACCTCCCAGCCTCTGCAACGGGTCTCAAGGAAGCAATAAGGCTCCACTGCAACGAGTATAACATGTCTCCTCATGAGCTCTAACCAAGGGGACAAAAACGTCGGGGCTGTTGGGGCCTGCCATACTTGCCAGCACCATCTGCCTTCTCCTCTGCAGGCTTTCCTGTGCTGTCCCACATTTTGACCTATTTCCTTGAAGTCTGCAGACACCCATCTCTGTCCACCACCTTGCTCTCATCCCGGCATTTACATCATTTCACCAATGTCTCATCAACGCTCACCAGCTGATCCTTGAAATACAAAGCCAGGGTCTGATCACAGACACTCTTTGGGTGACCTCTGGCACCACAGCACTAACTTTTGAGGGACATTTCTTCTCCCTTGTGGCCACTGCCAACCTTCCAAGATTCATTTTGTGGCAGTTTTTCCTGTCCTGCTCCTTCCTACTATCAAAGAAAGGTCTATCAGGTTGTAATCCACTCATAAAGCAGGCATCGAACCCATCAGGTTTCTTGTGGCTTGTCAGCCAACCAAACAGAAGTCACCTCACCTGCATCTTCCAAGCCATGTGCCTCCTGCTGTCCAGTCATGTACTCAAGTAGAAGGGACAGGACTACCCATATCCGGGCCTTCTTTCTATCTGCGTCCTCCTGGGTATGTAGGCAGAGGGGATCCCACAGTCAGCATGCCAACCAGGTGCCTTCTGCTGGCCTATCAGGGCCACTGGCAGATGTCAGCCAAAAAGTACAGATCCCAGGGAGAAGTGAAAGGTGACCTGCCACCTACAGGCAGAAGTGACCTCACAGTCCCTTTCTGTGACACATTCCTGCTGGTTCCCTATCAACTGCAGAGACACAAGTGACCTCACAGTGACCGCCACAGTCACATTCCCCTGCTGGTGCAGGGGATCCTGAGGCAGAGCTGAGCTCATCAGGGCATTCCCATCCATCTCCTCCTTGTGGCCTACAAGCTGATCAGATCCACGGCCCCTCAACATTCATCTTTGAATGCCATGTGACTGCACAGTAACCTCACTATCCCTGCCCTGCCCAAAAGGGCCAAGCACCTAAAGGTAAGGCTTAGGAAAAGTGTTAAAAGTGAGAAGGTTAATGCACAGGAAGAGGGGCTTTGAGTGTTAGGTGTTCGTGTATGGGATTAGAGATAGAGATTAAGCAAATGTGTAGTGGGAGGGTAGGGTGTTCTTCCTAGGTTCCGTTCTGCTTAGGGTATGTGCAAGGTGTATGGTTGAGGATTTTATTTAGGTCTGCAAGAAAACTAGGGTCAAATAGAGCATTTTAATAATAGTGTTAAGGGCAGGGATCAGGGTGAGTAAGGGAGTAAAGGTAGGGGAAAGGGGCTATGGGCTGAGTTTTGGCTTCAAGGGATATTGTGGTCAAACATTAGAGCAGAGGATTCCTGTCAGGGTGTGCAGTAGCCTTTAGTTTTAGGTATTCAGGTTATTGGTTAAAATACGGTAAGGGCCTCACATGACTGCTTTAAGTCAGCTTTACGGTGGGATGAACACTACCTGAACATTCTTACCTCTTTAAAATCATTAGCTTCTGCTGGCCAAGCTCCTCTTCCCTCCCCCAAATCTCACTTCTCTCCTGTCCAGACTTATCCTGACTTCCCCACATCAGTTATCTTCTTAGGGGCAGCTTTCTGATGACTTTCATGAACACAGAGTATCTGTCTTACCTCTGTTGGCTACTCTGTTCCCGAGAAAGAAGCAGCTCCTAAGCCAGCATGGAGAAGGACACAAAGGTCTGTAGGAACACCCTGCAAAATGTGCCCATCAGCTCTGCACCACCACAAAAGTGCACTTCCTTCCTACAGGTTTTGGTTCCAGAATGGCTCCTATGGATCCAGGGTAACTTTTTCCAGGCCCTCATGTATGCTTCAGTCTCCCCCAGACATCCTGAAGACAGTAGCTGCCTCTGTGTAGAAAACTGAAAGCAGCCCTGAAGGATGACTTTAGGCAAAAGCTGACGCCTCTGACATGACAACCCCTATCCAAGACCTCTTCCTTTATGGGGCCTACCCAGTACTTAGGAAGAGTGGATCTCAGAAACTATGTGCAAAGCAGGTGCATCTGCTGCCCTATCACCGACACTGGCAGATGTGAGCCTAAAGGCACCGATTCCAGCCAGGAGTCAAGGGATGACCTGTTGGCTACTTCAGAAAGAAGTCAACTCACAGGCCATTTAACAGCCTTTCACTTCCTAATGGACTTAGAGTTTCTGAGGCACCACTGACTTCATAATACCATTCCTACAAAACACCCCCTTCTTGGGCCAGGACCTGCCCGGGTAGAAGTGAACTGGTTGTGATCCTTCCAGCCCATGGCACTGCAGCTGGACTCCCAGCCTCTCTGATCCATGTTTTGTTTCCAGAATGGCTCCAATTGATCCAGGGCAAATTTTCCCAGGCCCTGCATGCTTCAGTTTCTACTGGGCATCTTGGAAGCAGTGGCCACCTCTGTTTAGAAAGTAGAAAGCTGCCCTGAAGTATCACAGAATCACAGAATGGACAGGGTTGGAAGGGACCTCTGATCATCTAATCCAACCTCCCTGCCGAACAGGATCACCTAGAGCACATTGTGCAGGTTGGCAACCAGGCAAGTTTTGAATATCTCCTGAGACGGAGACTCCACAACCTCTCTGGGCAACCTGTTCCGGTGCTCTGTCACCATCACAGTAAAGAAGTGCCCTCTCGTATTGAGCCAGTACCTCCTGTGCTTCAGTTTGTGACCATTGCCTCTTGTGTTGCTGGACACAACTGAAAAGAGACAGGCTTCATCCTCTCACCACCAACCTTGTGATATCACACCTACAAAACACATTCTTTTTTTCAAAATCGTTAATTTCTGCTGCCCAAACTCCTCTTCCCGCTCCCAAATCTCACATCTCTCCTGTCCAGACTTATCTTAACCTCCCCATATCAGTCATCTGTTTGGGAGCAGGATTCTCGTGACATTCATGATCTCAGAGTATCTGTCTCACCTCTGTTGGCTACTCTGCTCCTGAGAAAGAGGCAGCTCTTAAGCCAGCATGGAGCACCCTGCACAATGTGCCCTGCACCACCACAAAAGTGCGCTGCCTACAAATTTTGGTTCCAGAATGGCTGCTTTGGATCCAGGGTAACTTTTTCCCAGGCCCTTATGCATGCTTCATTTTCCCCCAGGCGTCTTGGAGGCAGTGGTCCCCTCTGTATAGAAAACTGAAAGCAGCCCTGAAGGATACCTTTAGGCAAATGCTGACACCTCTGATATGACAACCCCTATCCAAGACCTCTTCCTCTTTGGGGCCTACCAGGTACTTAGGAAGAGTGAATTGCATGAACTACATGCAAAGCAGGTGCCTTCTGCTTGCCTTTCAGGTACATTAACAAATGTGAGCCTAATGGCACTGCTCCCAGCCAGGAGTCAAGGGATGACCTGTCAGCTATTTCAGAAAGAAGTCACCTCACATGCCATTTAACAGCCATTCACTTCCTACTAGATTAGAAATTTCTGAGGCACCGCTGACCTCTTATTAACATACCTACAAAACATCCCCTTTTGGGCCCAGCACCTGCCCGGGTAGAAGTGAGCTGGTTGTGATCCTTCAAGCCCATGGCACTGCTGCTGGACTCCCAGCCTCTCTGATGCTTGGGAGCCAGTTCCGTACCATTCCTGTGAGGTGCTAGGGTAGGAGGGACCTTGCAGGCAGTCTTCAAGGCCCGTACTTGTTGGCGGTCTCTCAGCTCCTTGTGCACAGCGAAGATAACGCCCACATCCAGAAGCCATGTGCCTGAAGCTGTCTTAGAACACAATCAGGGAAGGGCCCTCCCAGCCCCAGCCCCAGCCCCAGCCCCAGCCTCAGCCCCAGCTTGCAGTGCTGCTCTGCAGAGCAAGGGGGCTGTGGTGCCTGGGGCACAGGGGCACTCTGCAGGGCCGTGCTGGGCAGGCTGGGAGGCAGACCCAGCTCATGGGGTCACTGTCATTGCCCCAGGGCTGCAACGAATCACTCACCAGGCTCCTTTGCTGGGGCTGTGTTGTGGTTTAACCCAGACAGCAGCTAAGCACCACACACCCATTTGCTCACCCTCCCCCCTCCCTCTCTGGGATGGGGGAAAGAAACAATAAAATTAAGCCTGTGGGTTGAGATAGAGACAGTTTATTAGGACAGAAAATAAAATAAAATAATAGTAATGATAATAGTACTAATAATAATAATGTGTACAAAACAAGTGATGCACAATGCAATTGCTCACCACCCGTTGACCGATGCCCAGCCTATCCCCGAGAGCCAGTTCCCCCAGCCCAGCTAGCCACCCCTATATACTGTTCAGCATGAAGTCAGATGGTATGGAATACCCCTTTGGCCAGTTTGGGTCAGCTGTCCTGGG
Source organism: Cygnus atratus (assembly GCF_013377495.2). NCBI lineage: Eukaryota > Metazoa > Chordata > Aves > Anseriformes > Anatidae > Cygnus > Cygnus atratus. The sequence goes on from NW_026109963.1 coordinate 43,746, forward strand.
TCTGTCCCCTCCCAGCTCCTGCTGCATCCCTAGCCTGCCCGCTGGCAGGACACAGCGAGAGGCTGAAAAGTCCTTGGCTTAGTGTAAGCACTGCTCTCCAACAATTAAAACATAAGCATGTTATCAGCGCTCTTCTCATTCTAATCCAAAACATAGCACCCTGCCAGCTACTAGGAGGAAAATTAACTCTGTCCTACCTGAAACCAGGACACCTCACAAGCAGCACTGCCCCTTGGGCTGCTTCTCCTGGCCTCCCCCACCCCACTGCCTTGACTCCGTGTCTGCTGGGCCCCACCTTCCACACCCAAATGTGTCCCTTGGCTCTCACCTCGCTGTCTCCTGCCCTGTGGGGTGACAGAGCCATGGTGGGACGTGTTATCTGTCGGTGTGGTCATTCTCATGTAATGGCTGTGAAAAAGCGGGTTTTTAAATTCATTTCTATGGTGAGGAGGAGACCCCATGGAGGACAGATGATGGACAGCAGCTTTGTGGTAACGGCCTCCAAGCTGGTTTTCCAGGGGTTCACTTCTGCCCAGTTGCTAACAGGATCTGCTGCTACCAAGGTGTATTTGTTGTTTCAAAATGCCAATTGTAAAGGTCTTGCAAAGTCCATCTGCATTCATACAAAAGGGCCTTCAATACATTGGTGCTGGCCTACGCCTTTAACACAGGCCTTAGACCTTTTCCTGCAGCATATACTGCAGTGGTTGTGGCACAAAAAAGGCTGCTTCTACACCAGCAATCAAAATCTTTCTTCATATTAGGCCACATTTCAGTGTCCTTCCTCCTGCTTAGACTGTATGTTTAATCTCACAGATGAACTGGATTACAGAGTATTCTGAAGCACAATACAATGCTTTATGGTTTTTGCCTCCATAGCACAACACATATGACTTTTCTTTACTCTGAGGATTGACCTGACTGGTCTTTTCACATTATTCACTTGAGTTTCCCCTTCTGGAAGAGGACAATTTCTCAAATTAGGCCAAGGCTCATGGGTGTGGCCATTTGAAGGGACCTGCTCTTAAGTCTTTCAGCCTGAGTATGCCACAGATGACCCAAGATGGTTCATGGATGTTTGGGTGTGTACTAAGAATAAGGCAGAGTTTGTCTCTTTTCAAATGGCCATTTCAGCTCTAGGTCAATCCCTAGAACCCCCTGACTTGTCTTTGAAGGGATTTCATGTGCTGGACAGGGCTGCAGTTAGAGGGGCAAAGTCCACTGCTGGCAGTGGAGGTGCCCTGAGAACTCCACCCAGCTCCATCTGAATCCTCCAAAGGTCTCTTCTCCTGCAGGTTCTCTCTGACAGCTGCCAGTTCAAGGAAGTTCTTCAGATACATCAGGGCCACTATAGGAGGAACTGGTTGTTTATGGTCAGACGGCAAAGCTCTGCCTGACATCCAAGGAATTTCTTCAATATTTAACAAATACAGCACCTGCTCATCATCACCTGAAGTGATTCAGGTGAATCCTTTCCACAAAATGTCCCACAATAAGTTGAATTTCTGTCATCACAAAATGAAAATTTCCAGGGTGTGTATTCATTGTAGGAAAAGAAATACTGTTCTTCCCCTGCACTTGCACTACTCTGTTGATGTTGATGTGCATTTAATCTCCATAATCTTCCACTGATCCTGACTAAACTGACCACGTTGGAAGTCCCCTTTCCAGCTGCCTATCTGGACCTATGCACTTCCCATCATTCTCCAGATTTGCCCACCACAAACCTTTGATCATTCTGATTCCTCTAACCTACCCAGTTAGTCTCTGACCATGAGGGAGTTCAAACTTGCCCATCTATTGTGGTTTAGCCCGGCTGGCAGCCAAACGCCACACAGCCGTTCGCTCACCCTCCCCCCTCCCTCTCCAGGATGGGGGAGAGAAACGGGAAAGTGAAGTCTGTGAGTTGAGATAAAGACAGTTTATTAAGACAGGGAAAATAATAACAATAATAATAATAGTAATAATAATAATAATAATAGTATTAACAGTAATAATGTGTACGAAATAAGTGATGCACAATGCAATTGCTCACCACCCGTTGACCGATGCCCAGCCTATCCCCGAGCAGCCGGCCCCCCACCCCCACCCCGGCTAGCCACCCCTATATATTGTTCAGCATGACGTCAGATGGTATGGAATACCCCTTTGGCCAGTTTGGGTCAGCTGTCCTGGGTCTCTCCCCTCCCAGCTCCTGCTGCATCCCTAGCCTGCTCACTAGCAGGACAGAGCGAGAGGCTGAAAAGTCCTTGGCTTGGTGTAAGCACTGCTCTCCAACAATTAAAACATAAGCATGTTATCAGCGCTCTTCTCATTCTAATCCAAAACATAGCACCCTGCCAGCTACTAGGAGGAAAATTAACTCTGTCCTACCTGAAACCAGGACAAGTCTGTCCAATCGTGTCCTTAGGCAGCTCCTCAACTCTCTTTGTACTTATCATTTCTAATCTCGCTGTCTTAAATATTTTATCTAGAAAAGAAAAATCTCATTTCTTATGTATCTAATTTCTATTACACTTGTTCCTTGTGGAACGTGAAGTTGGCTAGAGGCAGCCTGGACTTGGCACACAGCTGAGGAGTTTGTTCTATTTTTCAGCAAATTATATCATGGTTTACAGTTGTTTGCTTCAAAAAAATCAAATCAAATCAAATCAAATCAAATCATTAACAATAATAATAATAGTAATAGTGGTAATAATAGTAATAATAGTAATAGTAATAGTAGTAGTAATAGTAATAATAATAATAATAATAATAATAATAATAATAATAATCTGTGCTTCTGTGAAACCTAAGGTGATAACTGGTGCAAAGGACAGTTATGTCCAGCTGCTGATTTCAGTGGAGAAATCTAGTGTAAGGAAAAGCGATGAAATCCTCAGCTGAACAGTGAGAGAAATGAGAGGGCCAAGAGGTGAGGAATGAGGTTGTCCATGCAGTGTCCAGCCTCAAGAGACTGCTTTTCCTACCTGCCCAGACCTTCTTAGGCTAAAACCTGGATCCACATCAGTTGGGGAATGCTGCTATCACTATTTGCCTGATTTCAAGACTATTGAAAAATAACTGTAAATATGAAGAATTCTTCTTTACCCTTCTTGAAGTCTTCCTCCTTAACTACATTTCTCATAGTTCTCTAATTAGCTGTACAAGTCTTGAGGAAATGGTCAGAACAGACATGGGTTGCTAGGGCTTTCTGCATTTTAATGATCCCATGGTGTATTTGGTGCTCAGGTACCTCAGGTACTGCAAGAAGATTGAAGAAACCTCTGCAGGACATAAAGTCAGAAGCAAACATGAAAGATTCTTGGAGCATTAAACTGGCCTCACTGAGGGTCATTACCATGAAAGTGTCCTAATGGAATTATTTGGAAGATAATTGGAGGCCATGATTATAGATTGGTTAAGAGTACTGTGCAGGTAGCTCTGATGCTGAGAAAAAACTTGGTTTTTATGTAGCAGAAAGGCCAAGCCCTGAGCCCAGCCCTGGGAAGAGAGGCCCTGTCCCTCACCCATTGAGCAGTGGGATGTGGGCTCTGTGATGCTGAGTGGAGGGCAAGGCTATGACACCACAGGGCCTGTCCGCAGGGTGGCAGGGAGGCAGCAAGGCCCCAGTGTCATGAGGACAACGTGTCTCCACATAGGGAGAGACATCCCCCATAGCCAAGGGGACAAAGACCTCCATCCTGCTGGGCCCTCCAGCCTTGGCAGGGCCCTCTGCCATCTCCACTGCTGGCTGTCCTGCACTGCCCCACACCTGCCCGTTTCCCTGCAGGCTGCAGACACCCCTCTCCCTTCCTCTCCTTGCTCTCAACCAGGGCATTTCCCTGCCTTCATGGATGTCTCTCCAACCCTCACTGGGCCTCTCTTGAAACACATTGACATGGTCTGATGACAGACTTCATCTGAATGACCTCTGGCACCACAGCACTACACTTTAAGGGTTATTTCTTCCTCCTTTAACCCAGTGTCCACCTTCCAAGCTGCACATTGTGACATCTGATCCTGCTGTTTTCTACTAACAACCAAAGCTCAGCCATCTCAGAAACCACTCTTCAACCAGGACTCCCAACCCAGCAGCCTTCCTGTGGTCTATCAGCTGACCAGACACAGTTGCCTCACCATCATCACTCAAGCCATAGGACTCCTGCTGGCTTCAGTTTCCTCTGATAGACACGACCAAATTGTGTGCCTCCTACTTTCCATTCCTATTGTCTTGCAGAAGGGACAGAACAACACATCTCCAGGTCTTCTTCCTTCAGAGAGTGCCTGGAGGAGAGCCCCCCTTAGGAGGGAAGTCCTGCAGAGGAGGCCAGCTGTGCCACTGCTGAGCCCACTGCCTGTCCCTGCCTGCAGTCCCAGCACAGCCCCACAGCAGCACTGGCACCAAGCTACAGGAGCAGCCGGGCCTGACCCCACAAGCAGGGCTCAGCAGGAGAGAGTGGCAGTGGCAAGAGAGCAGCTCTGCATGCACCAAGCGCTGGTGCTCCCTGGCCGTGCTGCTGGGATGGGACTCTTTTCTTCTGCACCCCTGCACATGGCACTGCCCCTGCAGAGCCAGGCCAGGTCTCAGAGGAAGAACGCCAGGCAAAGAAGGCAGTGCAGGCTCCTTCATTTTGTGTAAGTTCACAGGGTGGAGGGCTCCTTGTGTACAGCTGTTGAGCTAGACTTGAAACATACATACTGAAGTGGAAATGGGATGCATAATATCATTTTAGTGGGTAACATTAACCAAACTAAACATGAGGAAAACCAGTAATAAAATTGCACACAAACACACACACAAATAAACAGAATATAGGCTGTTCGTATAATAAGTGACATTGTGACTCATCTGCAGAAGTAGATTGGCCACTTATTCTTCTGAAACACATCTAGTCATCAATTTCCACAAGGCATCTGTCAGCTCCTGATTCCTCATGCTGTAGATGAGGGGGTTCACTGCTGGAGGCATCACCGAGTACAGAAATGCCACCATCAAGTCCAGGGATGGAGAAGAAATGGAGGGCGGTTTCAGGTAGGCAAACATGGCAGTGCTGACAAACAGGAAGACCATGGCCAGGTGAGGGAGGCACGTGGAAAAGGCTTTGTGCCAGCCCTGCTCAGAGGGCATCCTCAGCACTGTTCTGAAGATCTGCACATAGGACACCACAATGAAAACAAAGCAACCAAATGCTAAAGAAAAACTAAATACAAGTGCCCCAACTTCCCTGAGGTAGGCATCTGAGCAGGAGAGCTTGAGGATCTGGGGGATTTCACAGAAGAACTGGTCCACAGCATTGCCTTGGCAGAGGAGCAGGGAAAATGTATTAGCCGTGTGCAGGACAGCATTGAGAAAGCCACTGCCCCAGGCAGCTGCTGCCATCTGAGCACAAGCTCTGGTTCCCAGGAGGCTCCCGTAGTGCAGGGGCTTGCAGATGGCAACGTAGCGGTCATAGGCCATGACAGTGAGGAGGCAATACTCAGCTACAACAAAGAAATCAAAGAGAAAGAGTTGGGCAGCACATCCTTGATAGGAGATGGCCCTGTTGTCCCAGAGGACATTGGCCATGGCTTTGGGCAGAGTGGTGGAGATGCAGCCCAGGTCGAGGAGGGCGAGGTTGAGGAGGAAGAAGTACATGGGGGTGTGGAGGCGGTGGTCGCAGGCTATGGCGGTGAGGATGAGGCCATTGCCCAGGAGGGCAGCCAGGTAGATGCCCAGGAAGAGCCCAAAGTGCAGGAGCTGCAGCTCCCACGTGTCTGCGAATGCCAGCAGGAGGAACTCGCTCACAGAGCTGATGTTGGGCATTTGCTGGTTTTAGTCATTTGATCCTGCCCAAGGAGGAAAAAGCACTGCTAAGATACAGCAGACTTATCTGAGAAGTTATTACAGATTTAGTGAGAAAAAATCATTCTATTTTTTCAACTTAAACCCCCAGAATGATTGTTCCCTTCCAGGCAGACTTTTGGTAGGTCCCTTTCAGAAGTTCTGATTCATGCTGCCTGAGGGTATCCCTGGGAGAAGGGGACTCTTCTGTAGGCAACAGAGCAGTCAGTTCTGCCGTATAGCAAGAGGTAAAGAGGAACATAGGGTAACCTCAGATAAAATTTAGTGATGATATCAAAGAGCTTTACCCCTTTGTTGCTCACATCTCAACCAATTGCCGAGCATGACTTTTCTTTCTTCTTTTTATTTTTTTTTTGTATTTTTTATTCTCGATACCCCCACAACACTTAAGGTCTTTTTCTAAGGCAGAAATCCTGAGCATTTCTGCTGCACTCCAAGTGAAATCCTGTGGATCACCAGAGGCAAAGGGACTGTCCCTTTAGTGCAGCATGTCCTTCAGAGAGGACAGCCAGTCTGTCCATCAGTGCTGGAGTCAGCTGCGCTGTGCTGGCATCTCTTTGAGCTGTAGGAGAATTGCACTCAGAGTTTCACTTGAGAAGAACCTGGACACGGCTGGGAGCAGAGGAATCCAGGCTCAAAGTGCACATCTCCAGACCCCTCACCCTATCCGTGTACTCCCCTTCCCCCAAGCACACCAAGGGCTCACTCCATGGGCATGTGAAAACCCCAGCCAGCCTGGAAACAAGAACAGCAGCAGCACAGCCAGGTGGAGAAGCCAGGAGGAATGGCAGCGTGCTGCTGCCAGGGGAGGCAAGGCCAGGGAGGGACAGACGGACACTCAGCAGACCCTCCTGTGCTGCAGCTCTGCCTGCAGAGAAGGCAGCTCCTGCTGGGGACACCGGAACTTGAGGGCATAGGCTGTGCTGGTGGGAGAGGAGAGCAGGGGGTGTCCCAGGGAAGGCACCTGCCCTGCAGGGGATGGCAGGGAGGTGCCTGAGCCCTCCCTCGCACAGCATTTCTGTCAGAAATCTCACTGCCTGCCCATGTCCCTGCTGCCTGCCCATGTCCCTGCTGGGAGCTGTTTCTCTGTCCCCACATCTCCTCCCTGCCCACGCTCACAGACCTCATCCCACAAGCTGTGTACTCAGACTCACTCAGATTCCCCTCTGCTGCAAGAATCTGAAAGCACAGAATACAACCTCATCAGGTAAACCAAGCCTCAATTTTCCTCTTGAAATGCCCTTTTATAAATGCCATTCTCTACAGCATCTTATACTTTGCTGGAGAAACAGAGAGACCCATCCTGACTGATGCGATCAGCCATTGGATGTGCCAGCTGTGGAAGACTCCTTTGGCAACTGCACCTGCATCGCCCTGCTGCCAGAGACTCACAGTGTCAAGAGTCTGCAGATCTCTCCTGCCACATGCTGCCCTCTGTTGTTGTGCTCCTCACTGCCTCCAAGCCCTCTCTCCTTCTCTCCTGTCCCCGTGCCACCTGCGGTCAGAGCCCCCAGCCCTGCTGCGCTGTGCAGAGGAGCTGCTCCTGGGCAGAGCTGTCTCTCTGCAGTGCTGCCCACTTGCCAGGAGCTCCCCTTGGGTCCAGGAGCCCGGCCCAGCTCAGCAGCACAGCACCCAACCATGGCATCGCTTGCTCTGTGCCATTGGGCTCCCTCAAGGTGTCCCCAAGGCCTCAGGGCTGACAGCTCCTGAGGGCAGCAGGGTCTCTCCTGGGGTGTAGTGTTTGAAGCAGACTGAAGTCATCACCGACTGCTCCTGTCTGAACACAGGAGATACGCATTTTAGAAGTGTGATCTGTGCTAGAGCGTGTGGTTTTCTAACAACAGTACAAATGATTCCCTCCCTTAACCCTGTCCTTTTCCATGGTGTGGTAGCACACCTCAGCCATGACTGCCAGGGATTATTTCACCCCTCTTAACACCCTTCACCATTTCTTTTAGGAACTGAGAAAGAAGCATCTTGCTCATTGGCGTCCTAACAAGAGAGGGGGGACCAGAATGCTCTAAAAGGGTTTCCCTGAAGAAAGGGGAATGGGACACTAAGACACCATTCGTTAACTTTCCCCAGCTGTCCATCTGGAAGATACTCTACCCATAGACAAATTTCTTCTTCTTCTTTTGCATGACCACCACGGTGACTGGGATGTGGAACACCCTCACCATTGTGCTGGTGCCTACAAGCAAACACCTGCAGATGCCCCTGGCCTTCTTCCTGGGGGAGATTTGCCCTCCTTGCAGACCTTGTACTGCTCTGCCACCCTGCGCAAGCTGCTGGCCAGCTTCCTGATTGAGGACAGCACCCCCTTTGCTCACAGAGGTGGCAGCACTGTCAGCTGCACCTTCTGCATGGCTGGAGTGCTTCCTGCTGGGGGCCATGTCCTACAGTCAGCCCTGGGCTGTATGCCATCCCTGTTCTCTGCAAGGCTTGGGAAGTGGAAGGTCTGACTCCAGAAGGCAGCTGTACCTTAACTAGGGGAATTTCTCTCATGTACAGTAATTATTTCTCCTCCTCCCAGCTACATTTCTGTGGCCCCAGTGTTGTGGACAACTTCTCTGATTTTGCCCCATTGCTGGAGCTCTCCTGCAGTGCCACGGTAATATGCATGGCCTTTGCTTTCAAAATCTATATTTTGGATCCAATCTTCCTCTTCCATCTCATGCAGTTTTCATGTGTGTGTGTTCTGTGTTGGCAGGCCCAAGGTCTTATCCAACTGCCCTTCTGTCCTCACAAGTATCACTGTTTTCTACGACACCATCATTACTGTCAGCGTGAAGCCCATAACAGCCCTCCTCACAGATCTTGACCAAGCCCTTTCCCAAACCTTCATCATCCCCTGGTCAGTCCTCAGGTTGCTTAGTGGTGGTGTAGGAAGGGTGAAAGAGATGTTGGTGGAACTGCTGACATTGTCATAAGATCTATCTCAAAGACCTTGTAAATGACAGATTGATCAAAGACGTGCTTCGGGACTTGGAAAAGGCAGATGTCAAACCCATCTTCTAGTAGAAGGGCAAGCAGAAGGATGATTAAGCCTAACCAAGGAGTAAAATGCCAGCCTTAACACTAGCCCTCAACCCAGACCTAAACTATATCTATCAAAGCTTGCCCTTATCCTAAACCTTGAGCAGGATCCTTGAGCAGAACACAAGTCCCTCCCTTGATGCCCTTGCCATTCCCTTAACCCTGGAATGTGATCTCTAATTCCTAAACATTAACCTGAACACCTAACTCCCAAAGCCCTCCAGCATGCACACAACACATCTCAGCTTTAACCCCACTCCTATCCCTAACTTAACCTGTTTGTCCCCTTGGGACAGGGCAGGGACTGTGAGGTCTTTCAGCAGTGCGTGGCATTGGGAGAGGCATGTGAGGTGACAGGTATTTGATCAGATCAGAGGCCACAAGGAGGACATGGCTGGGAATGCTGTGATGAGGTCAGGTGTGCCTCAGGATCTGCTGGGCCTGCAGGAGGCACGTGGCTGTGAAGGAGGCTGGGAGGTCACTTCTGTCTCTGGCGCTGACAATACAGCAGGAGGAATGTGGCACAGATAGGGACCGTAAAGGCCAGAAGCATGCACATGGCATTGAAGATGATGGTGAGGTACCTTTTGTTCTGGTCAGGTGACAGACCACAGGAAGGTTGATGGGATGGGAGTCATGCTTGAGGTATAGTTTATAAGACCATAGAATCATAGAATGGCTCGTGTTGGAAGGGACCTTAAAGATCACCTAGTTCCAACCCCCCAACCATAGACACGAATGCCCCCCATGAAATCAGGTTGCCCAGGGCCTCATCTAACCTGCTCTTGAACAGCTCCAGGGATGGGTGTTGTGGTTTAGCCCGGCTGGCAGCCAAACACCACACAGCCGTTCGCTCACCCTCCCCCCTCCCTCTCCGGGATGGGGGAGAGAAACGGGAAAGTGAAGCCTGTGAGTTGAGATAACGACAGTTTATTAAGACAGGAAAAATAATAACAATAATAATAATAATAATAATAATAGTAATAATGTGTACAAAATAAGTGATGCACAATGCAATTGCTCACCACCCGTTGACCGATGCCCAGCCTATCCCCGAGCAGCCGCCCCCCCACCCCGGCTAGCCACCCCTATATATTGTTCAGCATGACGTCAGATGGTATGGAATACCCCTTTGGCCAGTTTGGGTCAGCTGTCCTGGGTCTCTCCCCTCCCAGCTCCTGCTGCACCCCCAGCCTGCTCGCTAGCAGGACAGAGCGAGAAGCTGAAAAGTCCTTGGCTTGGTGTAAGCATTGCTCTACAACAATTAAAACATCAGCATGTTATCAGCGCTCTTCTCATCCTAATCCAAAACATAACACCCTGCCAGCTACTAGGAGGAAAATTAACTCTGTCCTACCTGAAACCAGGACAATGGGGCACCTCTCAGGTCTCTCAGCAACCTGTTCCACTGCCTCACCTCCCTCTGAGAGAAGAATTTCCTCCTAACCTCTAATCTAAATCTCTCCTGTTTTAGCTTAAAACCATTCCCCCTTGTCCTGTCATTATCTAATTCAGCAAAGAGTCACTCTCCATCTTTTTTATAACCCCCCTTTAAATACTGAAACACCACAAAGAAGTCACCCCGGAGCCTTCTTCAGGCTGAACTGCCCCATCTCTCTCAGCCTTTCTTAGTGGGAGGTTGCTCCAGCCCCTTGATCATTTTTGTGGCCCTCCTCTGAACCCGTACAAACAGATCCACATCTTTCTTGTGCTGGGAGCCCCAGGCCTGGATGCAGGACTCCAAGTGGGTCCTCAGGAGGGCAGAGCAGAGGGGGACAATCACCTGCTTCCACCTGCTGGCCACTCCTCTCTTGATGCTGCCCAGGATGCAGCTGGCCTCCTGGGCTACAAGTGCACACTGCTGACTCATATTGAGGTTTTTTTCACCAGAACCCCCAAGTCCTTCTCTGCAGGGCTGCTCACAATGAGTTCTTCTCCCAGCCTATCCTCATGTCTGGGATTTCCCTGGCCCAGGTACAGCACCTTGCACTCGGACAACCTCATTAGGTTCACATGGGCCCAAATTTCAAGCTTGTCCAGGACCCTTCCTCTGTTGCATCAACTACACCACTCGCCTTGGTGTCATCTGCACATTTGCTGAGGGTGCACTCGATCCCACTGTCTATGTCACTGATAAAAATATTAAACAGTACCTGTCCGAGCACAGACGCTTGAGGTACGGCACTCAACACCAACCTCCACTTGGACATACAACCATTGAGCACCGCTCCCTGGGTGTGACCTTCAAGCCAACTCCTTATCCACTCAATGGTTCACCCATCAAATGCATATATCTCCAATTTGTAGACCAGGATGTCATGTGGGACCATGTCAAAGGTCTTACAGAAGACAAGTAGATGAAATTGGTCGGTCTTGTCTTGTTGTCTGATGTGGTCGCTCCATTGTAGAAAGACACCAGATTGGTCAGGCACAATTTACCCTTTGGTGAAGCCATGCTGGCTGTCTCGGATCACCTCTTTGTCTTGCATGTGCCTTGACACTGATTCCAGGAGGATCTTTTCCATGATCTTGACAGGCACAGAGGTGAGGTTCACCATTCAGTAGTTCGGGTCCTCTTTCCTAAACTTTTTAGAAATTGGATATTTTCCTTTTTCCAGTCATCAGGGACTTCACCCGACTGCCAGGACTTTTCAAATATGATGGAGAGAGGCTTGTTAACTACATCAGCCAGTTCCCTCAGGACCCTGGGATGCATGTCATCAAGCCCCATAGAACTGTACGTGTTTAGTTTCATCAGGTGGTCTCGAACCTGCTCTTCACTCACAGCGGGTGGGACTTTGCCCCCCCCAGCCTCCTTCTATGGGTTCAGGAAAATGAAAGACTTGGGAAGCCTGGCTGGCAGTGAAGACTGAGGTAAAGACATTGTACCTCAGGCTTTTCCATGTCTGTCATTGCCAGTTCACCCTTCTTATCCATCAGAGAGAGGGTACACTCTACTTGGCCTTTCTTTTCTGAGCAATAGAATCTCTTACCTGAGCATCTATAGAATCTCTTCCTGTTATTCCTTGCATCCCTTGCCAAGCTCAGTTCAATCCGTGACTTGGCTTTCCTTATCCCATCCCCACACATCCAAAACTGAAGCATGCATGAGGGCCTGGGAAAAGGAACTCTGGATCCATAGAAGCCATTTGGGAAACAAAACCTATAGGTAGGAAGCGCAATTTTGTGGACAGAATAACCTTATGGGCATATTGTGCTCCTAAAGACCTTTGTGTCCTTTTCCCTCCTGACTATAATGCCACTTCCTTCTCAGGAATGGAGTAGCCAACAGAGGTGAGAAAGATAATATGCAATCATGAATTTCATTAGAAATCTAATCCCAATAAGATATAGAGAGGTCAGGAGCAGCCTGGACAAGAGCGATGTGAGAATTTGGGGTGGGAAGAGGAGCATGGCCAGCAGAAATTAATGATTTTGTAGAGGCAAGAGCGTTCATGTAATGTAGTTGTTGCAGTAACACTGACTTAAAACAGTCATGTATGGCCCTTACCTTATTTTAACCAGTAATTTTAATCCCTAAACCTAAATGCTACTCCAGCAATCTGACAGGAATACACTACTCTAATGCTTGAACTCAAAGTATCCCCTGAAGCAAAACTCAGCCCATAGCCCCTTTCCTTTACCTTTGTTCTCTTACTCACCCAAATGCCTTCCCTTGACACTAGCATTAAAATGCTCTATTTATCCCTAGACTTCTTGGAAGACCTAAACAATACCCTCAAGCACAGAGATTGTCCATACCCTAAACACAGAAGAACGCAAAAACTTCCCATTAAACCTTTGTTTACTCTCTAACCCAGAAAGATGAGTCCTAGTCCTATGGGAACTAGAAAGTGGTCAGCTCTGCCTCAGGATCTCCTGCACCAGCAGGAGGAATGTGACTGTGAAAGTGACTGTGAGGTCACTTCTGTCTCTGCAGTTGATAGGGAACCAGCAGGAACGTGTCATGGAAAGGCACTGTGAGGTCACTTCTGTCTGTAGGTGGCAGGTCACCTTTCACTTCTCCATGGGATCTGTACTTTTTGGCTGACATCTGCCAGTGGCCCTGGTAGGCCAGTAGAAGGCACCTGGTTGGCATGCTGACTGTGGGATCCCCTCTGCCTACAAACCCAGGAGGACCCAGACAGAAAGAAGGCTCGAAAATGGGTTGTCCTGTCCCTTCTGCTTGAGTACATGACTGGACAGCAGGAGGCACAAGGCTTGGGTGTGTCTAGCCAAGAATCTGCAAGGTCAGCAGCAGTCCCTTGTCTTGGAAGATGCTGGTGAGGTGACTTGTGTCTGGTTGGCTGACAGGCCACAAGAAGGCTGATGGATTGGGATGCCTGCTTCAGGAGAGGTTCCACTCTTATTTTTCTTAGTTTTCTTTGATAGTAGGAAAGAGCAGGAGAGTAAAAAATGCCACAAGGCTGCTTGGAAGGTTGGCACTGGCCATGAGGAGGAAGAAATGTCCAGGGGAACATCTGTTCTTGCTGCTAGAGACTGAGGCAAAGAAGGAATTAAGTACCTCAGCCTATACCTTATCTCTAGATCATCACCAGAATTCCCCCAAATCTTATAAAGGATGATGATTCTCTTTAATCCTCCTTTCTTTAAAGTATTTATATAAGCAGTGTTTATTGTCTTTTAGAGTAATGTACGGATTGAGAACCAGCTGGGCTTTGGCCCTTCTAATTTTGACCTGCACAGCCCCATAACATTTAGGACACAGCTCCAGGCAAACTGACAGTATGCATGAGAATGAAGAACAGAAAAACTGGAACGTGGCAGCCTTCCATCCCCTACACTTCTGTGACTCTGTGCTGCAATTCCATTCAACTGGTTACTCCTGTATTATCCAAACTTTCCTGCAACTCCTGATGCTGCTATCTTGTCAGAGATAGCACAATCACACAAAGGTTGAACCGTCTGCCTGCAGACATTAACAGCTGACTGAATGGAGCATCTGTCCAGGGAAACCTTGAGAAAATGCAGGATTTTCCCTACAGAAACATCCTGACATTTACAATGAGAAGAGCCTAGGCCTGCACCCGAGGAAGAGGAAGACCACACATCAGGGCAGACTGGGACCCTGCTGAGTGAGCAGTGCCCAGGAGGAGGAGGACCTGGGAACTATGAGGGATGCCATACGAGCAGTGGTGCCTGCTCACCACAGAAACCAGGCCAGCTTCCTACAGAGCTGCCTTACGAGGAGCATGGCCACCAAGAAAATCTGAGTTATCATACTAAGCTCAGATCCAATGTAACACTACACAGAGAAGGGTCTGCATCCAGCAGGGAAAGATGTGGAAGTCTGGGAGTCCCTCAGACAGGCTAGTGAGGAGAAGAGCTGTGGCAAGACTGAGAGTCCCAACAGGACCGAGGTCTTTGTGTCCATGGTTATGCTTGTTGTCTCTGACACTGAGGTCTATTAGGAGTCAGATTATCATTAAAGTGCCAGGGCCTCATTACCTCCTTGCCCCCACCCATGAACCACGCAGGGGTCGTACCATTCTCCTAGACTTGGCCATGCACATCCCCACCTCCTACTGCCCCAGGAAGAGCCCTGAGCAGTGTGTGTAGGGAAAGGATCTCCCTTCCTGTGTGCCAGTGGACAGGGCCTGGCCCTTGTGCTTGGTGAAACACATCTAGTTTTCCTACACATCACTGTCACCTTCACATTGCCTTTGTCTACTTGTCCTCACTGCCTCCAATTTCTGCTCTAAGGAGCTCCAAGGGAGGCTATGTCAGTGCTGGCCCTCAGGGGGACACTCCAGGAAACTTGCATATGACTTGGACTTCCTGAAGAGATTTCTTCAATTGTCTCTCAGTGCCTGAGGTTTGTGGGCTCATCACCAAAGCCCCCAGAGCGGTGATTACAATGCCTTGGGCTGGGCCTCTGCTGCTGAGCGGGATCTGGCTCCTGGGACAGAGAGAGCTCCTGGCAAGAGGGCCCTGGTGCAGAGAGACAGCTGTGCCCAGGAGCAGCTCCTCTGCACAGCACAGCAGGGCTGGGGGCTCTGACCACAAGTGGCATGCAGAGGAGAGAAGGAGAGAGAGGTTGGAGGCAGTTGGAAGTGGGACCATGCTGAGAGCTGACTGCAGGAGAAATCTTCACAGCCCTTGACAAGGTAGGTCTCTGGCTGCAGGGCCATGCGGCTGCAGGTCCTGGAAGGGTCTCGTTCTGGGTCTTGTTTCTGGGAGGGTAGTGGGCAGTGGAGTAGGCTTTGAGAGTCCTGCTGGATTGCACTGTGAGGTGAGGAAGTCTGGCAGAAGCCCCTTGGAGTGTCATAACAGCTGCCCCCGGTCAGCCAAGAGCAGAGTGGCCAAGCATCCTGCAGACACTGCAGGGGGTGCAGCTGGGAATCTGGGACACCCCAGCTTGTGGATATTCAGGTCTGTCTGTGGGGTGTTCTCCTGGGCTGCAGGCTGCTGTCCAGCAGGATGCAGCTCTCTTGTGCTATCCTTGTGTCATCCAGGTACCCCAAGGGGAAGACACTTCCTTGCTAAGGTCATGTCCATGATGCTGGATGGCTGTTTGTGGGCAGCTGGAGAGAGGCCACTGAAGCCCTGGCTAGGAGGGAAGAGCTGAGATCCTGCTCAAAACCCAGAGACAAGGTGAGGATTCTGTCCAGCTGCATTTGGACTTGGGCTGTCTCCTGTTTCTTCTCAGGGAAACACCTGAGTGGGATGGTCCTGCAGCTCACAGAGGGGTGACACAGGGCAGCTGAGAACAGGACTGGTGGGCAGAGCTGTTCTGCTCAGTCTTCATCAATTGACACTTTATGCCTCCTGGAACCCACAGGATTTCACCAGGAGGGCACAGGAAATGTCAGGGAGTTCCACCATCCTTTACCTCTTCGAAGCTAAAGATTACAGGGGCAACTGGGATAAAATATACAAAATCCCTACAGCTCTGCTTTGCATTCAGATGAGTTGTTTGTAACAGCACTGCAAATCTAATGGATGTGACAAGTAGACTGAACTTGAGTTTCCCCTATGTTCCTGCTTTCCTCCTGCTGCACACCAGGAAGGACTCCTTTGGAGCCCACACCAGTCCCTGCTCCCAGTGCCACTCTCAGCCAGCACCAGCCACAGCTCAAGCAAGAGAGCTGCAGAAAGGTTCTCCTGCAAAGAGAAAGGCTAAGGCTGGGGATTCTCTAAGACCTAGATGGCTTTCTAGGTTTTCCTCTGAGAAGTCTGTTCTTACTTTGCTCTGCCTTCTCCTCTTCAACAGACAATGATGTCCAAAGACAGAAAATGCCCAACAGCAGCTCTGTGAGTGAGTTCCTCCTGCTGGCATTCGCAGACACGCGGGAGCTGCAGCTCCTGCACTTCGGGCTCTTCCTGGGCATCTACCTGGCTGCCCTCCTGGGCAACGGCCTCATCCTCACCGCCGTAGCCTGCGACCACCGCCTCCACACCCCCATGTACTTCTTCCTCCTCAACCTCGCCCTCCTCGACATGGGATCCATCTCCACCATTCTCCCCAAAGCCATGGCTAATTCTCTCTGGGATACCAGGGCCATCTCCTATCAAGGATGTGCTGCCCAGATCTTCTTTTTTGTCTTCTTGATTGGAGCAGAGTATTGTTTTCTCACCATCATGGCCTACGACCGCTACGTTGCCATCTGCAAGCCCCTGCACTACGGGAGCCTCCTGGGCAGCAGAGCTTGTGCCAAGATGGCTGCAGCTGCCTGGGGCAGTGGCTTTCTCAATTCTCTTCTCCACACTGCCAATACATTTTCCCTGCCCCTCTGCCAAATTAATGTACTGGACCGGTTCTTCTGTGAAATCCCTGAGATCCTCAAGCTCTCTTGCTCAGATGCCTATGTCACAGAGTTTGGGTTTCTTGTTATGACTGTCTGTTTAGCCTTTGGTTGTTTTGTTTTCATCGCATTGTCCTATGTTCAGATATTCAGGGTTGTGCTGAGGATGCCTTCTGAGCAGGGAAGGCAGAAAGCCTTTTCCACATGCCTGCCTCACCTGGCCGTGGTCTCCCTCTTTCTCAGCACCATCATGTTTGCCTACCTGAAAACCACCTCCATTTCCTCCCCATCCCTGGATTTGGTGGTGGCAGTTCTTTATTCGGTGGTGCCTCCAGCAGTAAACCCCCTCATCTACAGCATGAGGAACAAGGAGCTCAAGGATGCCCTGTGGAAACTCTTTGGAAAATTGTTTCTCCAGCATCAGTAAGGGGACAATTATTTTAAGAGGACTCACATGACTCTCAGAAAATATTATGGCAAGCTGTTGTTGCTCTTTCTCCTCAGTAATATTTTCTAAAAAGTGTGATAATGTTATTATTGTTTAAATAATAATATTAAAAGATAATTCTTATCTTCTCATCTGTTGATTATTATATTTGTTTTAATCTAATCCTCTTATGTACCTGTAGAACTAGGCTTCCTCTTTAGATAAAAACAATAAGAATGCCGTCAGAAATTCACTCAGAAATTCATTGTTTTCAGCTACTGTCTCTTTCCATCTCTGGAGCTGGGGGAGCAGCCCAAGCACACAGGAGAGGCTCAGGGCCAGCTGTCACATGGAGGAGCAGCCCCGGTGGTCCTCGGGGCTGCCCCTCACTGCCCACTGGGCTCTGCCCCTCTGCTGCTTTTGGGTCGGGGCTGCTGCTTCCCTGGAGCCATGGCCATGGCCAGCAGCAGGACGTGGCCTTTTCACTGCTGCTCTCTCTTGGCTTCCACATTGTTCTCTTGTGCTCTTGTGTCTGGGTTAATCCTGAGGTCTCATGTGCCTCGATGACAGTCTTCTTGTCTCTGCAGTGACATCCCTGTGGCTGCAGGCAGCAGCAGGCACTGTGCAGTCCTGCGTCACAGCTGGCCTCTCTGCTAGCAGCACAGAAACAAAAGAGGCTGTTCAGGGCAAACCCAGAAGCCTGGACACCTCTTCCAGTGCTGCTGTCAGGAATACAGCCAAGGGGTTACTCCCTGCCCTTCTGTTTTCTGGCCTTCTTCATGGATTGAAGGACACAGGATGAAAGTCCCAGGGTGGTCCCTGAGGAACCAATGACTGGACCAAGACCTCCCTTTATGGCGGCACTTGTCCAAGCAGACAACAACGGGTCTTGGACTCATCTGCATGGGACTGAACTCCCTGCAGTGGGGCTGATGGCCGATACCAGCCTGGAGAGGAATCTGGAGCTGCCAGGAGATTTCAGGGGAACAACAAGCTCAGTGCGTAGTGATTAGAAAACCTCACAAAATGAGCGACCATCCAAGGTTGCTTCTGGTAAGGTCAATCTGAGGAGTCCATGGGCTCCAACGTGTGGGTAACCAACACTGTTTTTGTCACATATTAAATACGCAGCACAACAGATGCTATCACAGAAACACCACAGTCTGAAGAGAGTAACTCCGTCCCAGCCAGAGCCAGTAGAGGGCCCCATGATGGACAAGAAGGCTCCCTCTGAGCTCTGGGAGGAGCCAGGAAGGTGCTAATAACGATCAGGACAATTCAGGAAGCCCAAAGGTCCTTCTGAAGGGTCGCTGAGTGCCACCTGAGAGGCAGCACTGGTCAGTGGGGAGGGCCAAGAGAAAGACTTGTGTGAAGGCTGTGGGAAATGAAAATGTCACTGCCATTGCCCCAGGGCTGCAACAAATCACTTGCCAGAGTCCTTTATCAGGGCTGTGTGAGCCTGTAGACAGCAGTGAATGGAGCCCACAGAGCGTGAGCCTGTCCAAGGTGGACTGACCAGAGCTCAAGTGCTCAATCTGGTGTGAGCAGGCAGAGGAGAGCTCTGCAGCCCCAGGGCACACAGCAGCCCCAGCAAAGGAGTCTGGTGAGTGATTCCTTGCAGCCCTGGGGTAATGGCAGTGACCCCATGAGCTGGGTCTTCCTCCCAGCCTGCCCAGCACGGCCCTGCAGAGTGCCCCCATGCCCCAGGCAGCACAGCCCCCTCACTCTGCAGAGCAGCACCTCTGGTTGTCATGTTAGAGATTTCAGCTTTTGATTAAACCCATACTTCAGGGCTATTTTCAGTTTTTTCCATAGGGCAGCCACTTCCTCCAGGATGCCTGAGGGGAGCTGAGGCCTGCATGAAGGCCTGCGAAATGTTACCCTGGATCCATAGGAGTCATTCTGGAACCAAAACTTGTACATAGGATGTACACTTTTGTGGTGGTGCAGAGCTGATGGGCACGTTGTGCAGGATGCTCCTACAGAACTTTGTGCCCTTTTCCCTTCTGACTACAATATCACTTCTGTCTCAGGAATGGAGTAGCCGACAGGTGAGACAGATACTCTGATATCATGAAAGCCATCAGAAAGCTGATCCCAATAAGATAACCAATATGAGGATGACAGGAGAAGCCTGGCCAACAGAGAAATGAGATTTGGGGGAGGGAAGAGGAACTTGGAAAGCAGAAATTAATGACTTTGTAGAGGTAAGAGGTTTCACGTAATGTTGATGATGCTTTAAAACTGACTTAAAACAGTCATGTAAAGCCCTTACCCTATTTGACCAGTAACCCTAATCCCTAAACCTCGATGTTACTCCAACACCTTGACAGAAATCCACTGCTGTAAGACCTGACCTCAAAGTATCCCTTGAAGCAGAACTCAGCCCGCAGCCCCTTTCCCTTACCTTTACTCTCTTGCTCACCCTAATCCCGTCCCTTAACACTAGCATTAAAACGTTTTATTTAAACCTAGATGACTTCTTGGCAGACCTAAAGAAAACCCTAAACCACGAAGCTTATCCATACCCCAGCCACAGACCTTAAACCCTATGCAGAACACCAAATCCTCCCAACAAACCTTCGCTTAATCTCTAACCCAGACAGGTGAGCCCTAGCTCAAGGCCAGTTCGCAGGTGACTTTGAGCAACCTGATCTAATGGAAATTGTCCCTGTCCATGGAAGAAGATTTGACTAGATGATCTTCAAGATCACTTCCAACCCAAATTGGAAGCGACCTGTTCTGTGAGTCTCTGACAGAAAAAGTTAGTGCATTGACTGCAAGGTTCCTCCTGCCCTAGCACCTCCCAGGATTGGCATGGAGCTGTCTCCCAGGTGTCAAAGACTGGGAGTCCAGGAGCAGTGCCATGGACTTGAAGGATCACAACCAGCTCACTTCCACCTGGCCAACATTGCGGCTTTTCAGTACTTAAAGTGGACTTATAAAAAAGATCAACTCTTTGCTCAATCAGATAATGACAGGACAAGGGGGGATAGTTTCAAACTAAAAGAGGATAGGTTTAGATTAGAGGTTAGGAGGAAATTTTTCACTCAGAAAGTGGTGAGGCAGTGGAACAGGTTGTCCAGAGAGGCTGGACATCCCTGGAGGTTTTCAAGACCAGGTTAGATGAAGCCCTGAGCAACCAGATTTACTGGGTGGCATGTCTGCCTGTGGCAGTGGGGAAGAGGTCTTGGGCAGGAGTTGTCATGTCAGAGGTGCCAGTGTTTGCCTAAAGTTATCCTTCAGGGCTGCTTTCTGTTTTCTACACAGAGGGGGCTACTGCCTCCAATACACCTGGGGGAAAACGAAGCATGCATGAGGGCCTGGGAAAAGTTACCCTGGATCTATACGGGCCATTCTGGAAGCCAATCCTGTAGGCAGGAAGTGCACTTTTGTGGTGGTGCAGAGCTGCTGAGCACAGCTGCTCCAGTAAGATGACTAATAAGCTGCACCCAATAAGATTACTGATATGGGGAGGTCAGGAAAAGCCTGCACAGGAACTATGTGAGATTTGGGAGAGGGAAGAGGAACTTGGCCAGCAGAAATTAAAGATTCTGTAGAGGTAAGAGGGTTCAGATAATGCTGATTCTGCTGTAACGATGACTTAAAACAGTCATGTATGGCCCTTACACTACTGTAACCAGTATCCTTAATCCCTAAACCTAAATGCTACTCCACACCCTGACAGGAATCCACTGCTCCAATGCCTGACCTCAAAGCATCCATTTAAACCAAAAGTCATCCCATAGCCCTTTTCTCTTACTCTCTTGCTCACCCTAATCCCTGCCCTTAACACTAGCATTAAAATGCTCTATTTAACCCTAGACAACTTCCTGACAGACCTAAAAAAAAAAAAACCCTAAACCACAGAGCTTGCCCATACCCTAACCACAGACCTGACACACCAAGCAGAACACCAAACCCTCCCACTAAATCTTTGTTTAATCTCTAACCCAGAAATATGAGACCTAGTCCCTAATCCCATGCATGAACAACTAACACATAAGGTCCCCTTACTGTTCATTAACCTCCTCACCGTCAGACCCTCTCCTAAGCCTTAACTTTAGGCCCTTGGCCACTTGGGGCAGGGCAGGAACCATGAGATTACTGTGCAGTCACATGGCATTCAAAGATGAATGTGAGGGGCCATGGATCTGATCAGCATGTAGGCCACAAGGAGGAGATGGGTGGGAATGCTCTGATGAGCTCAGCTCTGCCTCAGGATCTCCTGCCCCAGTAGGAGGAATGTGACCATGGAAAGGCATGTCACTCAAGGCTCCATTTTAGGGCCAGTCCTCTTCAATGGTTTTATAAATGATTTGGATGTAGATGATTTGGACTAGAAGGTGTTTTGAGCAAATTTGCCGATGACACCAAACTTGGAGGAGTTGTGGACTCAGATGAGGGTGGAAAGGCCTTGCAGAGAGATCTGGACAGATTGGAGAGCTGGGCAATCACAAACCACATGAGGTTTAACAAAAGCAAGTGCCAGGTCCTGCACCTGGGATGGGGCAACCCTGGCTATACGTACAGACTGGGCGATGAGACGCTGGAGAGCAGCCCTGCAGAGAGGGATCTGGGGGTTGTGGTTGACAGCAAGTTGAATATGAGCCAGTAGTGTGCCCTGGCAGCCAAGAGAGCCAACCGTATCCAGGGATGCATCAAGCAAGGCATCGCTAGTCAGTCGAGGGAAGTGATTGTCCCACTCTACTCTGCGCTGGTGCGGCCTCACTTCGAGTACTGTGTGCAGTTCTGGGCACCACAGCACAAAAAGGACATGAAACTGTTGGAGAGTGTCTGGAGGAGGGCGACGAAGATGGTGAAGGGCCTAGAGGGGAAGACATATGAGGAGTGGCTGAGGTCACTGGGCCTGTTCAGCCTGGAGAAGAGGAGGCTGAGGGGGGACCTCATCGCAGTCTACAACTTCCTCACAAGGGGGAGTGGAGAGGCAGGCGACCTATTCCCCGTAAACACCAGTGGTAGGACCTGTGGGAACGGTGTTAAGCTGAGGCAGGGGACGTTTAGGCTGGACATCAGGAAGAGGTTCTTCACCGAGAGGGCGGTCGCACACTGGAACAGGCTCCCCAGTGAAGTAGTCACTGCACCAAGCTTGTCTGAATTTAAGAAGCGATTGGACTGTGCACTTAGTCACATGGTCTAAACTTTTGGGTAGACCTGTGCGGTGCCAGGAGTTGGACTTGATGATCCTTATGGGTCCCTTCCAACTCGGGATATTCTATGATTCTATGATTCTACGATAATGCCCTGATGAGCTCAGCTCTGCTTCAGGATCTCCTGCCCTAGCAGGAGGAATGTGACTGTGGAAGGGAATGTGACTGTGAGGTCACTTCAGTCTGAAGTAGCTGACAGGTCACCTTTGACTTCTCCATGGGATCTGTACTTTTCAGCTGACATCTGCCAGTGGCCCTGGTAGGCCAGCAGAAGGCACCTGGTTGGCATGCTGACTGTGGGATCCCCTCTGCCTACATACCCAAGAGGACCCAGACAGAAAGAAGGCTCGAAAATGGGTTGTCCTGTCCCTTCTGCTTGAGTACATGACTGGACAGCAGGAGGCACAAGGCTTGGGTGTGTCTAGCCAAGAATCTCCAAGGCCTGCAGCAGGCCCATGTCTTGGAAGATGCAGGTGAGGTGACTTGTGTCTGGTTGGCTGACAGGCTGCAAGAAGGCTGATGGGTTGGGATACCTACTTCAGGACTGGTTTCCACCCTGATGGAGCTTTCTTTGGTATTGGGAAAGAGCAGGAGAGAAAAACTGCCACAAGTGCACCTTGGAATGTTGGCACTGGTCATGAGGAGGAAGAAATGTCCCTCAAATGTCAGTGCTGTGTTGCCAGAGGTCACCCAAAGAGTGTCTGTGATCATACCATGGCTTTGTGTTTCAAGGAACAGATGGTGATGGTTGACGAGACATAGCTGAAATCATGGCAATGCCAGGATGAGAGCAAGGTTGTGAACAGAGATGGGTGTCTGCAGACTTCGAGGAAACAGGGCAGAGTGTGAGACAGCATTGGAAAGTCTGGAGAGGACAATGAGGTGGGTGCTGGCAAGAAGGACATTTTTGTCCCCTTGGCTAGATCTTATGTGAAGATGAAATACAGTCATTGCAATGGGGCCTCATTGCTTTCTTGTGACCCTGTGCAGAGGCTGGGAGGTGTCATACCATTGCTCTTCCTGTGGCATCACACTGCCCACCACATCCCACAGACCCCCAGGAAGATCCCCAAGCCAGACATGGGCGTGCAGGATCTTCTCTCCCAGTGGCTGTGGTCAGAACTTGGTCCTTTTACTTCACCAAAACAAACCAAGAGTTTTCTCAGAACACTGCCTTTGCCTCTCTGTAATCATGGCCTCCAATTATCTTCCCTAACAAGTCCCTGGGGAGGCTTTCTTAGTAACAGCCCTCAGTGGGGCCCATTAATACTCCAAGTCACTTCAACTTTTCCTTCTGACTTTACTTTCTCAAGTGGTTGCATCATTCTCCTCTCAGTACCTGAGCTTCATAGCCTCACCACCAAAATACACCATGGAACTCATTAAAATGCAGAAACTCCTAAGGAGCCATATCTCTCCCACAGTTTTCTTCAAGTCTTCAAGAGTTGTATAGCTAATTGGAGAGCTTTCATTGTATAGTTAAGGAGGAAGATTTCAAAGAGTATCTATTAGAACTATTTCTCATTTTAAAGGGTGAATTTTGTTGTGTTTCAGTTCAGATCATAATTCTCCAATTGACAGCGATCCAGGGCTACTCCTAAGGAGCTATGCATAGGGAGCAAAACCAGACTCTTGAGGTCTGACACTGCATGGACAATCTTGTTCCTCACCACCCTAGCCCTACCATTTCTCTCATTGGCCACCTGGTCCTTGCATCACTTTTACTTACACCAGACAGGAGTCTTCAGCTGGATGTTACAGCTCCTTTGTACCAGCTCCCACCTGCTTTCCTTAGAAACCTGTCTGCACTAAGGTGCGGAAGGGTTTTTCCTACTTCAAATCAAAGAACATGAAATCATGCTTCAATTTTCAAAAAAAAACAGAGTACGCTCCTCATCTTGTATGCCTCTTGTGAGGTTTACCTTTCCAAACGGATGACGGCACAAGACCTAGTTTATACTGATAGATAGGAAATTATAAATAATAGTGTTAGTATTAACCCATATAATATAAATTCAATGATAAATAACGAGTTTCTTACTAAGGAAAATATTAGACAGACTGCTGATAGATGGACAAGCTGGGCTGCTTCTACCCGAAGCTCAAAGCAGCAACTGTGTCGATGAGAACAATCTAATGATCAAAGAGTAAGTGGAGGGCAAACCAGGAGAACAATGGGAAGTGCATAGGTCCAGACAGGCAGCTGGAAAGGGGACAGTCAGCAGGGTCTGTTTAATCGAGACATGTGGATGTACCTGGAAGATGAGGGAGCACACCATGATAGACAAAGCGATGACAATGCAAGTACAGGTGAACTTCAGTATTTCTTCTCCAGCGATGAATATACATCCTGAATATTCAAATTTCTTCATGATAGAAATTACACTTCATGTATAATGTTTTATAGAAAGGATTGAAACACTTCAGGTGATGAGTAGTTTCTCTTTTACTTAAGTACTAAAGAAATTACTGGGTATTCAGGCAGAGCTTTGCTGTCAGACAATAAGCAAGCAAGACATGCAAGAGACCAGAGACCTTTGGAGGATTCATATGGAGCCAGGTGGAGATACCAGAGCATGTCCACTGCCAGCAGTGGTCTTTGTCCCAATAACTCCAGCCCAGCCCAACACATGAAACCCCTTCAAAGACAACACCCTAGTTCAGTGGGTCCTTGGGATTCACCTAAATTTGAAATGGCCACTGGAAAACCCAATATACTCTCCCTTATTCCTAGTTGATGGCTGAACATCCTTTTACCATCACGGGTCATCTGTGGCAATCTCAGGCTGAAAGACTCATGAGTAGGACACTTCAAAGGGCTGAGGCAGAACCCATCAGTGTATCCCAGTTTGTGAATCATTCCCTTCCAACAGGGATATGAAAGTAAAAAATGTGAAATGAGCCATCAGATCAATGCACACAGTAAACTAATACGTATTGTGCTGGAGTGTCAGAAGGCAAAAAGCATTGCATCGTGCCTCAGATTAATCAAGGAGACCCTAATCCAGTTCGTCTGTGAGATAAAGCAAACACTCTAAGAATTGTGAAGGATGTTCAGTTGTGACCTAACGTGAAGAAGGATGTTGATCACTGGTGAAGGAACTGTCTTTTTGTGCCATAACCAATCTGGATTACACAAGCACCACAACACCTAATGGTAATACGTTCCGTGGCTCTCTCATCCCACGGGGCAGAGGAGAGGGAGCTGAACGACAAGGGACATATTTGAGTGTGGAAGGTGGGGCCCAGCAGAGACAAGGAGTCAAGGCAGTGGGGTAGGGGAGGCCAGGAGAAGCAGCCAAAGGAGTGGTGATGCTTGTGAGGACATGTTTGTGACAGCAGCCTGAGTGGGCAGCAGCTGTGCGCAGGTGAGGGGAGGCCATGAACTGCATGCCAAGAGCGCTCCTGCCAGCAGAGACAAGGCCAGGGCCGAGGCCAAGGGAAGAGGCAGGCCCAGGGCAGGGGGCTGCAAGGGCCATGCTGAGCTCCCTGCCCCTGCAGCAGCCGCACTGGCCTTCAGCAGATGTGCTGACCAGCATGCACTGGGAGGTCCTGGTGTGCATCAGAAAGCAGCAAGGAGGGCGCTGGAGAGGGCCAGGGCGAGGCGGGTGGCAGAGCCCCATGCAGGGGCTGGCTGGGGGTCCCCTCTGCTGCAGGCACCGCACAGAGCATGGCAGGAGGAGGGCAGGTATGGCTCATTGCTGTCCTGCTGTGGACGAGCCCCGAGCTGAGGGACAAAGCTTTTCCTGCTCTGCAGGCCCAGCAGTTTCTGCTTCGCACCACATCCCTGGCTTTGCCCTCTCCCTGTGCACCACAGTGCAGAGCCTGACCCAGGACGCTCCATGACCGCCTTGCAGGTCCTGGCAGGCTGTGGTGAGGGGATGAATGCCCTGGGCCCGCTTCCTGCTCTGCCCAGGCCAGCAAGGGCCCAGAGCAGCCTCCTCTCCCCTGCCGCTGCAGCTCTGGGCTCCCTTTGCGCAGCCCTGGCTCTGCAGCACCAAGCCCTGCTGGGAGCCCTCCCCTGCATGCTCCCACCACTCCCTGACGCTGCTGTTGCCCTCTTCCGGGCGCTGCCCAGCCCAGCCCCTGCCATCCTCTCCCCACCTCCCTGCCCTCTCCCCAGCCCAGCCCAGCCCAGCCCAGCAGCCCAGGCTGTGCTGGCCCCAGGGCAGTGCTCACCGCAGGGGGCTGCAGGACTCTGGGCACGGCCACCACAGCCCCAGCCACTCGCAAGGCACCGCAGCTGCTGGGACAAAGGCAGCTCTGGGCCTCCCCAGCAGCCCCCGGGCTGGGGCCAGCCACGGCTCAGGAAATGGAGGTCCGTGAAGCTGCAGGAGCCCTGGTCTCTTGCCTGGGAGATCCCCAGCACAGAGTGCCTGTGCCCCTCAGGGCCAGCCCCGCTCCCCAGGCCAGCACAAGAGGCCTGGCCCAGGCACAGAGCAGCCTGCCCCGAGCAGGTTCCTTTCTGAAAGAGCTTTCCCTTTCTCCTTTACCCATCTGTGCAGGCACAGAAATGCTGCCCTGCTCTTCCCCAAGGCCATCCCTGCTCCCAGAGAGCCTTGCCCAGGGAAGTGTGTCCGTGCTGGCCTGGCCGGCCATTACTGCTTCCCTCCCCGTGCTCCCTGCGTTCCCCGCAGGGCCTCGAGCTGGTGGTGCTGCTGTTTAGGGGCCTTTTGTGCCCTGGGAC
Source organism: Cygnus atratus (assembly GCF_013377495.2). Classification (NCBI taxonomy): domain Eukaryota; kingdom Metazoa; phylum Chordata; class Aves; order Anseriformes; family Anatidae; genus Cygnus; species Cygnus atratus. The sequence continues at coordinate 70,657 of NW_026109963.1, forward strand.
TCCTGGGAGGCTCCCTACTGCTGATGTTGAGTGGGCAGCAAACCCAAATCAGTGGGAATCTCTGCTGCTCCTTTACATGTGCCCTGATGGCTCAGCAGCACAGGGCAGTGCTTGGCAGGACCATCGGGTGTCTCTATGGACACAAAGAGCAGGCATGTGCAGACCTGCACCACACAGCTTCAAAGAGGCTGTCAACAATCACTCTCCAGTCTTGGCCTTGCCTGCTGGTTCTTCACAACCCCTCCAGGCAATGCAGAGCCCTTCTTTGCCTGTGGGCTCCTCAGGTTCACCTTGCCCTTTGTTACAGTCTACCTTGGATGGTTGCTCATTAGATGAGGAACCACTCACTGCCCACACAGACTCACACGCTGTCCATGGAATTCCCCTGACATCTCCTGGCAGCTCCAGATTCCTCTTCAGAATGGCATTTGCCATCAGCGCAAGCACTAGTGGAACAGTACCATGAAGACAAGTCAAAGGCCGCTTATTGTTTGTTGGGTCATGTGCAACCAAGAAGGCAGCTCCCACTCCAGCCCTCAGTCCTTCACTGATCAATCTGAGGCTACGATCCATGGTGAAGCCCAGAAAAGTAAGAGGCCTGTTCAGGAAGCAGTTCCTTGGGTGCATTACTGACACCAGCTTTGAAAGAAGCATGCAGAGCTGTGGCAGAGATGCCTCTGTAGGTACAACAGGACTGTTACCAAGGAACACGAGACCTGGGTGCTAACACAAATAGAAGTGCACAAGCGGAGAGTATGGACTTGAGCAGAAAGCAGTACAGAAAAGACCAGGTCTTGCTGCTGCCCATGGCCATGGCTTCAGGGAAGCAGCAGCCCCAACCTGAAGGCAGCAGAGAGGCAGAGCCCAGCAGGCAGTGAGGGGCAGTCCCAAGGACCACCAGGGCTGCTCCTCCATGTGGTAAGATGGAGGAGATGTGAAGAGATGGAAGCAGAGACCTTCTGATGCCTTCTTTATTGTCTTTATCTGTACTGGAAACATGGTTCTATAGGCACATGAGATAAATAGGTCAAAAAGAAAAAAAAAAAAAAAGGTCAAAAAAAAGAAAAGGAATAATTATCCAACAAGATGTTTAAGACAACCTGTGATTCCTGTTAAGACTATAGTCAAATTAATGATACTTAGAAGCATTTATCCAAAGAGATTCCTCACTGCATCCTTGAGCTCCTGGTTCCTCATGCTGTAGATGAGGGGGTTCACTGCTGGAGGCACCACCGAGTACAGAAATGTCACTACAACATTTAGTATTGCAGAGGAAATGGAGGGGGGCTTCGGGTAAGCAAAGATGCCAGTGCTGATAAATAGAGGGACAATGGCCAGGTGAGGGAGGCACATGCAAAAGGCTTTGTGCCATCCCTGCTGAGAGGGGATTCTCAGTACGTCCCTGAAGATCTGCACATAGGACACCACAATGAAAACAAAACACAAAAATGTAAAACATGCACTAAAAAGCAAAAGCCAAACTTCCCTGAGGTAGGCATCTGAGCAGGAGAGCTTGAGGATCTGGGGGATTTCACAGAAGAACTGGTCCACAGCATTGCCTTGGCAGAGGGGCAGGGAAAATGTACTAGCAGTGTGCAGGACAGCATCGAGAAAGCCACTGCCCCAGGCAGCTGCTGCCATCTGGGCACAAGCTCTGGTGCCCAGGAGGCTCCCGTAGTGCAGGGGTTTGCAGATGGCAATGTAGCGGTCATAGGACATGATGGTGAGTATAGAAAACTCAGCGGTTGTGTAGAAAAAGAGAAAAAATACTTGAGCAACACATCCCATGAATGAGATGGCCCTAGTGTCCCAGAGGGCATTGGCCATGGCTTTGGGGACAGTGCTGGAGATGCAGCCCAGGTCAAGGAGGGCGAGGTTGAGGAGGAAGAAGTACATGGGGGTGTGGAGGCGGTGGTCGCAGGCTATGGCGGTGAGGATGAGGCTGTTGCCCAGGAAGGCAGCCAGGTAGATGCCCAGGAAGAGCCCGAAGTGCAGGAGCTGCAGCTCCCGCTTGTCTGTGAATGCCAGCAGGAGGAACTCGCTCACAGAGCTGCTGTTGGCCATTTTCTGACATTCTCTGTTGAAGAGCAAAAGGCAGAACAAAGTTAGAAGAACCTTCTTAGAGTCAAAACCTCTTGCAAGTCTCAGAGCAAACCCATCCTGAACCTCTCTCTTTGCAGGAGAACCATTCTGCAGCTGTCCTGTTTGAGTTGCAGCTGGTGCTGGCTGAGAGTGGCACTCGAAGCAGGGGCTGCTTTGGGCTCAAAAGGAGTCCTTCTTGCTGTGCAGCAGGAGGCAGGCAGAAACATGGGGAAAAATGACATTCAGTCCACTGGTCAGATCCATGAACTCTGCAGTGTTGTTGCAAAAAAACTCATCTGATGCAGAGGCAGAGCTGCAGGGATTTTGTTTCCTTTGATTTATTGCAGTTGCCCCTATAACACTTAGCAGAGGTAATGGGTAGTTGAACTCCCTGACATTTCCTGTGCACTCCTGATGAAGTCCTATGTGTGCCAGGAGGCAAAGGGCCTCTCCCTTGGTGAAGACTGAGCAGAGAATCTCTGCCCACCAGTCATGTTCTCAGCTGCCCTGTCTTACCCCTCTGAGCTGCAGGACCATCCAACTCAGTTGTTTCACTGAGAAAAAAACTGTAGATGTATGCTAAGTGAGGAGGGCCACAGCAAGCCAGACAGAGCTTGAGAGCTTCTCCTCATTTGGGCTCTGCCTGCTGTGCTGGCCATGCCTGCCCCACAGCCCATGGGCTGCAGGGGGAAGACGAGGCCAGGGAAGGGCTGCTCCAGGGGAAGGCATCTGCACTGCAGGGCATGGCTGTGAGGTGCCTGAATCCCCCCTGCCATGGCGTTTCTGGCAACAGCTCCTTCTGACCACCTGCTCCTCTCTCTGCTGCCTGCAGCTGTCCCTGCCGGGAGCTGCTGCTCTGTGCCCACCTCTTCTTTCCCCCTGCCGGTGCTCACAGACCCCATCCCACGCGGCTGTGCTCAGCGCTGCCCTGCAGCACCCTGCCACCAACAGGGCCCTGCCAAGGGGCACCTCCATGACTGCAGGAGCTACGGGACAGCTGATAGAGAGCCCGGCATAGCCAGCCAGGGCAGGGTGTTCTGAGCTGACCAGGGGCATCTGGCTTAGGGCACTCCAAGGGGCTTCTGCCAGACTTCCTCACCTCGCAGTGCAATCCAGCAGGACTCTCAAAGCCTACTGCATTGCCCACTGCCCTCCCAGAAACAAGACCCAGAACGAGACCCTTCCAGGAAGTGCAGCTGCATGGCCCTGCAGCCAGAGACTTACCTTGTCAAGGGCTGTGCAGATTTCTCCTGCAGTCAGCTCTCAGCATCCTCCCACTCCCAACTGCCTTCAACCTCTCTCTCCTTCTCTTCTCTCCGTGTGTCTGCTGTGGTCAAAGCCCCTAGCCAGTCTTCATCCCCAGCCCCTGGGAAGGCAGATCCTTTCCTTTCACACACTGCTCAGGGCTCTTCCTGGGGCAGTAGGAGATGGGGATGTGCATGACCAAGTGCAGGAGAATGGTATGACCCCTGCCTGGTTCATGGGTGGGGGTGAGGAGGCCATGAAGCCCCAGTGCTTTAATAATAACCTGTCTCCTCATAGGCCTCAGTGGTAGAGACAACAGCCATAGCCATGGACTCAAAGACCTGGATCCTATTGGGACTTTCGACCTTACCAAAGGCCTTGATCCTCTCCACACCAGTTTGTCCGAGAGACTCCCAGACCAGTACCTCTTTCCCCGCTGGCTGTAGACCCTTGTGGTTTCTCAGGGGATCTGAGCTGAGTATGATAACTCAAATTTTCTTGGTGGCCATGCTCCTCATAAGGCAGCTCTGTAGGAAGCTGGCCTGGTTCCTGGTGAGCAGCACCACAGCTCGTATGGCATCCCTCGTGGTGCCCTGGGCCTCCTCCTCCTGGGCACTGCTCACTCAGCAGGGTCCCAGTCTGCCCTGATGTGTGGTCTTCCTCTTCCTCGGGTGCAGGCCTAGGCTCTTCTCATTGTAAATGTCAAGATGTTTCTGTAGGGAAAATCCTGCATTTTCTCAAGGTTTCCCTGGACAGATGCTCCATTCAGTCAGCTGTTAATGTCTGCAGGCAGACGGTTCAACCTTTGTGTGATTGTGCTATCTCTGACAAGATAGCAGCATCTGGAGTTGCAGGAAAGTTTGGATAATACAGGAGTAACCAGTTGAATGGAATTGCAGCACAGAGTCACAGAAGTGTAGGGGATGGAAGGCTGCCACGTTCCAGTTTTTCTGTTCTTCATTCTCATGCATACTATCAGTTTGCCTGGAGCTGTGTCCTAAATGTTATGGGGCTGTGCAGGTCAAAATTAGAAGGGCCAAAGCCCAGCTGGTTCTCAATCCGTCTATTACTGTCAAAGACAATAAAAACTGTTTATATAAATACTTTAATAAAGGAAGATTAAGAAGAATCATCATCCTTTATTGGATTTGGGGGAAAGCTAGTGACAAGAGATGAGGTAAAGACTGAGGTACTTAATGCCTTCTTTGCCTCAGTCTGTAGCAGCAAGACCAGTTGTTCCCTGGGACATTTCTTCCACCTCATGGCCAGTGCACCCCTTCAAAGGTGCACTCTGTGGGAGTTTTTTCTTTCCTGCTCTTTTCCTTCTTCTTTTCTTTCCTTCAGGAGAGGGTGGAACCTCTCCTGAAGCAGGCATCCCAATCCATCAGCCTTCTTGCGGCCTGTCAGCCAACCAGACACAAGTCACCTCACCTGCATCTTCCAAGACATGGGCCTGCTGCTGGCCTTGCAGCTTCTTGGCTAGACACAGCCAAGCCTTGTGCCTCCTGCACTCCAGTCATGTACTCAAGCAGAAGGGACAAGACAACCCATATCCGGGCCTTCTTTCTCTCTGGGTCCTCCTGGGTTTGTAAGCAGAGGGGATCCCACAGTCAGCATGCCAACCAGGTGCCTTCTACTGGCCTACCAGGGCCACTGGCAGATGTCAGCCGAAAAGTACAGATCCCATGGAGAAGTCAAAGGTGACCTGTCAGCTACTTCAGACAGAAGTGACCTCACAGTCCCTTTCCTTGACACGTTCCTGCTGCTGCCCTATCAACTGCAGAGACAGCAGTGACCTCACAGTCCCTTCCACAGTCACATTCCTCCTGCTGGTGCAGGAGATCCTGAGGCAGAGGTGACCCATTGTCTTGTACCATAGCAACCTGGTTTTACCTTTCTCGGTTAGAGATTAAGCAAACGGTTAGTGGGAGGGTTCAGTGTTCTCCTGGCAGTGTCAGGTCTGTGGTTAGGGTATGGGTAAGGTCTGTGGTTTAGGGTTTTTTTAGGTCTGCCAGTAAGAATCACAGAATCAGAGAATCACAGAATTGAAGGGGTTGGAAGGGACCTCGAAAGATCATCGGGTCCAACCCCCCTGCCAAACGAGGTTCCTTAGAGCAGGTTGCCCAAGTAGGCGTCCAGACGGGCCTTGAATATCTCCAGAGAAGGAGACTCCACAACCTCCCTGGGTAGCCTGTACCCTGTCACCCTCACCGTTCTTTTGCATGTTGGTGCGGAACTTCCTGTGCTCTATCTTGTGGCCATTACCTTGTCCTGTCCCCACAAACCACTGAAAAGAGGTTGGCCAAATCCCTCTGTCTCCCACACCTCAGGTATTTATACACATTGATGAGATCCCCCCTCAGTCTTCTTTTCTCCAGGCTGAACACACCCAGGTCTCTCAGCCTTTCCTCATAGGGAAGATGCTCCAGGCCCTGTATCATCTTTGTGACCCTCCGCTGGACTCTTTCCAGGAGACCCCTGTCTTTTTTGTACCGGGGAGCCCAGAACTGGACACAGTACTCCAGGTGAGGCCTGACCAGGGCAGAGTAGAGGGGGAGGATCACCTCCCTTGACCTGCTGGCCACACTCCTTTTAATGCACACCAGGATCCCTTTGGCCCTCTTGGCCACCAGGGCACACTGCTGGCTCATGGTCAACCTGTCATCCACCAGGACCCCCAGGTCCTTCTCCTCAGAGCTCCTCTCCAGCAGGTCATCCCCCAGCCTGTACTGATACATCCAATTGTTCCTTCCCAGGTGCAGGACTTGGGTTAAATAGAATCTTAAATAAGTCTTGTGTTAAATAGAGCATTTAAATGCTAGTGGTCAAGGCAGGGTTTAGGGTGAGTAAGAGAGTAAGGGTAAGGGAAAGGGGCTATGGACTGAGGTTTTCTTCAGGTGATACTTTGAGTTCACAAATTACACTTCTGTATTCCCGTCAGGGTGTTGGACTAGCGTTTAGATTTAGGGATTAATGTTACTATTTAAAATAGCATAAGGGCCATACATGACTGTTTTAAGTTAATGTTACAGCAACATCAATATTACGTAAACCTTCTTGTGTCTACAAAATCATGAATTTCTGCTTGTGAAGCTCCTCTTCCCTCCCCCATATCTCACATCTCTCCTGACCTCCCTATATCAGTCATCTATCTGGGATCAGCTTTCTGAAGGCTTTCACTCCACGAAGAACACAAGAAAGCCTTCAGAAGAGGTGTCCAAGTTTCTGGGTTTGCCCTGAGCACCTTTTGTTACTGTGGTGCTAGCAAGGAGGCCAGCTGTGACACAGGGCTGCACAGTGCCTGCTGCTGCCTGCAGCCACAGGGATGTCACTGCAGAGACAACAGGATTGTCACCAAGGTACATGAGATCTCAGGGCTAACACAGACACAAGACCACAAGAGAACAATGTGGAAGCCAAGAGAGCAGCAGTGAAAAGGCCACGTCCTGCTGCTGGCCATGGCCATGGCTCCAGGGAAGCAGCAGCCCCGACCCAAAGGCAGCAGAGAGGCAGAGCCCACCGGGCAGTGAGGAGCAGCCCCAAGGGCCACCAGGGCTGCTCCTCCATGTGGCAGCTGGGCTCTTGGCCCTGAGCCTCTCCTGCATGCTGGGGCTGCTCCGCCTTTTCCAGAGGAGGTGAGAGGAGATGGCAGCTAAGACAAATCAATTTCTTCTGATTCTTTGTTGTCTTTATTTACACTGGAAGCCTACTTCTGTATGTAGACTAGATGATTTGGTGAAAGTAAGTAAATGAATTAACAGGCAGAACGCTAAGACTAAAGTTATTAAATAATGGCAAAAATGGTATGATATGAATCACAGTAATTGCACATAATTAAGAATACCTATTATGAACACATTATTGATGCTTAAGAAGCAGGCATAGAAACAGTTTCTTCACTCCATACTTGAGTTCCTTGTTTCTCATACTGTAGGTGAGGGGGTTCAGTGCTGGAGGTACCTATGAATAAAGAACAGCTACTACCAGGTCCAAAGATGGGAAGAGATGGAGGGGGGCTTCAGGTAGGGCATTTAGGAAAATGTATTGGCCATGTGCAGGACAGCATTGAGAAAGCCACTGCCCCAGGCAGCTGCTGCTATCTTGGCACAAGCTCTGGTGCCCAGGAGGCTCCCATAGTGCAGGGGCTTGCAGATGGCAACGTAGCGGTCGTAGGCCATGATAGTTAGAATTGAATACTCTGCTGAGATGAAGAATAAAAACAGAAAGACCTGTGCAGCACACCCTTGATAGGAGATGGCCCTGGTGTCCCAGAGGGAATTGGCCATGGCTTTGGGCAGAGTGGTGGAAATGCAGCCCAGGTCGAGGAGGGCGAGGTTGAGGAGGAAGAAGTACATGGGGGTGTGGAGGCGGTGGTCGCAGGCTACGGCGGTGAGGATGAGGTCGTTGCCCAGGAGGGCAGCCAGGTAGATGCCCAGGAAGAGCCCAAAGTGCAGAAGCTGCAGCTCCCTCGTGTCTGCAAATGCCAGCAGGAGGAACTCGTTCACAGAGCTGATGTTGGGCATTTGCTGACTTTGGACAGAGTTATCTGTTGAGGAGGATAAGTTAGAAAAAAAGTTAGAACAGCCTTATCTCCGGAAAACTTATTGCAAGCCTTAGAGCACTCTTAGTCTGAGCCTTTCTCTTTGCAGGAGAACCTTCCTGCAGCTCTCTTGCTTGAGCTGCAGCTGGTGCTGGCTGAGAGTGGCACTGGGAGCAGGGGCTGGTGTGGGCTCCAGAGGATTCCTTCCTGCTTTGCAGGAGGAGGGAAGCGGGAACATGGGGGAAACCCAAGTTAGGTCCACTTCTCAGATCAATGAGCTTTGCAGCATTTTTTTGGATTCTTTATGCTGAAGCCAGCTCTTGTTCCAACACTGCTGAGCTTGTCCAGTGCTGTCAACACTGCCCCTTACTTCATTCCATCAAAATTCATTCATTAATATATGGGCGCTTGTGCTTGGTGAAACGCATCCAGTTTTACTACACATCACTGTCACCTTCACATTGCCTTTGTCTACTTGTCCTCACTGCCTCCAGTGGTCTGCTCTAATGAGCTCCAAGGGAGGCTATGTCAGTGCTGGCCCTTGGGGGGACACTCCAGGAAACTTGCATCTGACTTGGACTTCTTGAGAGATTTCTTCAATTGTCTCCAGTGCCTGAGGTTCGTGGGTTCATCACCAAAGCCCCCAGAGTGGCGATTACACTGCCTTGGGCTGGGCCTCTGCTGCTGAGCGGGATCTGGCTCCTGGGACAGAGAGAGCTCCTGGCAAGAGGGCCCTGGTGCAGAGAGACAGCTGTGCCCAGGAGCAGCTCCTCTGCACAGCGCAGCAGGGCTGGGGGCTCTGACCGCAGGCATCCAGGCAGAAAGGGATTCCAGGGAGCCTGGAGGGTGCAGGCAGACGAGAGGTCAGTGCAGGAGAAACCTTCATAGTTCTGCACACAGTAAGTCTCTGGCTGCAGGACAGTGCAGGGGAGGTTCCTGGAAGGAGCTCCTGGATCCAGGACGTCTCTGCCTGGCCAGGAACTGCCAGGATGTCTCTCATGGCTTGTGCTGTGTGGAGGAGAAGGTGCTGCAGGGCACCTGCAGGGGTGCCCAGGGCTGTGGTGCAGAGCAGGGTCCTTGCTGTGCCCCAGGGGCTGTGTGCCAGGGCAGGGCCTCTGCCACCTGCCAGTCTCATCACTCAGCCTGCCCGGGGAGCCCAGGGGCTTGGACGGAGGAAGGGCAGGGCAGGGGCTGCCTGCAAAGAGAAGGCACTTTCTGCACTCTCTGCCTGCCTTTTCCTGCTCTGATTTTTGGGCAGGCTTTATGTTAACAGAGTGGTTGAATTTGCACAGGTGACTGAGTTTCTTATTGCATTGAACCGAGACATAAACAGGTTAGTGACGAACCTCAGAATATCTCTTCCCTTCTCTCTACTTACAGACTGCACCAGGGGTTTTCTGAGCTGTTTGTTAAGGACCTGCAGACAGGTAGATGTCCCCAGACTGTCCCTATCCCCAGGCGATGTCTGTAGGACAGAGCTGGGCACACAGCTGGTGGGATGGGGTCTGTGAGCATGGACAGGAGGAGACGTGAGGACAGAGAAGCAGCTGCTGGGAGGGAAAGCTGCAGGCAGCAGGGACATGGGCAAGAAGGATAGCTTACAGAGGATAGCAGAAGATAGCTTAGCAGAGGATAGCTTACAGTCAGTGCTATATCCAAGATCCCTTGATCTGCCCTTGTGAATCAACATCCTTGCCATGTACTTGTCATTGAATTCTGCACAGCTGTGCTAAAAGGGAGACATTTCCATCTGCACTTGAAGATGGTGCCCTCTTCTCCCAGCAAAGCGCAGGTGATTTTCCAGCACAACCTCTGAGTGCAGCCATTCCCCAGCTGAGTGCTGCAAGCAGCCAGCAGCTGGGCACCAGGGGATGGACAGAGCAGCCCTCCTGGATGTGAACTCTGGCTGAGGTTTGCACCCACAACAACAACATTTACCACTGCTCTGGAGCACAGGTGGCCCATCGGGGGCTGATGGGCAGAGGTGGCTGCTGTGTACAGGACACTCAGCGAGCACAAAGCAGGGCGCCAGCCAGGGACAGAGAAAAAGGTACCGTGGAAGGAAAGGGAATGTGAAGGCTTTTATGAGTAAGGAATTTAGTATTGCTCAGAGAAATTTCCCCCAACAAACTATATATTTTTCTTCTTTGGCAGTTTCCTTGATGAAGGGCAGCAAATGACCAACAGCAGCTCTGTGAGTGAGTTCCTCCTGCTGGCATTCACAGACAAGCGGGAGCTGCAGCTCCTGCACTTCGGGCTCTTCCTGGGCATCTACCTGGCTGCCCTCCTGGGCAACGGCCTCATCCTCACCGCCGTAGCCTGCGACCACCGCCTCCACACCCCCATGTACTTCTTCCTCCTCAACCTCGCCCTCCTCGACATGGGCTGCATCTCCACCACTCTGCCCAAAGCCATGGCCAATTCCCTCTGGGACACTAGGGCCATCTCATTCATGGGATGTGTTGCTCAAGCATTTTTTCTCTTTTTCTACACAACCGCTGAGTTTTCTATACTCACCATCATGTCCTATGACCGCTACATTGCCATCTGCAAGCCCCTGCACTACGGGAGCCTCCTGGGCACCAGAGCTTGTGCCCAGATGGCAGCAGCTGCCTGGGGCAGTGGCTTTCTCGATGCTGTCCTGCACACTGCTAGTACATTTTCCCTGCCCCTCTGCCAAGGCAATGCTGTGGACCAGTTCTTCTGTGAAATCCCCCAGATCCTCAAGCTCTCCTGCTCAGATGCCTACCTCAGGGAAGTTGGGGTACTTATGTTTAGTTCCTGCTTGACCTTTGGTTGTTTTGTTTTCATAGTTTTCTCGTATGTTCAGATCTTCAGGGCAGTGCTGAGGATGCCCTTGGAGCAGGGATGGCACAAAGCCTTTTCCATGTGCCTCCCTCACCTTGTTGTGGTCTCTCTGTTTCTCAGCACTGCCATATTTGCTTACCTGAAGCCCCCCTCCATCTCCTCCTTGTCCATGGATTTTGTTGTGGCAGTTCTGTACTCAGTTGTTCCTTCATCTGTGAACCCGCTCATCTACAGCATGAGGAACCGGGAGCTCAAGGATGCAGTAAGGAATCTGTTTGGATATCTGCTTCTTCAGCATCAATAATGTACCCATAATACTAACAGGACTCCTAGGTTATTTGGGAAAATGTTAGGACAACCTTTTGTTAATATTTGTCTCAATATTTTGATTTTGATTTAAATAATACTATTTTTAGCCCTCTAACTCTTAATTATTTTATTTTCATAGAATTGTGCTTCTTCTGTAGATAAACACAATAAAGACCCAGTAATGGGTGAAAAGGCAATAACTTACCATGTCCCACTAGCAGGCTGATGCACAACCAGTCTCAGAGAAAATGCTACATTGGAGAGCCTGCCCCACGTTTTATTGGTGAGCACCATGTTATGTGTCATGGATTGTACATTTGGTCAAGCTGGGTCAGCTGTCACAGCAGGTTCCTCTCTAAGCATCTTGTCCACCCACAGCCAACTCGCTGGTGGGGCAAAGTGCAAAGCAGGAAAGGCCTTGATGCTGTACAAGCAAAGCTCAGGAATAGGGACCAAGGCAGTGGCTGACCAACACTGCTCTGGTCACATATCAAAAACACAGCACCACAGGGGCTGATCTGCAGAGAGCAACTTGGTCCCAGCCAGAGTCAGTAAAAGGCCCCATGCTGGACAAGAAGGCTCGCTCTGAGCTCTGGAAGGAGTCAGGAAGGTGCTAATGTCAGAGTGTCAGCTGAGAGGCAGTGCTGGCCAGTGGGGCCAGGAGAAAGACTTGTATGAAGGCTGTGAGAAACAAAGAAACTCAGGGCTTTAGCAGATACTTAAAGTCCTGCCTGAGTTCTCAAATGGAAAGCAATGTATATCTGTGCGTGGAGTAAGTGGTGAATCCTGGGACTGGGGCAGGGCTGAAGGTCCCTGTGTGAAGCTGGACTGATGGAGAAGTGTCCATCTTGCAAGTGTGCCTTAGCCTAGAAGAAGGGGCCTGCCTGCAGTGTGGGATGGCTGGGCTGTGCTCAGCCATGCCCCAGGAGCTGACCTTGCTCTCTTCCTCGCCACCACTCCCCACATGGGGCAGGCCCTGAGGAAACACCCCTGAGCCTGGAGATGCACCAACCTGTTGCAGTGGGGTGCCACTACTGCAGGGGAAGAGGGGAGGGTTGGAGAGACACGTGGGACCTGCAGGTAAGAGTGGTGTGTGCAGAGCATACAGGGACATCTTCAGAGGCAGCGTGAACCCAGGAGAGAGCAGTGAATGGAGCCCGCAGAGTGTGAACCTGTCCAAGGTGGACTGACCAGAGCTCAAGTGCTCAATCTGGTGTGAGCAGGCAGAGGAGAGCTCTGCAGCCCCAGGGCACACAGCAGCCCCAGCAAAGGAGTCTGGCGAGTGATTCCTTGCAGCCCTGGGGTAATGGCAGTGACCCCATGAGCTGGGTCTTCCTCCCAGCCTGCCCAGCACGGCCCTACAGAGTGCCCCCATGCCCCAGGCAGCACAGCCCCCTCGCTCTGCAGAGCAGCACCGCTGAAAAGGGGGTGTTTTGTAGGTGTGGTATTATGAGCTCAGTGGTGCCTCAGAAACAGGTCCAGCAGGAAGTAAATGGCTGTTAAATGGCCTGTGAGGTGACTGTCTTCTGACGTAGCCAACAGGTTGTCATTTGACTCCTGGCTGGGATCTGTGCCATTAGGCTCACATCTGCGAATGTACCTCAAAGGCCAGCAGAATGCACTTGCTATGCATGTAGTTTGTGAGATCAACTCTTCCTACGTATCTGGGAAGCCCCATAGAGGAAGAGGTCTTGGATAGGGGTTGTCATGTCAGAGGTGTCAGCTTTTGCCTAAAGTCCTCCTTCAGGGCTGCTTTCAGTTCTCTATGAAGAAATGGCCACTGCCTTCACAATGCCCGGGGGAAACTGAAGCATGCATGAGGGCCTGGGAAAAGTTACCCTGGATCCATAGGACTCATTCTAGTGACGCGCGGAAAAGACTCCACAACCATAGGGTTGTAAAGTAGGTATACTTTACTGCAGTGCACTGGGCACACTGGGAATAGCTTCCCTCAAAAAAGTGCGCACCTGCCCGGTCGTCTCTCACAGTTTTATACATGAATAACGTTACATATTACATGAGCTCTAATATATATCCATTATTTTCCCCAAAAAGGCAGACTTCTTCCAAGTACTCATTTCCATACTCTGCGCCCTTAGCTCCTCCCAGTTGTGCCTGCGCAATGTAGGCTGGTGGTCGTGGGCAGGGGTCTTTCAGGATGAAGGCAATGAGGAAGAGGAGGTTAAACTTTTTACCTTTCTGGACTTTGACCTTCTGTTGGACAGTATTTAGGCCTTTTTTGCTTATCTTTGCCTTGTTTCCTGCCAACAAGTTGTTCATCCTTCCCTAACGAGTTGTTCGTCCTTCCCTCATCTGTTGGCCTTGAGCGATATCTTCCTTTTTGCATCTGCTTCTCATAAGGTTCTCATCTACATCCCCGATAATTAGGATATTTTTAGGTTCTCATCTACATCCCTGATAATTAGGATATTTTACCATATATGTAGCTAAATATTAATTCAGATAAGTTTTAGCATCTTCCCCATCTCAATTCCCCCCTTTTATTCTAAATTAAGTAAATTCTTTTACTTACTACTTATTCCCGGCCTCCTCTCTATACCTATTTGTAAGCGCATATTCCTCTGAAATATTGTAATATTAGGCAAACAAATATTTCGAAAAATAACAGAACCACAAACATAGTAAATAATTGTTTTAACCATGTCAAATTCGGTAACCAGCTGGTTAGTTTTTCCCATAATTCAGTAAACCCAAGCTAGGTGTCATCCTGTGACACCTCATGCAATAAGTGAGTATGTTTCCATATCTCCTCTAAATCAGTTTCTACTCTTTGGAATTGATCAATATACGTACAGCAACTCTGATATATTGCAGTGCACACCCCCCCTTCCTTCGCTATTAATAAATCTAATGCCATTCGATTTTGTAAAACCACCTTATTGAGAGATGAGACTTCTCCCTGTAGTGCTTTTATCACGTCTGTGGTGGAATTCTCCATCTGTTCTAATTCAGCTGAAATATTTACTATTGTCTCTTCCAATTCGCTTACTCCTAAGCTAGAAATTAACCATCTAACGAAACTATGGTATCCTGTAGGTCTTTCTACCAAAGGATTTAGTGGGATTGCTCGAGTTATGTGTTTCCGTGGGGGACCTTAAGATTCCCGTAGGTACTGCAGGCCCATTATAAAAAGAATTGGGAGGTGACAAAGATTCCCCTATACAGAGACCCTTCCAATTAGGTGGTAAATTCTTCCTTGCCCTCCCATCACCACATAGCCACCAATGCCCTATTCCTAATTTGCACCCACTTTCCGAAGATCCGTCCACCCCATACTCCTCATCCGGGTCGTATGCTACTTGGATAGTAATATTACAAAATTACCTTAAATTGGCTAGATTATATCCACCTACATTTACCGTTTTTGAACGATCAGGTTCCTGACCAAAAGTAAGCCCCAAATCACACAAGATCTTTTGTTTGCTGCTATTATCGTCCCCCATACACCGACTTTTAACAGTAACATTTCCCCATGCTTGTAAAGCGAATTTCGGTCCCTCAGGGAGGGTATAATCTACCCGTTCCGTTCCCCAACATTTAGTGGATCACATCTGATTACTATATAATGCATTAGTCCAGTTTCCTGTGTGTATCCCATACAGCGGGATTTCCATATTGCCCCTCGGGAGTGCAGTACATATCCAACAGTCAGATAAATTTAAGGATCGGGCCACTCTTTCAGTTATGTTTACATAGGAGTTTTCCTTCCATGCTTGAGATGATGCAATTGCAAGCAATGTCCGAAATCTATACGTCACCTTTTCAATTTCAACTTATTTGGCCCTGTTGTCTTAAGTGTCCACAGACCTCGTGTTGACTTCTTGATTCTCGTGTGGTGAATCCAAGCATGTTGTTCTTTAATTTTAACTGCGGCGTATGACGTAAGGAGCACCTGAAAGGGTCCTTCCCATTGGGGTTCCAGAGTCTTTTCTGCAAGAGACTTTACATGTATATAATCTCCAGGTTGTACATTGTGTATAGGTCTATCCAAACCCCTACACCGGGTTCCAGCTACATATTTTCCTATTTTGTCTAATTGTTTCCCTAACGCCACCATATAGGATGTCATAATTTCGTCTCCTGCTTGTGTGGACATCCCCTTCTGTATTTCATAGGGTCATCCATACAGGATTTCAAAAGGGCTCAGTCTCTCCTTTGCTCTTGGCCTTGTTTTCATGCGCAAGAGAGCCAGAGGAAGAGACTGAGGCCAGGCCAGATTAGCTTCCTGTCCCAATTTTACAATCTGTTGTTTGATCAAGTGGTTCATCTTTTGTACCTGGCCACTCAACTGAGGGCAATATGGGGTATGAAGTTGCCAATCTATAACTAGATGGCGGCTGATTTGTTGTACTATTCTTGAAATAAAGCGCAGTTCCCTATCAGAGGATATAGTAGCTGGTACCCCAAAACGTGGTATTATTTCCTGTATTAATATTCTTACCACCTCCCTAGCCTTGGCTGTTCTAGTAGGAAACGCCTCTGGCCAACCTGAAAAGGTGTCAGTTAATAGCAACATATATCGGTACCCCCCTTTTCTTGGGAGTTCTGAAAAATCAATCTGCCATTGTTGTCCAGGCCCATTACCCTTTCCAATTTGGCCTATCTCTAATTTTGGAGTATTTTTGGGATTAGTCTGGAGGCAAAGGTCACACTGCTGAGTCACTTGTCTCACAGTGGTATATAGATTCCTTGCTTCTCCGATCATAGATTCTCCGATCAAATGTTTATATAAGGCTTCTGCCCCCCAGTGCCTCTTTCTATGTTCCTGTCTTATCAAGGGCCATATCATATAACAGGGAATAATTATTTTCCCTTGGGGGGTAAGAGCCCACCCTTCCTCATTACAAGAACCCTCTAGATCAGTAATTAATTTCTGATCTTCCTTTGTATATTTAGGCTTACCTTCCAGGGAGATTTGCCCATCGGGGATCAGGGCCCCTTCTCTTTTTACCTCCTTTTTGGCTGCCTGTGTTGCCTCTCTGTCCGCCAGCTCATTTCCTTTTTCCAATTCTGAGTTTACTTTTTGGTGTGTTCTGATGTGCATGATTGCCACTTTTTCAGGGAGCTGAACTGCTTCCAACAACTTCAAGATTTCCTTTGTGTGCTTGATGTTTTTGCCCTGTGAATTCAACAATCCCGTCTCCTTCCAGATCACTCCGTGTGCATGTACAACCCCAAAGGCATATTTTGAGTCCCTATAGATGTTTGCGATTTTGCCTTGGGCCAATTCCAAGGCACAGGTCAGAGCAATTATTTCTGCCTTTTGTGCAGAGTTTTTCGCAGGTAAAGGCCCGGACTCTATTACCTGGAGTGGTAACCTGCAGTGGTAATTGCATACCCAGCATGTTGTTTTCTGCTGATGACGTAGCTGCTCCCATCAGTGAACCAGTTTTCCATGTTTTCCATAGGATTGTCTTTCAGATCTGGACAGCACGAATATATTGCTTTGATGGTTTCCAGACAGTTGTGATACGCTGGTTCCCCTGTGTTCCCACTGAGAAAAGAAGCTGGATCGACAATGTTAGTGACTACAATTTCCACATCATCCTGTTCCACCACTGTAGCCTGATATTTCAAAAATCTTTGTGGGGAGAGCCAATGTCCACCTTTTGCTTCCAGTACTGCAGATACCATATGGGACACTAACACAGTCATTTTCTGGCCCCAAGGTGAATTTTCGGGCCTCCTGGATGTTTAGTACTACGGCCACAACCTCTCACAAGCATCCAGGCCATCTCTTTGCAGTTGTGTCCAATTGTTTGGAAAAATAGATAACTGCTCTAAGGTATGGGCCCAGGTCTTGTGCTAATATTCCCAGTGCAATTCCCTGCTTCTCGTAGGAAAAAAGGAAAAATGGCTTACTCACATCTGGGAGTCTCAAAGCCAGAGCTGACATCAGGGCCTTCTTCAGTAGCTTGAAAGCTTGTATTGCTTCCTTGTTCCATTGGGGGCATTTCTGTTCAGTAGTTGTGAGTGCATACAGGGGTTTAACAAGCAGTCCATAATTATAGATCGTTTATAGTGTATAAATAAGTTTTAGCATCTTCCCCACCTCACTAGATCTAAAAGTTGGAGGCAGGAAGCACAGTTTTATGGTGGTGAAAAGCTGCTGGGCACATTGCGTGGGGTGCTCCTACAGGCATTTGTATCCTTTTCCAACATGCCTAAGGTGCCGCGTCTGTCTCAGAAATGGAGTACCCAACAGAGGTGAGACAGATACTCTGAGATCATGAAAGCCATCAGAAAACTGCCCCTAAGAAGATGACTTATATGGGGAGGTCAAGACAAGCCCGGACAAGAGAGATATGGGATTTGAGGGGGGGAATAGGAGCTTGGCCAGCAGAAATTAATGATTTCAGGGACGTTAGAAGGTTCGCAGAATCACAGAATCGTCGTCTAGGTTGGAAGAGACCTCCAAGACCATCTAGTCCAACCTCTGTCCTAACACTAACAAGACCTCCACTAAACCATATCACTAAGGACTACATCTAAACGTCTTTTAAAGACCTCCAGGGATGGCGACTCAACCACTTCCCTGGGCAGTCCATTCCAATGCCTAACCCTTTCAGTAAAGAAGTTCTTCCTAATATCCAACCTAAACCTCCCCTGGCGCAACTTTAGCCCATTCCCCCTCGTCCTGCCACCAGGCACGTGGGAGAATAGACCAACCCCCACCTCTCTACAGCCTCCTTTAAGGTACCTGTAGAGAGCGATGAGGTCTCCCCTGAGCCTCCTCTTCTCCAGGCTAAACAACCCCAGTTCCCTCAGCCGCTCCTCGTAAGACTTGTGCTCCAGACCCCTCACCAGCTTCGTCGCCCTTCTCTGGACTCTCTCGAGCACCTCCATGTCCTTCTTGTAGCGAGGGGCCCAAAACTGAACACAGTACTCGAGGTACTGGCCTCACCAGAGCCGAGTACAGGGGGACAATCACTTCCCTAGACCTGCTGGCCACTCTGCTTCTTATACAAGCCAGGATGCTGTTGGCCTTCTTGGCCACCTGAGCACACTGCTGGCTCATATTCAGCCGACTATCAACCAGTATTCCCAGGTCCTTCTCAGCCAGGCAGCTTTCCAACCACTCCTCTCCCAGCCTGTAGCGCTGCTTGGGGTTGTTGCGCCGCAGGTGCAGGACCTGGCACTTGGCCTTGTTGAACTTCATACAGTTGGCCTCAGCCCATCGGTCCAGCCTATCCAGATCCTCCTGCAGAGCCTTCCCACCCTTGAGCAGATCGACACACGCACCTAACTTGGTGTCATCTGCAAACTTACTGAGGGTGCACTCGATCCCCTCGTCCAGGTCATCAATAAAGATATTAAAGAGGACCGGCCCCAGCACTGAGCCCTGGGGGACTCCACTAGTAACCGGCCTCCAACTGGATTTGACTCCATTCACCACAACTCTTTGGGCCCAGCCATCCAGCCAGTTTTTAACCCAACGAAGCGTACGCCAGTCCAAGCCACGAGCAGCCAGTTTCTTGAGGAGAATGTTGTGGGAAACGGTGTCAAAAGCCTTACTGAAGTCAAGGTAGATCACATCCACAGCCTTCCCCTCATCCACCAGGCGTGTCACTCGGTCATAGAAGGAGATCAGGTTCGTCAAGCAGGACCTACCTTTCATGAACCCATGCTGACTGGGCCTGATCGTCTGGTTGCCCTGCAAGTGCCGCGTGACGACATTCAAGATAATCTGCTCCATGAGCTTCCCTGGCACTGAGGTCAAACTAACAGGCCTATAGTTCCCTGGGTCTACCCTCCGGCCCTTCTTGTAGATGGGCGTCACATTTGCTAGCCGCCAGTCGACTGGGACCTCTCCTGATAGCCAGGACTGCCAATAAATGATGGAAAGCGGCTTGGCCAGCTCCTCCGCCAGTTCGCTCAGTACCCTCGGGTGGATCCCATCCGGCCCCATCGACTTGCGTACATCCAAGTGCTGTAGCAGGTCGCCAACCATTTCCTTGTGGATAATGAGGGCCACATCCTGCTCCCCATCCCCTTCCACCAGCTCAGGGTACCGGGTATCCAGAGAACAACTGGTCTTGCCGCTAAAGACTGAGGCAAAGAAGGCATTGAGTACCTCAGCCTTTTCCTCATCTTTTGTAACTAAGTTTCCCCCCGCATCTAGTAAAGGATGGAGATTCTCCTTAGTCGTCCTTTTTGTGTTGATGTATTTGTAAAAACTTTTTTTGTTATCTTTAACGGCAGTAGCCAGATTGAGCTCCAGATGAGCTTTGGCCTTTCTAATTTTATCCCTGCCCAGCCTTGCAACATCCTTATAGTCCTCGTGAGTGGCCCACCCTCTTTTCCAAAGATTATAAACCCTCCTTCTTCTCCTAAGCTCGAGCCACAACTCTCTGTTCAGCCAGGCCGGTCTAGTTCTGCGCCGGCTCGTCTTTGGGCACGTGGGGACAGACCGCTCCTGAGCCATTAAGATTTCCTTCTTGAAGAGTGCCCAACCTTCCTGGACTCCTCTGCCCTTCAGAACCACCTCCCAAGGGACTCTGCCAACCAGTGTCCTGAACAGCTCAAAGTCTGCCCTCCGGAAGTCCAAGACAGCAGTTTTACTGGTCCCCTTCCTGGCTTCGCCAAGAATAGAGAATTCTACCATTTCGTGGTCACTCTGCCCAAGACAGCTCTCGACCACCACATCTCCCACCAGTCCATCACTGTTTGTGAACAGAAGGTCTAGCGGGGCACCTCCCCTGGTAGGCTCTCTAACCAGCTGCGTCAGGAAGCTATCTTCCACGCTCTCCAGAAACCTCTTAGACTGCTTTCTCTGGGCTGTGTTGTGCTTCCAGGATATGTCTGGGAAGTTGAAGTCCCCCACGAGAACAAGCGCTGACGATTTCGCGGCTTCTGCCAGCTGCCTGTAGAACTCCTCATCTGTCTCCTCATCCTGGTTCGGCGGTCTATAACAGACCCCCACCAGGATGCTTGCCTTGTTGGCCTTCTCACTGATCCTAACCCACAGAGACTCAACCTTATCATTCCCAGCCTCAAGTTCCTCAACATCAAAACACTCTCTAATATAGAGAGCCACACCACCACCCCTTCTGTGCTGCCTGTCCCTTCTGAAGAGCCTATAGCCAGGCATTGCAGCACTCCAGTCATAAGAGTGGTTTCAGGGACGTTTCAGGCAATGTTGATTCTGCTGCAACTCTGACTTAAAACAGTCATGTAAAGCCCTTCCCCTATTTTAACCAGTGAAATTAATCCTTAAACCTAAATACTACTCCACACCCTGACAGGAATCCACTACTCTAATGCCTGACCTCAAAGTATAACTTGAAGCCAAAACTCCGCCCATAGCCTCTGTCCCTTACATTTACTCTCTTGCTCAACCTGATCCCTGCCCTTAACACTAGCATTAAAATGCTCTATTTAACCCTAGACTTCTAGGCAGACCTAAACAAAATCCTAAATCTCAAAGCTTGCCCGTAACCAGAGGCCTTACACCCCAAGCAGAACACCAAACCCTTCCACTACAATTTTGCCTAAACTCTAACACAGAAAGGTAAGCCTTAATCACTTAATCGCTGCCCAGGAGGCTCCCGTAGTGCAGGGGCTTGCAGATGGCAATGTAGCTGTCATAGGCCATGATGGTGAGAAGGGAATACTCTGCATCAAAAAATAAGACTAAAAAACGCATGTTTGTAGCACACCCTTGATAGGAGATGGCCCTGGTGTCCCAGAGGGCATTGGCCATGGCTTTGGGGACAGTGCTGGAGATGCAGCCCAGGTCAAGGAGGGCAAGGTTGAGGAGGAAGAAGTACATGGGGGTGTGGAGGCGGTGGTCGCAGGCTACGGTGGTGAGGATGAGGCTGTTGCCCAGGAAGGCAGCCAGGTAGATGCCCAGGAAGAGCCCGAAGTGCAGGAGCTGCAGCTCCCACGTGTCTGCGAATGCCAGCAGGAGGAACTCACTCACAGAGCTGATGTTGGGCATTTGCTGGTTCTGGGTATGGGGTCCTGCCCAAGGAGGAAAAAGGCAGGCAGGAAGTACAACAAAATTATCTGGAAAGGACTATCTGCCTATCAGGCAGATGTTTGGTAGGTCCCTTTCATGAGTTTTGATTGATGCTGCCTGAAGTTTTCCATGGGAGCAGAGGTCTCTGCTCTGAGCAATGCAGGATTAGTCCATTCTTACAGCAAGAGGTGAAGAGAAACACTGGGTAATTTTAGATTCAATTCACTCCTGATCTCCAATGATCAGGATCTCAATGATCTCCAATGATCTCCAATGTGATTATCCACATTGTTGGTCCCAATTCATCCAACCACACAGCAGGGCTGTGGGTGTTTCTTTTTTTTTTGTATAATTTCTTTCCTGCTGCACTACAAGTGAAACCTTGTAGATCCTCAGAGTCAAAGGGAGGGTCCCTTTAGTACAGAGTGTACTTCAGAGAGGATAGCCAGTCTGTCCATCAGTTGTGGTCTCTTCTGCTGGCATGTCTTTGAGCTGCAGGACAATAGCACTTGGAGGTTAACCTGAGAAGAGCCTGAACATTGCTGAGAGCAGAAGAATCCAGCTGGGAGCAAAGGAATCCAGGCTCAAAGTGCACATCTCCAGACACCTCACCCTGTCCCCATGCTCCCCTTCCCCCAAGCACACCGAGGGCTCACTCCATGTGCGTGTGAAACCCCCATCCCCAGCCAGCCTGGAAACAAGAACAGCAGCAGCACGGCCAGGTGGAGAAGCCAGGAGGAATGGCAGCGTGCTGCTGCCAGGGGAGGCAAGGCCAGGGAGGGACACACGGACATGTTTGTACCATCCTTGCCAGGAACTTTTTCTCTTACCCAAATCTCCTCCCTGTCCACATTCACAGAGCACATCCCCACAAGCTGTGTGCTCTGCTCTGCCCTGCAGAGGACTTCTGAGTACAGGGCACTATCCATGCACATCACGAGGGTTGCAGTTCCTAAAGATCAGCTCCAGTAAGCACTAAGGAGACTACAAACATGATGTTGGTGTAGCCTGTAGGCTGAGGTGTGGGAAGGGACTTTATGAATTTCATCGCTGACATACAGATCTCTCAGTGCAATGCCCTAGGAGTCTCAGTCTGCTGTACAATCCTGAAAATCCATTACCATGAAACCTGCCTCCCCCCCTCTGAAGGAATCTGAAAGCATAGAATACAGAAATAAACCTTACCCTTCAGATACATCAAGCCTTGGTCTTCCTCTTGAAATGCTCCCTCATAAATGCCATTCTCTAGAACATCTTCTACTCTGCGCTGGAGAAACCAAGAGAACCATCCTGACAGATGCCTTCAGGCATCAGATGTGCCAGCAGTAGAAGACCCCTCTGGCAAGTAAATCTGCTTTGCCTAGCTCCCTTCCAGGAGCTCCCCTTGGGCCCAGGAGCCTGGCCCAGCTCAGCTGCACAGCACCCGACCATGGCATTGCTTGCTCTGTGCCATTGGGCTCCCTCGAGGTGTCCCCAAGGCCTCAGGGCTGACAGCTCCTGAAGGCAGCAGGGTCTCTCCTGAGGTGTGGTGTTTGAAGCAGGCTGAACTCATCACCGACTGCTCCTTTCTGAACACGGGAAAGACTGATTTTAGAAGTGTGATTTGTGCTATTGGACTGTGGTTGTCAAACATAATTTTGTGGTTTATCCCAGCAGGCAGCTCAGAACCAAACAGAAGTCTGCTCACCAACCTCCCTGTTGGGATATGGGAGGGAATCAGGAACAAAAAATGTCCAAGATCACGTGTTGAGATAAGGACATTTTAACAGGACAGAAAGGGAAGAGAAATAGTAACAATAATAATAATTATTATAATTATAGGATGTACAAAGCAAGTGATGCACAATGCAATTGATCACCAACCACTGACTGATGCCCATCCCATCCCTGAGCACTGGTCCCCCTGACCCTGGCCAGCCTGCATCAGGATCTCCTGTGCAGGTCCCTTGACCTTTTTTGGTTTTAGGGCAAAACCAGCTTTCAGAAGGATTTGGATTATTTCCTTCTGCTTCTCAAAAACGTCTTCTGCTGTTACCCATATGATGATGCCATCAATGTACAGATGGTTTCAGGAGCTTCCCCCTGTTCCAGGGCAGTCTGGATCAGTCCATGGCAAATAGTAGGGCTCTGTTTCCAGCCCTGGGGCAGTTGATTCCAGGTCAACTGGACGCCTCTCCAAGGGAAACAAACTAGTATTCATTTTCTCTAGTATTCATAGTATTTTTTACTGTGTTTGGAGGACTGCGCACTGGAAACTGGAACAGCAATTTCTCAGGAGAACCCTTTTGTGAATGTTTTACCTTGCAATTCATGTATCTGTGCCTCTAGGATGGAAGTAGATTTTTACTCCCATTTGTTCGTGTCCCGTCCCTAGTCACACAGGTAAAACCAGAGGGTGGCACATGGTGTGTACCAGCCTGTCCTGGTTTCAGCTAGGATAGAGTTAATTTTCCTCCTAGTAGCTGGTAGGGTGTTATGCTTTGGACTAGGATAGGAAGAATGTTGGTAACACAGATGTTTTAATTGTTGCAGATCAGTGCTTACTTTTCCGCTTCTTGCTCTGTCCTGCCAGTGGGCAGGCTGAGGGTGCAGCAGGAGCTGGGAGGGAACAGACCCAGGACAGCTGACCCAAACTGGCCAAAGGGGTATACCATATCATCTGACTTCATGCTAAACAATATATAGGGGTGGCTAGCCGGGATGGGGGGGCCAGCTGCTCGGGGATAGGCTGGGCATCAGTCAGTGGGTGGTGAGCAATTGCATTGTACATCACTTATTTCATACACATTATTATTGTTACTGTTATTATTATTGTTGTTGTTATTATTATTATTACTATTATTATTTTCCTGTCTTAATAAACTGTCTTTATCTGAACCCACAGGTTTCATTTTCCCATTTCTCTCCCCGATCCCAGAGAGGGAGGGGGGAGGGTGAGCGAACGTCTGTGTGGTGCTTAGCTTCCGGCCGGGTTAAACCACAACAGAGAGGTGCTGGCTGAGCTGCTGACATAGTCATAAGACCTATCTCAAAGACCTTGGAAAGGACAAATTGATCAATGACATTCATTGGGACTCAGAAAAGGCAGATGTCAAACCCATTTTCTATTACAAGCATGACCAGAAGGATGATTATGCCTAACCAAGAATTAAAATGCCAGCCTTAACCCTAGCCCTCAACCAAGAACTAAACAAAACGCTAACCCACAAAGTTTGCCCTTATCCTACACCTTGAGCAGGCATCTTGAGCAGAACACCAATCCCTCCCTCAAAGGCCTTGCCATTCCATAAGCCCTAGAAAGTGACCTCTAATCCTTAAACATTAAATTGAACACCTAACCCCCAAAGCCCTCCACCACATACACAGCACATCTCATCTTCAACCCCACTCCTACCCCTAACTTCAGCTGTTTGTCCCCTTGGGGCAGGGCAGGCACTGAGAGATCCTTGAGCAGAGTCAATCTCCATCTTTTTATAACCTCCCTTTAAGTACTGAAATGCCACAAAGAAGTCATTCAGGAGCCTTCTTTTCTCCAGGTTCAGCATCCCCAGCTCTCTCAGCCTTTCTTCATAGGAGAGGTGCTCCAGCCCCTTGATCAACTTCGTGGCCCTTCACTGGACCTGTTCCAACAGATTCACATCCTTCTTGTGCTGGGGCCCCAGACCTGGACGCAGGACTCCAAGTCAAGCCTCACAAGGACAGAGTAGAGGGGGACAATCACCTGCCTCCACCTGCTGGCCACTCCTCTCTTCATGCAGCCCGGGATGCAGCTGGCCTCCTGGGCTACAAGCGCACACTGCTGGCACATGTTGAGCTTTTCATCCAGCAGAAACCCCAAGTCCTTCTCTGCAGGGCTGCTCTCAATGAGTTCTTCTCCCAGCCTATCATCCTGCCTGGGATTTCCCTGGTCCAGGTGCAGCACCTTGCACTTGGACTTTTTGAACCTCATTAGGTTCACATGGGCCCAAATTTCAAGCTTGTCCAGGACCCTTTGGATGGCATCCCTTCCTCTGTCGCATCAACTACACCACTCATCTTGGTGTCATCTGCACACTTGCTAGGGGTGCACTCGACCCCCCTGTCTGTCATAGATAAAGATATTGAACAGTACTGGTCCGAGGACAGACCCCTGAGGTACAGCAATCATCACCAGCCTCCACTTGGACATACAGCCATTGAGCACCGCTCCCTGGGTGTGACCTTCAAGCCAACTGCTTATCCACTGAATGGTCCACCCATCAAATGCACATCTCTCCAATTTAGAGACCAGGATGTCATGTGGGACCGTGTCAAGGGTCTTACAGAAGTCCTAGTAGATGACAGTGGTCGGTCTTCCCTTGTCGTCTGATGTGGTCACTCCATTGTAGAAAGCCATCACATTGGTCCGGCACGATTTACCCTTTGGTGAAGCCATGCTGGCTGTCTCGGATCACCTCTTTGTCTTGCATGTGCCTTGACACTGATTCCAGGAGGATCTTTTCCATGATCTTGACAGGCACAGAGGTGAGGCTCACCATTCAGTAGTTCGGGTCCTCTTTCCTAAACTTTTTAGAAATTGGATATTTTCCTTTTTCCAGTCATCAGGGACTTCACCCGACTGCCAGGACTTTTCAAATATAATGGAGAGAGGCTTGGCAACTACATCAGCCAGTTCCCTCAGGACCCTGGGATGCAAGTCATCAGGCCCCATAGGCTTGTACCTGTTGAGTTTCATCAGGTGGTCTCGAACCTGCTCTTCACTTACAGCGGGTGGGACTTTGTACCCACAGCCTCCATCTATGGTTTCAGGGAAATGAAAGACTTGGGAAGCCTGGCTGGCAGTGAAGACTGAGGCAAAGACGTTGTTGAGTATCTCAGCCTTCTCCATGTCTGTCATTACCAGTTCACCCTTCCCATCCAGCAGAGGAGGAACACTCTCCTTGGCCTTTCTTTTCTGAGCAATGTATCTATAGAATCTCTTCCTGTTATTCTTTACATCCCTTGCCAAGCTCAGTTCAGTCCCTGCCTTGGCTTTCCTTATCCCATCCCTGCACATGCATGTCCAGCAGAAATTAATGATTTCGTAGAGGGAAGAGCGTTCATGCAATGCTGATGCTGCGGTAACACTGACTTAAAACAGTCATTTATGGCCTTTACGTTATTTGAACCAGTAATTTTAATCCCTAAAACTCAATGCTACTCCAACACTCTGACAAGAATCCAGTACTCTAATGCTTGAACTCTAAGTATCACTTGATGCAAAACTCAGGCAATAGCCCCTTTCCTTTACCTTTACTCCTGCTCACCCTAATCCCTTCCCTTAACATCGGCATTAAAATGCTCTGTTTAACCCTAGGCTTCTTGGCAGACCTAAACAAAATGCTAAACCACAGAGCTTCTCCATAACATAACCACAGACATGAAACCCATGGAAGAACACCAAAGATTCCCATTAAACCTTTGTTTACTCTCTAACCCAGAAAGATGAGTCCTAGTACTATGGGAACTAGAAAGTGGTCAGCTCTGCCTCAGGAGCTCCTGCCCCAGCAGGAGGAATGTGACTGTGGCAGTGACTGTGAGGTCACTTCTGTCTCTGCATTTCTTAGGGCAGCAGTAGGAACGTGTCATGGAAAGGCACTGTGAGGTCACTCTGTCTGTAGCTGACAGGTCACCCTTCACTTCTCCCTGGGATCTGTACTTTTCAGCTGACATCTGCCAGTGGCCCTGGTAGGACAGCAGAAGGCACCTGGTTGGCATGCTGACTGTGGGATCCCCTCTGCCTACATACCCAGGAGGACCCAGACAGAAAGAAGGCCCTTATATGGGTTGTCTTGTCCCTTCTACTTGAGTACATGACTGGACAGCAGGAGGCACAAGGCTTGGGTGTGTCTAGCCAAGAAGCTGCAAGGCCAGCAGCAGGCCCATGTCTTGGAAGATGCAGGTGAGGTGACTTGTGTCTGGTTGGCTGACAGGCCGCAAGAAGGTTGATGGATTAGGATGCATCCACTCTGATGGAGTTTTCTTTGGAAGTAAAAAAGAGCAGGAGAGAAAAAACTCCTACAAAATGCACCTAAGAAGAAGGAGCCATAAGTTGGAAAAAATGTCCAGGGTAACTGGTCTTGCTGCTGTAGACTGAGGCAAAGAAGACATAACAGCAGCTTGCTCTGGATGCCATCTCCAAGCAATTGGAAGAGAAGAATGTTCTGAGGATTCACCAAGGGGATGTCATGCTCGACCAACCTTTTTGCCTTCTATGATGGCATCACCAGCTGGGTAGATGGGGGGAGAGCAGTGGATGTCATCTACCTTGACTTCAGCAAGGCTTTCAATAGTGTCTCCCATGACATCCTGCTAGCAAAGCTGAGAAAGTCTGGAATAGAGGAGTGGACAGTAAGGCGGGTTGAGAACTGGCTGACTGGCCGAGCTCAGAGGGTGGTGATTGGTGGCACAGAGTCCAGCTGGAGACCTGTGACTAGTGGTGTTCCCCAGGGGTTGGTGCTGGGTCCAGTCTTGTTCAACATCTTCATCGACGACCTTGATGAGGGAATAGTGTCTGCCCTCAGCAAGTATGCCGATGACACAAAGCTGGGAGGAGTGGCTGACATGCCAGAAGGCTGTGCTGCCATTCATCGAGACCTGGACTGGCTGGAGAGATGGGCAGGAAGAAATCAAATGAGGTTTAATAAGAGCAAGTGTAGAGTCCTGCACCTGGGAAGGAACAACCGGACGTATCAGTACAGGCTGGGGGATGACCTGCTGGAGAGGAGCTCTGAGGAGAAGGACCTGGGGGTCCTGGTGGATGACAGGTTGACCATGAGCCAGCAGTGTGCCCTGGTGGCCAAGAGGGCCAATGGGATCCTGGCGTGCATTAAAAGGAGTGTGGCCAGCAGGTCAAGGGAGGTGATCCTCCCCCTCTACTCTGCCCTGGTCAGGCCTCACCTGGAGTACTGTGTCCAGTTCTGGGCTCCCCGGTACAAAAAAGACAGGGGTCTCCTGGAAAGAGTCCAGCGGAGGGTCACAAAGATGATACAGGGCCTGGAGCATCTTCCCTATGAGGAAAGGCTGAGAGACCTGGGTGTGTTCAGCCTGGAGAAAAGAAGACTGAGGGGGGATCTCATCAATGTGTATAAATACCTGAGGTGTGGGAGACAGAGGGATTTGGCCAACCTCTTTTCAGTGGTTTGTGGGGACAGGACAAGGTAATGGCCACAAGATAGAGCACAGGAAGTTCCGCACCAACATGCAAAAGAACGGTGAGGGTGACAGGGTACAGGCTACCCAGGGAGGTTGTGGAGTCTCCTTCTCTGGAGATATTCAAGGCCCGTCTGGACGCCTACTTGGGCAACCTGCTCTAAGGAACCTGGTTTGGCAGGGGGGTTGGACCCGATGACCTTTCAAGGTCCCTTCCAACCCCTACAATTCTCCGATTCTCTGATTCTGTGATTAAGTACCTCAGCCTTTACCTCATCTCTTGTCACTGTGTTTCCTCCCACATCCAATAAAGGATGATGATTCTCCTTAATCCTCCTTTTTTAAAAGTATTTATATAAATAGTTATTATTATCTTTGACAGTAATAGCTGGATTGAGCTCCAGATGGGCTTTGTCCCTTCTAATTTTGACCTGCACAGCCCCATAACATTTAGGACACAGCTCCAGGCAAACTGAGAGCATTTGTGAGAAGGAAGCACGGAAGAGGTGGAACCTGGCAGCCTTCCATCCCCTACCCTTCTGTGACTCTGTGCTGCAATTCCATTCAACTGGTTACTCCTGTATTATCCAAACTTTCCTGCAACTCCTGATGCTGCTATCTTGTCAGAGATAGCACAATCACACAAAGGTTGAACCGTCTGCCTGCAGACATTAACAGCTGACAGACTGGAGCATCTGTCCAGGGAAACCTTGAGAAAATGCAGGATTTTCCCTACAGAAACATCCTGACATTTACAATGAGAAGAGCCTAGTCCTGCACCGGAGGAAGAGGAAGACCACACATCAGGGCAGACTGGGACCCTGCTGAGTGAGCAGTGCCCAGGAGGAGGAGGCCCAGGGCACCACGAGGGATGCCATACGAGCTGTGGTGCTGCTCACCAGGAACCAGGCCAGCTTCCTACAGAGCTGCCTTATGAGGAGCATGGCCACCAAGAAAATTTGAGTTACCATACTCAGCTCAGATCCGGTGTGACACCACACAGACAGGGGTCTACAGACAGCAGGGAAAGATGTGCAGGTCTGGGAGTCCCTAGGACACCCTGCTGTGGAGAGGAAGAAGGACACTGGAAAGGCTGAAAGTCCCAGCAGGACCGAGGCCTTTGTCTCTGAAGCTATGGTTGTTGTCTCTGTCACTGAAGCTTATGAAGAGACAGCTTAGTGTTTAAACACTGGGGTCTCAGTGTCCTCACCCCCACCCATGAACCAGGCAGGAGTCGTAATACTCTCCTGCACTTGGCCATGCACATCCCTATCTCCTACTGCCCCAGGAAGAGCCCTGAGCAACGTGTGAAGGGAAAGGATCACCCTTCCCAGGGGCTGGGGGTCAAGGCATGTTTTTCAATACATTAGTGTCACTATCACATTGCCTTTGTCTACTTGTCCTCACTGCCTCCAGTGTTTTGCTCTAACCAGCTCCAAGGGAGGCTACGTCCTGGGGGGATACTGCGGGGAACTTGCATCTGACTTGGACTTCTTGAGAGTTTTCTTCAGTTTGCTCTCATTGCGTGAGGTTTGTGGGCTCATCACCAAAGCCACCAAAGGGGTGATTACAATGCCTTGGGCTGGACCTCTACTGCTGAGCTGGGCCAGGCTCTCGGGACAGAGAAAACACATTTCAAAAAGTCCCATGATGGAGAGAGACAGCTCTGCCCAGGAGCAGCTCCTCTGCACAGCGCAGCAGGTGGCACAGGTAGAGGAGAGAAGGAGAGAGGGCGTGGAGACAATTGGGAGTGGGAGCATACTGAGAGCTGACTGCAGGAGAAATCTGCACAGCCCTTGACAAGGTAAGTCTCTGGCTGCATGGCCATGCAGCTGCACGTCCTGGAAGGGTCTCCTTGTGGGTCTTGTTTCTGGGAGGGTGTGGTGGTTTTACCATGCTAGGCAGCTGAACACCACAGCCGCTCTCTCACTTCCCCTCCTTAGATGAGGAGGGGAAGAAGTAAAGGAAAGAACAACTCACTGGTTGAGATAAGGATGATTTAATTAAAGGGAAGAAAAAAAATAATTATTAAGGAAAGATTATTATTAATTAAACAATTTACCTAAACAATTTAACTAAATAATTAACAATTTAACTAAAGGGGAAAAAAGGAAAGGGGAAAAGGGAGGGGGAAAGGGAAAACTAAAAAAACAAGTAAAGGCTATGTGGAAGTGCAGAGGAAAGAAATTACTCTCTACTTCCCACAAATGAGCGATGCTTGACCACGTCCTTGAAGCAGTGCCTCAACACACGTGGCTGGTGTTTGGGAGGAGGACAGACATTTTCACAGCGAGAGCCCACCCCTCCCTTCTTCCTCCTTTTTCCACTTTTTATTGCTGAGTGTGACATCATACAGTATGGAATATCCCTTTGGTTGGTTTATGTCAGCTGCCCTGGTGATGTTTCTTTTCTCACATCTTTGCCCACCCCTAGGAGGGTTAGAGAGAGTCCTGATGCTGTGCCAGCACTGCTCAGCAGCAGACACAACACTGGTGTGATACCATTGTTGTTTTAGCTACGAGTGCAGAGCACAGCACTATATGGGCTTCTGCAGGGAAAGTTAACATCCCAGCCTGAGCCAGTACAGAGGGCAGTGTCAATGGAGTAGGCTTTGAGACTGCTTCTGGATTGCACTTCGAGGTGAGGAAGTCTGGCAGAAGCCCCTTGGAGTGCCCTAAGCCAGGTGCCCCCGGTCAGCTCAGAACACCCTGCCCTGGCTGGCCATGCCAGGCTCTCTATCAGCTGTCCCGTAGCTCCTGCAGCCATGGAGGTGCCCCTTGGCAGGGCCCTGTTGGTGGCAGGGTGCTGCAGGGCAGCGCTGAGCACAGCCGCGTGGGATGGGGTCTGTGAGCACCGGCAGGGGGAAAGAAGAGGTGGGCACAGAGCAGCAGCTCCCGGCAGGGACAGCTGCAGGCAGCAGAGAGAGGAGCAGGTGGTCAGAAGGAGCTGTTGCCAGAAACGCCATGGCAGGGGGGATTCAGGCACCTCACAGCCGTGCCCTGCAGTGCAGATGCCTTCCCCTGGAGCAGCCCTTCCCTGGCCTCGTCTTCCCCCTGCAGCCCATGGGCTGTGGGGCAGGCATGGCCAGCACAGCAGGCAGAGCCCAAATGAGGAGAAGCTCTCAAGCTCTGTCTGGCTTGCTGTGGCCCTCCTCGATTAGCATACATCTACAGTTTTTTTCTCAGTGAAACAACTGAGTTGGATGAGTCTGCAGCTCAGAGGGGTGACACAGTGCAGCTGAGAACATGACTGGTGGGCAGAGATTCTCTGCTCAGTCTTCACCAAGGGAGAGGCCCTTTGCCTCCTGGCACACATAGGACTTCATCAGGAGTGCACAGGAAATGTCAGGGAGTTCAACTACCCATTACCTCTGCTAAGTGTTATAGGGGCAACTGCAATAAATCAAAGGAAACAAAATCCCTGCAGCTCTGCCTCTGCATCAGATGAGTTTTTTTGCAACAACACTGCAGAGTTCATGGATCTGACCAGTGGACTGAATGTCATTTTCCCCCGTGTTTCTGCCTTCATGCCTGCTGCACAGCAGGAAGGACTCCTTTGCAGCCCAAAGCAGCCCCTGCTTCCAGTCCCAGCCACTCTCAGCCAGCACCAGCCACAGCTCAAGCAGGACAGCTGCAGAATGGTTCTCCTGCAAAGAGAAAGGTTCAGGATGGGTTTGCTCTGAGACTTGCAAGAGGTTTTGACTCTAAGAAGGTTCTTCTAACTTTGTTCTGATTTTTGCTCTTCAACAGAGAATGTCAGAAAATGGCCAACAGCAGCTCTGTGAGCGAGTTCCTCCTGCTGGCATTCTCAGACAAGCGGGAGCTGCAGCTCCTGCACTTCGGGCTCTTCCTGGGCATCTACCTGGCTGCCTTCCTGGGCAACGGCCTCATCCTCACCGCCGTAGCCTGCGACCACCGCCTCCACACCCCCATGTACTTCTTCCTCCTCAACCTCGCCCTCCTTGACCTGGGCTGCATCTCCAGCACTGTCCCCAAAGCCATGGCCAATGCCCTCTGGGACACCAGGGCCATCTCCTATCAAGGGTGTGCTGCACAGGTCTTCTTTTTATTCATCTCAGTTGGAGCAGAGTATTCCTTTCTCACCATCATGGCCTACGACCGCTACGTTGCCATCTGCAAGCCCCTGCACTACGGGAGCCTCCTGGGAACCAGAGCTTGTGCCAAGATGGCAGCAGCTGCCTGGGGCAGTGGCTTTCTCCATGCTCTCCTGCACACAGCCAATACATTTTCCCTGCCCCTTTGCCAAGGCAATGCTGTGGACCAGTTCTTCTGTGAAATCCCCCAGATCCTCAAGCTCTCCTGCTCAGATGCCTACCTCAGGGAAGTTGGGGCACTTGTGATTAGTGTTTCTTTAGGATTTGGTTGTTCTATTTTCATTGTTATTTCTTATATTCAGATCTTCAGAGCCGTGCTGAGGATGCCCTCTGAGCAGGGCCGGCACAAAGCCTTTTCCACGTGCCTCCCTCACCTTGCCGTGGTCTCCCTGATGGTAAGCACTGCCATGTTTGCCTACCTGAAGCCCCCCTCCATCTCTTCCACATCGCTGGACCTGGTGGTGGCAGTTCTGTACTCAGTGGTGCCTCCAGCAGTGAACCCCCTCATCTACAGCATGAGGAACCAGGAGCTCAAGGATGCAACGAGAAAACTGTTTCTATATGTGCTTCTTAAGCATCAGTATTGTTAACATTATTGTGAATTGTATCATATCATTTTTATCCTTAGTAATATTATCATAATGTAACCCTTAGTAATACCTCTATCAAGACTAACAGGGTATTTGAGACTGACGTGAGAATTTTTCATATTATTTTTCTTCATTATGATTTACTTTTTTTTTTAATATTGATTTAAATATTATTATTCTTGATAGGCATACTTCCTCTTAATTTATTTACTTTGACTATATCTTCTAATCTACCTATAGAACTAGGTTTGCAGTGTACATATAGACAATAATAAAGACATCAGAACTTCATTGTTCAGCCCCAGCACACAGGACGGGCTCAGGGCCAAGAGCCCAGCTGCCACATGGAGGAGCAGCCCCGGTGGCCCTCGGGGCTGCCCCTCACTGCCCGCTGGGCTCTGCTTCTCTGCTGCCTTCAGGCCAGGGCTGCCACATCTCTGCACGCCTCTTCCGAAGCTGGTGTCAGGAATACACTCAAGGAGCTGCTCCCTGAACAGGCCTCTTGATTTTCTGGGAATCACCATGGATCAGAGACCCAGAGTGATCAGTGTAGGACCAAGGGATGGACTTGGAAGAACTGCCTTCTTGCTTGCACATGGCTCAGCAAAAAATAACCGGTCTTCGCTTTATCTGCCTGGGAGTGTACACAGGTTCTGGGGCTGATGGCAAATGGCATCCTGGAGAGGAATCTGGAGCTGCTCTGTGCCTGGACCAAGCCTCTTGTGCTGGCCTGGGGAGAGGGGCAGGCCCTGAGGGGCACAGGCACTCTGTGCTGGGGATCTCCCACGCAAGAGACCAGGGCTCCTGCAGCTTCAAGGACCTCCATTTCCTGAGCCGTGGCTGGCCCCAGCGTTGGGGGCTGCTGGGTACGCTCAGGGCCACCTTCATCCCAGCAGCTGCGGTGCCTTGTGAGGGGCTGGGGCTGTGGTGGCTGTGCCCAGAGCCCTGCAGCAGCCTGCGATAGGCACTGCCCTGGGGCCAGCCCAGCCTGGGCTGCTGGGCTGGGCTGGGCTGGGGAGAGGGCAGGGAGGTGGGGAGAGGATGGCAGGGGCTGGGCTGGGCTGGGCAGTACCCGGAAGAGGGCAACAGCAATGTCAGGGAGCGGTGGGAGCATGCAGGGGAAGGCTCCCAGCAGGGCTTGGTGCTGCAGAGCCAGGGCTGCGCAAAGGGAGCCCAGGGCTGCAGGGGCAGGAGAGAGGAGGCCGCTCTGGGCCCTTGCTGGCCTGGGCAGAGCAGAAAGGGGGCCCAGGGCATTTCTTCCCCTCACCGCAGCCTGCCAGGACCTGCAAGGCGCTCATGGAGTGTCCCAGGTCAGGCTCTGTGCCGTGGTGCACAGGGAGAGGGCAAAGCCTCTCTGAAAAAGAGGCTGAAACTAAAAAAGGTCCCTTCCCTGCCCCATGGTGTGACAGGGCCAGGGTGGAACAGGTTACCTTTATTTGATGTAGTTCTTGTATAATTTGCGTTGGTGATGGCACAAAAAGACAGTTCCTTCACGAGTGATGCACATCCTTCTTCATGTTAGGACAGATCTCAATGTCCTTCACTCTGCTTTATCTCATGGATGAACTGGATTAGGTCTCTGATTAGTCTGAGGCACAATGCAGTGCTTTTTGCCTTCTGCCACTCCAGCACAATACCTATGAATTTCCCTTGCTCTGTGTATTGACCGGACAGGTCATTTCACATTTTTCACTTTCATACCCGTAGTTGGAAGGGGATGGTTTCCCAAACTGGGGCAAGCTGATGGGTTCTTTCTCAGCCATTTGAAGTGTCCTGTTCTTGAGTCTTTCAGCCTGAGTTTTCCACAGATGACCTAGGATGGTAAACGGATGTTTTTGTGTCTACTAGGAAGAAGGGAGAATGTCTTGGCATCCCAACTGCCATTTCAACTTCAGATGTCAGTGAAGAAGGAGTTTGTCTTTGAAGGGTTTTCATGTGCTGGGCTGGGCTGCAGTTTCAAGGAGAAAGACTACTGCTGGCCACTGATGTGCCCTGGGAACATCATCTGTCTCCACTTTATCCACCAATGGGCTCTGCTCTCCTGCAGGTCAGAAAATGCCCAACAGCAGCTCTGTGAGCGAGTTCCTCCTGCTGGCATTCGCAGACAGGCAGGAGCTCCAGCTCCTGCACTTCAGGCTCTTCCCGGGCATCTACCTGGCTGCCCTCCTGGGCAACGGCCTCATCCTCACCGCCGTAGCCTGCGACCACCGCCTCCACACCCCCATGTACTTCTTCCTCCTCAACCTCGCCCTCCTCGACCTGGGCTGCATCTCCAGCACTCTCCCCAAAGCCATGGCCAATGCCCTCTAGGACAACAGGGCCATCTCCTATCAAGGGTATGCTGCACAGGTCTTTTTCTTCCTCTTTTTTATATCAGCAAAATATTCTTTTCAAACTGTCATGGCCTATGACCGCTACGTTGCCATCTGCAAGCCCCTGCACTACGGGAGCCTCCTGGGCACCAGAACTTGTGCCCAGATGGCAGCAGCTACCTGGGACAGTGGCTTTCTCAATGCTGTCCTGCATACAGCCAGTACATTTTCCCTGCCCCTCTGCCAAGGCAATGCTGTGGACCAGTTCTTCTGTGAAATCCCCCAGACCCTCCAGCTTTCTTGCTCAGAGTCATTCCTTGTGGAGATTGTTCTTATTGTAGGTAGTATTTCTTTAGTATTTGCTTGTTTTGTTTTCATTATGTTGTCCTATGTGCAGATCTTCAGGGCAGTGCTGAGGATGCCCTCTGAGCAGGGCCGGCACAAAGCCTTTTCTACATGCCTCCCTCACCTGGCCATTGTCTTCCTGTTTGTCAGCACTAGCATGTTTGCCTACCTGAAGCCCCCCTCCATGTCTTCCCCATCCCTGGATCTGTTGGTGGCAGTTCTGTACTCAGTGGTTCCTGCAGCCATGAACCCCCTCATCTACAGCATGAGGAACCAGGACCTCAAGGATGCAGTGAGGAAACTCTTTGGATACATGTTTCTTCAACAGTAATAATTATGTCTACAATCCGAACAAGAGTCAGTTTTTTCTGAAAATTTGTTAGGATCTTTTTTTTTGTTTTTTTTTTTTTTCTTTTATAATATCTTATACTTAATCTTTTGATTTTGATCTAATAATGGTATCTTTAATTTCCTATTTGTTATTTTTTTATTATTATTATTGTTTTACCCCCAAATATCTCACGTACCTGTAGACCCAGGCTTCCCATGTAGATAAAGACAATAAAGAAGACATCAGAAATTCATTGGTCTCAGCTGCCATCACTTCCCACCTCCTCTGGAGCTGGGGGAGCAGCCCCAGCACACAGGAGGGGCTCAGGGCCAAGAGCCCAGCTGCCACATGGAGGAGCAGCCCCAGTGGCCCTCAAGGCTGCCCCTCACTGCCCACTGGGCTCTGCCTCCCTGCTGCCTTTGGATCGGGGCTGCTGCTTCCCTGGAGCCATGGCCATGGCCAGCAGCAGGACGTGGCCTTTTCACTGCTGCTCTCTTTTGGCTTCCACATTGTTCTCTTATGGTCTTGTACATGGGTTAGCCCTAAGGTCTCGTGTACCTTGGTGACAGTCCTGTTGTCTCTGCAGTGGCATCCCTGTGACTGCAGGCAGCAGCAGGCAGTGTACAGCCCTGTGACACAGCTGGCCTCCCTGCTAGCACCACAGAAACAAAAGGGGCTGCTCAGGGCAAACCCAGAAGCCTGGACGCCTCTTCCAATGCTGCTGTTAGGAATAGAGCCAAGGGGTTGCTTCCTGCTCTTCTCTTTTCTGGGATTCTTCATAGAGTATAGGAGACAGGATGAAAGTCCCAGGGCAGTGTGTGAGTAGCCAAGGACTGGACCAAGAGCTCCCTTTATGGCCTCACCTGTCTAATCAGACAACAACTGGTCTTGGACTCCCCTTCATGTCCTTTCTGACAGCTTCCATTTCAGGGAATTACTCTAAATGCACCAGAGCCACTGGAGGCCTAATGATTTCATTGAAAGCATAACCTTGAAATGTGATTTCAAGGAAATATTTCAAATGTGAATAAACTACTCTGAAAACCTTGGCACTGGTTGCTTATGGTCAGACAGCAAAGTTCTGCTTCAATACCCTGTATTCAACACTTAAGTCATAAAGCAACTACTCATTACCTCAAAAGATTCAATCCCTTCCGTAAAATGTCAGACAGTGTAGTTTCTATCATGAAGAAATGTGAATTTTCAGGATCTATATTCATCACAGAAAAAGAAATACTGAAGTTCACCTGTATTTGCTTTGACATTGCTTTGTCTATCATGGTGTGCTCCCTCATCTTCCAGGTACATCCACCTCTGTTGATTAAACAGACCCTGCTGACTGTCCCCTTTCCAGCTGCCTGTCTGGACCTATGCACTTCCCATTGTTCTCCTGGTTTGCCCTCCCTCTACTCTTTGATTATTCAAACCGCTCTCACCCAACCCAGTTGCTGCTTTGAGCTTCAGGGAGTTCAACCTTGCTCATCTATCAGCAGTCTGTTTAATTGTGTCCTTACGGAACTCCTCATCATTTATCATTGAATTAATATCATATGGATTAATACTTACCTTAATACTTACAATTTCCTATCTATCAGTATAAAACACTTATTATACAGTAATCCTCATGGGAACGTAAACCTCACTGGAGGCGTAGAAGGTGAGGAACTTGCTTTGGTTTTTTTGGGAAAATCACAGAATGTTTTCCTGTTCTTTGTTTGGAAATAGGAAAAAGCCTTTTGTGCCTGAGTGCAGTCAGGTCTCTAAGGAAAGCAGGTGAGAGCTGGTGCAAAGGAGCTGTAACATCCAGATGCGGACTTCGGTGCAGAAATCTGGTGTAAGGAAAAGTGATGCAAGCACCAGGTGGCCAATGATAGAAATGGTAGGGCTGGGGGGGTGAGGAACAAGGCTGACCATGCAGTCAGACCTCTCTGCATTTCCTCCCTATCCATGTCTCCAATGAAGTCACCCAGAATCAATACCAATAGGAGGATGATGCCCCAAACTGAAAAGCAGCAAAATTCATCCTTTAAAATGATAAAATATTTTTATTATATTCACTTTGAAATTTTCCCCCTTAACTACACAGTCAAAGCTCTCCAATTAGCTCTACAAGTCTTGAAGAAATCTATGGGAGATATGACTCCTTAGGAGTTTCTGCATTTTAATGAGTTCCATGGCATATTTTGGTGCTGAGGCTATGAACCTCGGGTACTGAGAGGAGAATGATGTAACAGTGTGTGAAGGTAAAGTCAGAAGGAAACGTTGAAGTGACTTGGAGTATTAATGGGCCCCACTGAGGGCCCTAAGAAACAAAGCTTCCCCAGGGACTTGTTAGGGCAGATAATTGGAGGCCATGATTACAGACAGGCAAAAGCAGTGTGCTTAGAAAAGCCTTGGTTTCTTTTAGTGAAGCAGAAGAGCCAAGGCCTGACCCAAGCCACTGGGAGGGGAGATCCTGCACCCCCATGTCTGGCTCGGGGCTCTTCCTGGGGTCTGTGGGGTGTGGTGGGCAGTGTGATGCCATGAGAAGAACAATGGTATGACACCTCCCAGCTTCTGCATAGGATTGCAAGGAATCAATGACATTCCATTGCAATGAGTATAACATGTGTCCTCATAAGCTTTAGCCAAGGCGACAAAAACCTCAGGGCTGTTGGGGCCTTCCATTCTTGCCAGCACTCTCTGCATTCTCTACATTTTTTCCTATGCTATCCCACTCTTTGTCCTGTTTCCTTGAAGTCTGCAGACACCCATCTCTGTTCACCACCTTGCTCTCATCCCGACATTTCCATGATTTCACCATGATGTCTCGTCAACCCTCACCAGTTGTTCCTTGAAACACAAAGCCAGGGTTTGATCACAGACACTCTTTGGGTGACCTCTGGCAACACAGCACTGACCTTTGAGGGACATTTCTTCCTCCTCATGGCCAGTGCCAACCTTCCACAGTGCACTTTCTGGCAGTTTTTTCTCTCCTGCTCTTTCCCAATACCAAAGAAAGCTCCATCAGGGTGGAAACCAGTCCTGAAGTAGGCATCCCAACCCACCAGCCCTCTTGCGGCCTGTCAGCCAACCAGACACAAGTCACCTCACCTGCATCTTCCAAGACATGGGCCTGCTGCTGGCCTTGCAGCTTCTTGGCTAGACACACCCAAGCCTTGTGCCTCCTGCTGTCCAGTCATGTACTCAAGCAGAAGGGACAGGACAACCCATTTTCGAGCCTTCTTTCTGTCTGGGTCCTCCTGGGTATGTAGGCAGAGGGGATCCCACAGTCAGCATGCCAACCAGGTGCCTTCTGCTGTCCTACCAGGGCCACTGGCAGATGTCAGCCAAAAAGTACAGATCCCAGGGAGAAGTGAAGGGTGACCTGCCACCTACAGGCAGAAGTGACCTCACAGTCCCTTTCTGTGACACGTTCCTACTGCTGCCGTATCAACTGCAGAGACAGAAGTGACCTCACAGTCACTTTCACAGTCACATTCCTCCTGCTGGGGCAGGGGATTCTGAGGCAGAGCTGGGCTCCTTAGAGCATTCCCACCCTTCTCCTCCTTGTGGCCCACAAGCTGATCAGATCCATGGACCCTCACATTTATCTTTGAATGCCATGTGACTGCACAGTGTAGTGGGTTTACGTTGCAAGGTTTTGGTAGCAGGTGGCCATAGGGGTGGCTTCTGTGAGAAGAATCTAGAAGCTGTTAGGTAAGGGCCCCACTGCTGACCAGAGCTGAGCCAATAAGTGATGTTGTTTGCGCCTCTGTGAGAGCATATTTAAGACAGGGAAAAAAAATACACTGCACCACACAGCAGCTGGGAGAGTGAGAGGAGTGAGGAACAGCCTTGTAGGCACCAAGGTCAGTGAAGAAGGAGAGGGAGAGGTGCTCCAGGCGCCGGAGCAGAAGTCCCCTGCGGCCTGTGGTGAGGACCATGGTGAAGCAGGCTGTCCCCCTGCAGCCTATGGAGTACCACGGTGGATCAGGGTTCCATGCTGCAGCCTGTGGAGGAGACCACGGTGGAGCAGGTGGACCTGCATTGATGGAGGCTGCGGCCTGTGGAAGACCCCTGCTGGAGCAGATTCCGGGCCGGACCTGTAGCCCATGGAGAGGAGACCACGCAGGAGCAGGTGACCTGGCAGGAGCTGCTGCCTGTGGAGGACCCAGGTTGGAGCAGTTTGCTCCTGATGGATGGACCCCATGGTATGGACCCATATCTGGAGCAGTTCTTGAAGAGCTGCTGCCTGTGGGAAGCCCACACAGGATCAGTTCAGCAAGGACTGCATCCCATGGGAAGGACCCCACAGCGCAGGGGACGAGAGTGACCAAGAAAGAGCAGCGGAGAAGAAGCACTATAGATTGACCATAACCCCGTTCCCCTGCACTGCTCGGAGGGAGGAGGTGGAAGAGGGTGGATGGGGGGGAAGGTGCTTTTGGTTTCTTTCCTTTGTTTCTCACTTCTCTAGCTTGTTAGGAATAAGCAGTAAATCTTACTATCATCCCTATGCTGAGTCTGTTTTGCCCATCACAATAATTACTGTGCGATCTCCCTGTCCTTATCTCAACCCTTGAGCCCTTTTCATCGTATTTTCTCCCCGTTCCTCTTTGAGGAGGGGGAGTGAGAGAGCAGTTGTGGTGGAGCTCAGCTGCCCACCCAAGTAAAACCACCACACACGGCAACCTCACTGTTCCTGCCCTGCCTCAAGGGGCCAAGCGCCTAAAGTTAAGGTTTAGGAGAGGGGCTGAAGGTGAGGAGGTTAACACACAGGAACGAGGGTTTTGTCTGGTCATCGTTTACATTTGGGATTAGGGACTAGGGCTCACCTTTCTGGGTTAGAGATTAAGCAAAGATTTTGTGGGCAGGTTTGATGTTCTGCTTGGGGTGTCAGGTCTGTGGTTAGGGGATAGGCAGGCTTTATGGTTTAGGGTTTTGTTTAAGTCTGCCTAGAAGTCTAGGGTTAAATAGAGCAATTACAAGCTAGTGTTAAGGGGAGGGATCAAGGTAAGCAAGAGAGTAAAGGTAATGGAAAGAGTCTATGGGCTGAGTTTTGGCTTCAGTGCATACTTTGAGGTCAGGCATAAGAGTAGTAGATTTCTGTCAGGGTGTGGGGTAGCATTTAGATTTATGAATTAAGGTTACTGGTTGAAACTGGGGAAGGGCCTCATATGACTGTTTTAAGTCACTGCTACAGCAGCGTCAGCATAACCTGAACCTCTACAAAATCCTTAATTTCTGCTGGCCAAGCCCCTATTCCCTCCCCCAAATCTCACATCTCTCCGGTCCATGCTTCTCCTGACCTCCCCATTTCAGTCATCTCATTGGGATCAGCTTTCTGGTGGCTTTCATGATCTCAGAGTATCCATCATACCTCTTGTTGGCTACCCTATTTCTGAGAAAAGCGGCACTTAAGACACGGTGGAAAAGGATATTAAAGTCCACCAGAGCATCCTCCACAATGTGCCCAGCAGCTCTGCACCTCCAGAAAAGTGCGGTTCCTGCCTATAAGTTTTCTTTCCAGAATGGCTCCTATGGATCCAGAGTAACTTTTCCCAGGCACTCACTTTCTCAAGCCACACCACTCTTACCCGCAGGTCCCACGTGTCCCTCCAACCCTCCCCTCTTCCCCTGCAGTAGTGGCACCTCACCACAGCAGGTTGGTGCATCTCCAGGCTCAGGGGTGTTTCCTCAGGGCCTGCCCCATGTGGGGAGTGGCGGGGAGGAAGAGAGTAAGGTCAGCTCCTGGGGCATGGCTGAGCACAGCCCAGCCATCCCACACCGAAGGCAGGCCCCTTCTCCCAGGCTGAGACACACATGCAAGATGGACACTTCTCCATCAGCTCAGATTTCCACAGGGTCCTTCAACCCTGCTCCAGTCCCAGGACCAGCCTTGTCCTCCTACTCCACCCACAGGCAGCTGCTAAAGCCCCAAGTGTCCTTGTTTCTCACAGCCTTCACACAAGTCTTTCTCCTGGCCCTCCCCACTGGCCAGCACTGCCTCTCAGCTGACACTCAGTGACCCTTCAGAAGGGTCTTTGGGCTTCCTCAATTGTCCTGGTGCTTATTAGCACCTTCCTGACTCCTTCCAGAGCTCAGAGCGAGCCTTCTTGTCCAGCATGGGGCCTTTTACTGACTCTGGCTGGGACCAAGTTGCTCTCTGCCAAGCAGCCCCTGTGGTGCTGTGTTTTTGATATGTGACCAGAGCAGTGTTGGTCACCCACGGCTCTGGTCCCTGTTCCTGAGCAGGGCTTGCACAGCATCAAGGCCTTCCCTGTTTCCCACTTTGCCCCACCAGCTAGTTGGCTGTGGGTGGGCAACAGGCTGGGAGGGGAACCCGCTGTGACAGCTGATCCAGCCTGACCAATGGACGTTCCATGGCACATAACATAGTGCTCAGCAGTAAATATTGGGGTCATCTTTCCAAGACAAGGTGGCAGTTTCTCAGAGACTGCCTGCACAACAGTCTGCTAGTGGGAACTGATGAGTTACAAAATGCTCATCATGTTTGGCATTTGATTTTCATTTCTTTCTTTTTTCTTTTCCTTTCCTATCCTTATGTGTTTTTCTCTCAATTTGTGAGTTTTACTTATTTATGCTGTTCCCTCCCCTCTGCCCTCTAGACGAGGAGCAAGGAGGCAGCTCGTGCATGTTGCTGTCTGGGGTGAGCAAGAAGGAGGCTGGCTATGGTACCAGGAAATGGAGGTCCATGAACCTGCAGGAGCCCTGGTCTCTTGCCTGGGAGATCCCCAGCACAGAGTGCCTGTGCCCCGCAGGACCAGCCCCGCTCCCCAGGTCAGCACAACAGGCCTGGCTAAGCCAAAGAGCAGCCTGCACAGGGTAGGTGCCTGCACAAAGAGCTTTCTCTTCCTCCTTTATGCCTCTCTGCAGGCCCAGAAATGCTGCCCTGCTCTTCCGCAGTGCCATCCGTGTTCCCAGAGAGCCTTGCCCAGGGCAGTGTGTCTGTGCTGGCCTGGCCGGCTGTTGCTGCTTCCCTCCCTGTGCTCCCTGCAGGGCCCCAAGCTGGCGGTGCTGCTCTGCAGAGCTAGGGGGCTGTGGTGCCCTGGGACACTGTGAGGACTCCCCACTGCCCGTGCTGCTCAGGGTGGGCAGCAGACTCAGCTCCATGGGGATCTCTGCTGCTGAGCCCCTTTCCCTTTTACATGCTGGAGAGGAGCTCTGAGGAGAAGGACCTGGGGGTCCTGGTGGATGACAGGTTGACCATGAGCCAGCAGTGTGCCCTGGTGGCCAAGAGGGCCAATGGGATCCTGGCGTGCATTAAAAGGAGTGTGGCCAGCAGGTCAAGGGAGGTGATCCTCCCCCTCTACTCTGCCCTGGTCAGGCCTCACCTGGAGTACTGTGTCCAGTTCTGGGCTCCCCGGTACAAAAAAGACAGGGGTCTCCTGGAAAGAGTCCAGCGGAGGGTCACAAAGATGATACAGGGCCTGGAGCATCTTCCCTATGAGGAAAGGCTGAGAGACCTGGGTGTGTTCAGCCTGGAGAAAAGAAGACTGAGGGGGGATCTCATCAATGTGTATAAATACCTGAGGTGTGGGAGACAGAGGGATTTGGCCAACCTCTTTTCAGTGGTTTGTGGGGACAGGACAAGGTAATGGCCACAAGATAGAGCACAGGAAGTTCCACACCAACATGCAAAAGAACGGTGAGGGTGACAGGGTACAGGCTACCCAGGGAGGTTGTGGAGTCTCCTTCTCTGGAGATATTCAAGGCCCGTCTGGACGCCTACTTGGGCAACCTGCTCTAAGGAACCTGGTTTGGCAGGGGGGTTGGACCCGATGACCTTTCAAGGTCCCTTCCAACCCCTTCAATTCTCTGATTCTCTGATTCTGTGATTTCCATCTGCCCTGATGGCTCAGCAGCAAAGGGCAGTGCTGGGCAGGACCATGGGGTGTCTCTAAGGGTAAAGAGCAGGTGAGTGCTGCACCAGACCTTGCCCACAGCACTTCAAAATGGTTATCCTCAATTAATCTGCAATCTTATGTGCCTTACTGTCTCTTCACCACCTCTTCTGGCACTGCAGAGCCCTCCTTTAGCCCATGGACTCCTCGGATTCGCTTTTTCCTTTACCAGACCCTTCTTCAGATGGTCACTTATTTTATGAGGTTCTAATCACTGCCCACTGAGCACATTATCCCTGCAGATCCCCTGACATCTCCTGGAAGCTCCAGATTCTGCTCCAGGCTAGCATCAGCCATCTGCCCCACTGCAGGGAGCGCGGTCCCATTCAGATCAGTCCAAGACCAGTTGTTGTCTATTTGGGCATGTGCTGCCATAAAGGGAGTTCTTGGCCCAGCCCTTGGTTCCTCAGGGACCACCCTGGGACTTTCAGCCTGTGTCCTTCACTCCGTGAAGAACCCCAGAAAACAGAAGAGCAGGCAGCAACCCTTTGGCTGTATTCCTGATAGCACATTTGGAAGAAGTGTCCAGGCTTCTGGGTTTGCCCTTAGCAGCCCCTTTTGTTTCTGTGGTGCTAGCAGGGAGGCCAGCTGTGACCCAGGGCTGCGTAGTGCCTGCTGCTGCCTGCAGGGACAGGGATGCCACTGTAGGGACAACAGGAGTGTCACCAAGGTACATGAGATCTCAGGGCTTATCCAAATACAAGAAGCACAATGTGGAAGCCAAAAGAGAGCAGCAGTGAAAAGGCCACGTCCTGCGTGAAAAGGCCATGTGAAAAGGCCACATCCACGTCCGGGGCTGCTCCTCCATGTGGTAGCTGGGATCTTGGCCCTGAGCCCCTCCTGCATGCTGGGCCTTCTTCCCCAGCTCCAGAGGAGATGGGAAGAGGCGGCAGCTGAGACCAATGTATTTCTGCTGGCATCTTTATTGCCTTTATCTACACAGGAAGACTAGTTCTTTAGGTACATGAAATAAAATTAAAAAGAGAAATTAAAAAACTTAGTATGTATTACATTAATAATATTTAAAACGAAATCAGATTTTGTTTTGTATTTTATATCAAAATATTCATTGAAAAAATACTGTTAGGACTATTAATGATGATTACATTATGAAACAAATAATAAGGATAAAAATTATATTACAATAAACACAAGAATGAAGATATTATTGATGCTTAAGAAGCAA
The DNA here is from genome assembly GCF_013377495.2 of Cygnus atratus. Taxonomy (NCBI): domain Eukaryota; kingdom Metazoa; phylum Chordata; class Aves; order Anseriformes; family Anatidae; genus Cygnus; species Cygnus atratus. Next base: position 115,575 of record NW_026109963.1, read on the forward strand.
GCGAAGGAACAAGTATATATGCTTCTTCACTGCATCCTTGAGCTCCTTGTTCCTCATGCTGTAGATGAGGGGGTTCACTGCTGGAGGCACCACCGAGTACAGAAATGTCACCACATGGTCCATGGATAGCGAGGTGATGGAGGGGGGCTTCAGGTAGGCAAACATGCCAGTGCTAACAGTCAGAAAGATGACGGCCAGGTGAGGGAGGCACGTGGAAAAGGCTTTGTGCCGGCCCTGCTCAGAGGGCATCCTCAGCACAGCCCTAAAGATCTGCACATAGGACAAGACAATGAAAACAAAACAACCACATACTAAAGAAAGAGCAAACCCAAGAACCCCAACTTCCCTGAGGTAGGCATCTGAGCAGGAGAGCTTGAGGATCTGGGGGATTTCACAGAAGAACTGGTCCACAGCATTGCCTTGGCAGAGGGGCAGGGAAAATGTATTGGCCGTGTGCAGGACAGCATTGAGAAAGCCACTGCCCCAGGCAGCTGCTGCCATCTGGGCACAAGCTCTGGTGCCCAGGAGGCTCCCGTAGTGCAGGGGCTTGCAGATGGCAACGTAGCGGTCGTAGGCCATGATAGTTAGAATTGAATACTCTGCTGAGATGAAGAATAAAAACAGAAAGACCTGTGCAGCACACCCTTGATAGGAGATGGCCCTGGTGTCCCAGAGGGAATTGACCATGGCTTTGGGGAGAGTGGTGGAGATGGATCCGAGGTCGAGGAGGGCGAGGTTGAGGAGGAAGAAGTACATGGGGGTGTGGAGGCGGTGGTCGCAGGCTACGGTGGTGAGGATGAGGCCGTTGCCCAGGAGGGCAGCCAGGTAGATGCCCAGGAAGAGCCCGAAGTGCAGGAGCTGCAGCTCCCGCTTGTCTGCGAATGCCAGCAGGAGGAACTCGCTCACAGAGCTGCTGTTGGGCATTTGCTCCTCTGCTGGTAGATGTTGTAAAGGAAGAAAACACATCCAAAGTTAAGAGGAGTATCTTGCAGGAAAATTTATTTTATTCCTCACTGTGTCTCACGTTGCCTTTCTTTCCATGAGGAGCTCTCTGCATGTCCCTGGCTCGAGCCCTGCTTTTGCTGGCTGAGTGTCCTGTACACAGCAGCCGCCTCTGTCCATCAGCCCTCGGTGGGCCACCTCTGCTCCAGATCAGTAGTACATGGAGGATCCAACAGAACCCATGTGCTTGGAGGGTTCCAGGGAAGGGGCTTCCTCTGTTGAGTGAGGGGTGTTTGGCCATGTGACTCTTTGTGCATTTCTCCTTTTCACTACTCCCAGTCTGGCAGGAGAGAACAGGGAGTGTCTCCTCTTGCTTCACCCTCCTTGCACAGCACTCCCTGACAGAATCAGACACCACCAGCTGCCACGCTGGGCAAGGGAGAGAAGCAGGCATGGGTAGGCAGGGCGGACCCAATCCAGTGCAGAGGCTGCGCTGTCAGTGAGGTAGAGCCTGTCCTCACACCCCTGTGCCATCTGGCCGGCACAGACAGCTGAGGGTAAAAAGCTCTGGAGGCTGCCTTCTGCCACGGAGGAAGGTGGCAGGGGGGTGCAGCAAATGAGTCTCCTTACACAGAGTTTTAGGGTTCAGACACCCCATCCAAATTTGGAAGATGTTGGCAATGTTAAACATGTCCCATGGTTGGGTTGTTGTGGGCGCAAACCTCAGCCAGAGTTCACATCCAGGAGGGCTGCTCTGTCCATCCCCTGGTGCCCAGCTGCTGGCTGCTTGCAGCACTCAGCTGGGGGATGGCTGCACTCAGAGGTTGTGCTGAAAAATCACCTGCGCTTTGCTGGGAGAAGAGGGCACCATCTTCAAGTGCAGATGGAAATGCCTCCCTTTTAGCACAGCTGTGCAGAATTCAAGACAAGTACATGGCAAGGATGCTGATTCACTAGTGCAAATCAAGGGATCTCGGGTATAGCAGACTCTAAACTATGCTCTGCAGCAGCTCCCTCTCACTGCCTGCCCATGTCCCTGCTGCCTGCAGCTGTCCCTCCCAGCAGCTGTTTCTCTGTCCCCACATCTCCTCCTGTCCATGCTCACAGACCCCATCCCACCAGCTGTGTGCCCAGCTCTGTCCTACAGACATCGCCTGGGGATAGGGACAGTCTGGGGACATCTACCTGTCTGCGGGTCCTAAAGAACAGCTCCAAAAAGCCCTGGTGCAGTCTGTAAGTAGAGGGAAGAGGAGGAATGTTCTCAGGTTTGTCACTAACCTGTTTACATCTCAATTCAATGCAATAGGAAACTCAGTCACCTGTGCAAATCCATCCACTCTGTTAACATAGAGCCTACCCCAGAATCAGAGCAAGAAAATCCAGGCGGAGAGTGCAGAAAGTGCCTTCTCTTTGCAGGCAGCCCCTGCCCTGCCCTTCCTCTGTCCAAGCTCCTGGGCTCCCTGGGCAGGCTGAGTGATGAGCCTGGCAGGTGGCAGAGGCCCTGCCGCGGCACACAGCCCCTGGGGCACAGCAGGGACCCTGCTCTGCACCACAGCCCTGGGCACCCCTGCAGGTGCCCTGTAGCACCTTCTCCTCCACGCTGCACAAGCCATGAGAGACATCCTGGCAGTTCCTGGCCAGGCAGAGACGTCCTGGATCCAGGAGCTCCTTCCAGGAACCTCCCCTGCACTGTCCTGCAGCCAGAGACTTACTGTGTGCAGAACTATGAAGGTTTCTCCTGCACTGAGCTCTCGTCTGCCCGCACCCTCCAGGCTGCCTGGAATCCCTTTCTGCCTGGATGCCTGCAGTCAGAGCCCCCAGCCCTGCTGCGCTGTGCAGAGGAGCTGCTCCTGGGCACAGCTGTCTCTCTGCACCAGGGCCCTCTTGCCAGGAGCTCTCTCTGTCCCAGGAGCCCGGCCCAGCTCAGCAGCAGAGGCCCAGCCCAAGGCATTGGAATCACCCCTCTGGTGGCTTTGGTGATGAGCCCACAAACCTCAGGCACTGAGAGACAATTGAAGAAATCTCTTCAAGAAGTCCAAGTCAGATGCAAGTTTCCTGGAGTGCCCCCCTGAGGGCCAGCACTGACATAGCCTCCCTTGGAGCTCGTTAGAGCAGAACATTGGAGGCAGTGAGGACAAGTAGACAAAGGCAATGTGAAGGTGACAGTGATGTGTAGGAAAACTGGATGTGTTTCATCAAGCACAGAGACCAGGCTTGGACCCCCAGCCCCTGGGAAGGGAGATCCTTTCCCTACACACACTGGTCAGGACTCTTCCTGGGGCAGTAGGAGATGGGGCTGTGCATTGCCAAGTGCAGGAGAAGGGTATGACCCCTGCCTGGTTCATGGGTGCAGGCAAAGAGATAATGAGGACCTGGTGCTCATTATCGAGATGTCTCTTCATAGGCCTCAGTGGCAGTAACTTTCAGTCAGGCCTCAGTGTTGGGACTTTCAGCCTTGCCACTGCCCTTGATTCTCTCCAGATCAGGGTGTCTGAGGGACTTTCAGACATACTTTCATACTGCTCGTATGGCATCCCTCGTGGTGCCCTGGGCCTCCTCCTGCTGGGCACTGCTCACTCAGCAGGGTCCCAGTCTGCCCTGATGTGTGGGGTTCCTCTTCCTCCGGTGCAGGACTAGGCTCTTCTTGTAAATCCCAAGACGTTTCTGTAAGCAAAATCGTGCCATTTCTCAAGGTTCCCCTGGACGGATGCTCCATTCTGTCAGCTGTTAATTTCTGCAGGCAGATGGCTCACCCTGATTGTGCTGTGTCTCACAAGATAACAGCAACAGGAATTGCACGACAGTTTGGAGAATGCACTAGTAACCAGTTGAATGGAATTGCAGCACAGACTCAGAGAAGGGTAGGGGATGGAAGGCTTCCCAATTCCACTTTTTCTGTTCTCCTTTCTCATGCATGCTGTTATTTTGTCTGGAACTGCATCCTATATACAAAACACTGCACCATACCAGCTAATAGGAAGAAAATCAAGTCTATCCCAGCCAAAACATGGACAATATCCACCCCACATTCCATACCATCTGCATCATGCTCAGCTCCAGTACTTTCCAATTAATCACCACCACCTTTTCTCTTTTGATATACACACAGAGATATCATGCCCTTAGTCTATTGGTGTCTTGGTGTTGGCTAGGATCGGGTTATTTTTCCTCCTAGTAGCTGGTATGATGCTGTGTTTTGGATTTAGCATGAGAAGAATGCTGATTACACGCTGATGGTTTAGTTGTTGCCCAGCAGTGGAGGGCTGGGGGTGCCTGAGAAGCTGATGGGGACAGAAGCAGGACAGCTGACCCCAAGTGGCCAAAGGGATGTTTCGTACCACACGATGTCATGCTGAACAATCAATATGGGGTGGCTGGCCAGGGTAGGGGGTACCACTGCTGCGGGACAGGCAATCATCATCATGATCGTCATCATCATTGTTCGTATTATTTGTCTTCCCTTTCTGTCCCATTAATCTGTCTTTATCTCAACCCATGATTTTTTTATTTTTTTTCCCCTCCTCATTCTCTCCTGCATCCGTTGGGGGTGTAGCAGGGTGTGTGTGTGAGTGAATGGCTGTGTGGTGCTGATCTGCCTGCCGGGTTAAACCACACTCTTTTTGGTGCCCAACATGGAGCACAAAGTTAGAGCCAATGACAGATCTGACCACAGCATGTTAAAAGAGCTTTTATAAGCATTAGTTGATTTTAATGGTTGCTGATCACAAAGTTGATTTTCTTCTCTTTTTTTTTTTTTTTTTTTTGGTAAATCTCAGGTCTGTTGTGCTTGATTTCAGAATTGTGTTCTATAGCACAGTACATACTGTATGTCTTCCCTGTCATGCTGTTTATCTTTTCTGATGCCTGGTTTAAGTCTATTCTTTTGATGTATTGTGTAACCCTGGCTTATGATATGATAAAAATCCTGGTCATGAAACTAATCTGGTACTTGTACTCAGCATTGCCGTTACCTCCATACCTTGGGAACCACATCTCAGAAACTATTAAGAATTACACTCTTGACCTTAATTGGCTGACGGGCAGGGCTCAAAGGGTTGTGGTAAATGGGGCCACATCTGGCTGGCGGATGGTCACTAGTGGAGTCTCTCAAGGCTCCATTTTAGGGCCAGTCCTCTTCAATGGTTTTATAAACAATTTGGATGTAAGACTAGAAGGTGTTTTGAGCAAATTTGCTGACGACACCAAACTTGGAGGAGTTGTAGACTCGGCTGAGGGTGGAAAGGTCTTGCAGAGAGATCTGGACAGACTGGAAAGCTGGGCAATCACCAACCACATGAAGTTTAATAAAAGCAAGTGCCGGGTCCTGCACCTGGGATGGGGCAACCCCGGCTATATGTACAGACTGGGCGACGAGACACTGGAGAGCAGCCCCACAGAGAGGGATTTGGGGGCTGTGGTTGACAGCAAGTTGAATATGAGCCAGCAGTGTGCCCTGGCAGCCAAGAGGGCCAACCGTATCCTGGGATGCATCAAGCACAGCATTGTTAGTCCGTCGAGGGAAGTGATTGTCCCGCTCTACTCTGCGCTGGTGCGGCCTCACCTCAAGTACTGTGTGCAGTTCTGGGCACCACAGCACAAAAAGGACATTAAACTGCTGGAGAGTGTCTGGAGGAGGGCGACGAAGATGGTGAAGGGCCTAGAGGTGAAGACGTATGAGGAGTGGCTGAGGTCACTGGGCCTGTTCAGCCTGGAGAAGAGGAGGCTGAGGGGGGACCTCATCGCAAGTCTACAACTTCCTCATGAGGGGGAGTGGAGAGGCAGGTGACCTATTCACTGTAAACACCAGTGATAGGACCCGTGGGAATGGTGTTAAGCTGAGGCAGGGGACGTTTAGGCTGGACATCAGGAAGAGGTTCTTCACCGAGAGGGTGGTCGCACACTGTAACAGGCTCCCCAGTGAAGTAGTCACTGCACCAAGCCTGTCTGAATTTAAGAGGCGATTGGACTGTGCACTTAGTCACATGGTCTAAACTTTTGGACAGAACTGTGCAGTGCCAGGAGTTGGACTTGATGATCCTTATGGGTCCCTTCCAACTTGGAATGTTCTATGATTCTATGATTCTATGACCTTTTCTCCTCAGGAAACTAGCCATGGGGGAGACAAGGGGAAGACACTTTGCCCCACTGGTTCACTCTCCCTTTCTCCTTCACCTCCCCCTTCTCCTCCAGGCTAGTTACAATAGCTCTTCAAATTTTTGAATATCCTTGGGATGGTCAAACCAGCATGTTCCTATTGTTATGTCTATTGAATGTGTTTCAGGTTTTGTTTAAATTTAAACAACTACTTAAGCATGCCATCCAGAGATCTGTCCAGAGGCAGGAGAGTTAGGAGTGGCAGGGAGTGTGTGAGAATACGGGCAGGCACCTAGAGCAGTGGACACCTCAAGTGCTTTGGAACTTCACCTCTGAGAAAGTGCAGAATCCTAAAAAAAAAATAAATAAATAAAAAATAAAGTGAAATGCTTGAAAAAGTGGTGTTATCAACCTGGCATTTCCAAAGAGACACAAATCACTGCAATGTACTGGGGCTTGACCTATGCTGAACTAGCCACAGTCAACACCTCTCCAACTCCTGTGACTTTCCCTGCAGGCATACACCAACCCCTGTGACAGGCCCAATCAGCCACTCCAACCCTCACAAAGGGCCCAGCAGCCACTCCAAACACTGCAACAGGCCCTGCAGGCACTCTAGCTCCTGAGATGGGCCCAAAGTTAAATCAACCCCTGTGACAGACCCTATAGCCACTCCAAAACCTGCAATAGGTCCTGCAGCCACTCCAACTCCCCTGAAAGGCCCTGCAGCCAGAACAACTCCTGTGATGGGCCCTGCAGACACTCCAACCCCTGCAATGGGCCCCATGGCTGGGCCAGAGAACCATCCTGTGCCAGTATCAGTTGCCTCTTTATGCAAGTGAAAACGATGGATGTGAAAGTCAGTTTTTCTTCAGAAATGAAAGAAACTCCTATCCAGACTAGAAAGGAGGAAGAAGATGAGGCAGGTTTCTCCAAAGTTAGGCCGTCTTGTAAGCAGGAGGACAAAGAAGAAGAGATCATATAAGCATCAGAAACCATGTGATCCCTATCCCAGTGTAAGCTACGAGATATGGGAAAAGATTTCAGCCATCATCTAGGCAAGCACATTGTCACCTGGCTGCTCCAGTGGACTTTTATTTTTTCCAGTGGACGGTGGACTTTTGTGGCCTGAATGAAGTCACAACACCACTGAGTGCTGCTGTGCTGGGCATGCTAGAATTTCTTTCAATGAGAACTGGAGTAACAGGCAGCCAAGTGCTATGCCACAATGGATATCACTAATGCATTTTTCTCCATCCCTTTGGAAGTGTGAAGGCCACAGTTTGCTTTCACTTCAGGGGTGTCCAGTCCACCTGGAATTGACTGCCCCAGGGGTGGAAACAGCCCTGACTTTTGCCATGGACTGATGCAGGGTGCTGTGGACCAGGGGGAAGCTCCTGAACACCTCCAGTACATTGATGGCAGCATTGAGTGGGGTAACACAGCAGAAGTATTTGAGAAAGGGGAAAAAATAGTTCAAATCCTTCTGAAAGATGGTTTTGTTGTAAACAAAGTAAGGTCAAGAGACCTGCAGAGGAGATCCTGATGCAGGCCGGCCAGGGTCAGGAGAGCGGTTCGGGGACAGGTTGGGCATCAGTCAGTGGGTGGTGAGCAATTGCCTTGAGCATCACTTGCTTTGTACATCTAATTATTATTATTATTATTGTTATTGTTATTGTTATTGATCATAAATGATATTATTATTATTATTATTATTATTATTATTATTATTATTATTATTATTATTTTCTCTTCCTTTTCTGTCCTATTATACTGTCTTTATCTCAGCACACATGCTTTTATATTCTTTTGTTCCTGTTTCTCTCTCCCGTAGCGGGTTGATGGTGGGTAAACAGCTGTGTGCTGCTGAGCTGCCAGCCAGGATTAAACCACAATATCATGTTTGACAACCACAATAGCACAAATCTGACTTCTAAAATCAGTCTCTCCCGTGTTCAGACAGGAGCAGTCGGTGATGACTTCAGCCTGCTTCAAACACCACACCCCAGCAGAGACCCTGCTGCCTTCAGGAGCTGTCAGCCCTGAGGCCTTGGGGACACCTCGAGGGAGCCCAATGGCACAGAGCAAGTGATGCCATGGTTGGGTGCTGTGCTGCTGAGCTGGGCCGGGCTCCTGGGCCCAAGGGGAGCTCCGTGGCAAGCGGGCAGCAGCTGCAGATAGACAGCTCTGCCCAGGAGCAGCTCCTCTGCACAGCGCAGCAGGGCTGGGGGCTCTGACCGCAGGTGGCACGGGGAGAGGAGAGAAGGAGAGAGGGCTTGGAGGCAGTGAGGAGCACAGCAAGAGAGGGCAGCATGTGGCAGGACAGATCTGCAGACTCTTGACACTGTGAGTCTCTGGCAGCAGGGCAATGCAGGTGGGGTTGCCAAAGGGGTCTTCTACATCTGGCACATCCGATGGCTGATAGCGTCTGTCAGGATGGCTCTTTATCTACCTAAAATCTGGAGTAGAAGATGCTTTAGAGAATGGCATTTATGAAGGGGCATTTCAAGAGGAAGACTGAGGCTTGGTTTTTCTGAAGGCGAAGCTTTTTTTTCAGTTGTGTGCTTTCAGATTCCTGCAGTGGAGGGGAGACAGGTTTCATGGTAATTTGTAGTCAGGATTGTGCAAGCAGACTGAGACTCCTAGAGCATTGCACTGAGATATCAATATGGAAGCGATGAACTTCATAAAGTCCCTTCAGCCACCTCAGTTTAAAGACTGCACCAACATCATGTTTGTGGTCTCCTCAGGTTTCAACTGATCTGAAACTGATCCAGCTCCTGCAAGGGACATGAGCAGGCAGTAGGGACATGGGCAGGCAGTGAGAGGGAGCTTCTGACAGAAATGCTGTGCGAGGGAGGGTTCAGGCACCTCCCTGCCATCCCCTGCAGGGCAGGTGCCTTCCCTGGGACACCCCCTGCTCTCCTCTCCCACCAGCACAGCCTCTGCCCTCAAGCCCCCGCTGTCCCCAGCAGGAGCTGCCTCCTCTGCAGGCAGAGCTGCAGCACAGGAGGGTCTGCTGAGTGTCCGTCTGTCCCTCCCTGGCCTTGCCTCCCCTGGCAGCAGCATGCTGGCATTCCTCCTGGCTTCTCCACCTGGCCGTGGTGCTGCTGTTCTTGTTTCCAGGCTGGCTGGGGATGGGGGTTTCACATGCCCATGGAGTGAGCCCTCAGTGTGCTTGGCTGGAAGGGGAGTACGGGGACAGGGTGAGGGGTCTGGAGATGTGCACTTCGAGTCTGGCTTCTTCTGCTCTCAGCAGTGCCCAGGTTCTTTTCAGGTGAACATGTGAGTACTGTTGTCCTGCAGCTCCCACAGGGCAGCTGAGACCAGCACTGATGGACAGACTGGCTGTCCTCCTTGAAGTACACTCTCCACTAAACGGATAGTCCCTTTGTCTCTGAGGATCCACAAGGATTCACTTCGAGTCTATCAGAAATGCCCAGGATTTCTGGCTTAGAAAATGTCCTCAGATGTGGTGGGGCAGCTGGTATAGAAAATATATAATAATAATAATAATAATAATAATAATAATAATGCCCACTGCTCTTCTCTGCAATTTGGTGAACTGGGAGCAACAGTGGGGCTAAACTCTTTGATATCAGGAGTGAAGTGAATCTGACATTACCCCCATTTTCCTCTTCATCTCTTGCTGTAGGACAGGACTGACTCCTGCATTGCCCATAGAGGAGTCCCCTGTTCCCAGGGACACCCTCAGGCAGCATCAACACCCTCAGGCAGCATCAATCAGGACACATGAAAGGGATCTGCCAAATGTCTGCCTGTAAATGGAAGTCTATTTCATGATTTTAAATAAGAAAATGAATTAGTTTTCCTCTGCTAAGTTTGTTGAACGTTATTATTGTCATTCTCTTCTCTGTGCAGGACCACATCCCCAAAAACCAGCAGATGTCCAACAGAAGCTCCATCACTGAGTTCCTCCTGCTGGCATTCGCAGACACGCGGGAGCTGCAGCTCCTGCACTTCGGGCTCTTCCTGGGCATCTACCTGGCTGCCCTCCTGGGCAACGGCCTCATCCTCACCGCCGTAGCCTGCGACCACCGCCTCCACACCCCCATGTACTTCTTCCTCCTCAACCTCGCCCGCCTCAACCTGGGCTGCATCTCCAGCACTGTCCCCAAAGCCATGGCCAATTCCCTCTGGGACACCAGGACCATCTCCTATCAAGGGTGTACTACACAGATCTTCTTTTATTCTTCTTGGTTGATGCAGAGTATTCCCTTCTCACCGTCATGGCCTACGACCGCTACATTGCCATCTGCAAGCCCCTACACTATGGGAGCCTCCTGGGCAGCAGAGCTTGTGCCAAGATGGCAGCAGCTACCTGGGGCAGTGGCTTTCTCCATGCTCTCCTGCACACGGCCAATACGTTTTCCCTGCCCCTCTGCCAAGGCAATGCAGTGGACCAGTTCTTCTGTGAAATCCCCCAGTTCCTCAAGCTCTCATGCTCATATGGCTACCTAAGGGAAGTTGGGGCACTTCTTTTTAGTGTTTCTTTAGTCTTTGGTTGCTTTGTTTTCATTGTGGTGTCCTATGTGCAGGTCTTCAGGGCAGTGCTGAGGATGCCCTCTGAGCAGGGCCGGCACAAATCCTTTTCTACATGCCTCCCTCATCTGGCCGTGGTCTCCCTGTATCTCAGTACTGCCATGTATGCCTATCTGAAGCCCCCTTACCTCTCCTTTCCAGCTCTAAATCTGGTGGTGTCATTTCTGTACTCGGTGGTGCCTCCCGCAGTGAACCCCCTCATCTACAGCATGAGGTATAAGGAGCTTAAGGAGGCACTGAGGATGTTATTGCAATATTCATTATCTCAATGAGGAACCCATATTCTGCATGTGATTCCCTGAAATATACCTAGACAAGGCAGAAACATCTTTGTTCATATATTTCAAAAATTGTTCATCTTTTTCAATATTATTCCAATATGCTAATTTTTTTATAATTTTATTTTATAAAATTAAGATATTTTTCTTCCTCTAACTTTTTCTACCTTTTCTTCTAACCCAAAGACCTCATGTAGAGGTGCTGCTAAGATCTTTGTAACTAACTAAATAAAGGAATCAGCAGGTTGTCAGTTTCTGTGGATCTCATTTCTCATAAATTCTTCTCAGGTACAGCAGTGGTTGTGGGATGACGATCCCTGCTGCAACGTGGTGGAAAAGCCCTGGTGTCCTTTGGGGCTGCCCTTTTCTGCCCTGGCAGGCACTCCCTCCCTGCAGCCTTTGAGTTAGGGTCGCCACTTTCTTGGACCCATGAACACTGACAGCAGCAGAACATGGTCGTTTTGGTCCTGGTCACACTTCTCTTCCACGCTGTTGTCTTGCAGCACCACTGGATCAGAACTGGCCTTCCAGCTAGCGCCCCTAGAAGTATGGCTTTCAGAAGTGAGGTGGAGGAAGCATTGAGGAAGCAGCCTGATCTGATGTGAAAGTTTTCCCTGCTCAGAGCAGATCTTGGTACTGGAAACCTCCAAAGGTCACTTCTGACTCTAATCCTGAAGGAAAGAAGGGTCAGGAAAGTGGAGGCATGGGGAGGGAACACAGCTGTGGGCAGAGGTATTGCTGGCATTTGTAAACATTTCCAGGCTTTGCATAGTCACAGATTCACTGAGACTGGAGGGGACCTCCAAAGCCCATCCCCACTAGCCAAGCACAGACACCTAAACCAGGCAGCCCAGGCCCATTTCCAGTTGGGCTTTGGGTATTTCCAGTGATGGGGACTCCTTACTTTTTAGGAAACATGATGCAGTGCTTGGTATTGCTCACAGTAAAAATGTTTTCCTGTGCGGAATGTCATGTATTGTCATGTCTTGTCCTGTCATGGAGACTGCTGAGATTGTCAGAGGAAAAGATCTGATAGCAAATCCATGTCTCATAGCCACTTCATAGCAGCAGACAGAGATGGGGCTGAGGCACTCAATGATTTCTCTCTATTAGCCTGTATCAAAAAGTTATCCTAGGCCTCTGTATTCAGTAAAAGAGTTCAAGGATGACAAGAGCATGTATTGAGAGGAAGGCCATGAAAAGCCACCAGTACAAGGGCCATTTTCTGCCCCTGCAGGGGACTAACCCTGGGCAAGGCCCAGCTTGGGAAGCAGCTGTGTCAGACATTCATGGTGGGCAGTGAGCTGGGCAGGAGGCATCCGTGTGCCCTGGCAGCACAGGAGGGAAGGCTGAGGGGCACACCACCGCAGCCTGCCAGGAGCTGCAGGGATGTCAGGAAGAGCCCAGGGCCAGGCTCTGCCCCATGGTGCACAGGGAGCCCTCCTCCTGCCACACTCTGTGTGGTGCCTGCAGCAGAGGGGACCCTCAGCCAGCCCCTGCATGGGGCTCTACCACCTGCCTCACCCCAGCCCTCTCCAGTGCCCTCCTTCCTGTTCTCTGATGCACACCAGGACCTCCCAGTGCGTGCTGGCCAGCACATCTGCTGAGGGCCACTGTGGCTGCTGCAGGGGCAGGGAGCTCAGCATGGCCCTTGCAGCCCCCTGCCCTGGGCCTGCCTCTCCCCTTGCCCTCGGCCCCGGCCTTGTCTCTGCTGGCAGGAGAGCTCTTGGCATGCGCTTCCTGGCCTCCCCTCGCCTGCGCACAGCTGCTACCCACTCAGGCCGCTGGCACAAACATGTCCTCACAAGCATCACCACCCCTTGGGCTGCCTCTCCTGGCCTCCCCCACCCCACTGCCTTGACTCTGCTTGTCCCCACTTTCTATACCCAAGTGGGTCCCTTGTCGTTCACCTCCCTTTCCCCTGACCTTTGAGTAACAGACCCAGGGTCAGACGTGTTACCCTTAGGAGTGCTAGTACTTGTGTAATCCAGTTTGGTGATGGAATAGAAAAACTGTTCCTTCACCTGTGATTTGCATCCTTCTTCATGTTAGGACAAAACTCAGTGTCCTTCACTCTGCTTTATCACACTCATGAACAGAATTTGGTCTCCTTCATTAGTCTGAGGCACAATGCAATGTTTTTTGCCTTCTGACACTACAGCACAATGTGGTGGTTTTACTGTGCTAGGCAGCTGAACACCACAACTGCTCTCTCACTCCCTCTCCTTAGATGAGGAGGGGAAGAAGTATAGGAAAGAAAAACTCACGGGTTGAGATAAGGATAATTTAATTAAAGGGGAAAAAATAATTATTAAGGAGAGATTATTATTAATTAAATAATTTAACAAAAGGAAAAAAGGGAAAGGGGAAAAGGGAGGGGGAAAGGGAAAAACAAAACAAAACAAAACAAGTAAAGGTTATGTGGAAGTGCAGAGGAAAGAAATTACTCTCTACTTCCCACAAATGAGCGATGCTTGACCGCATCCTTGAAGCAATGCCTCAACGCACATAGCCGGTGTTCAGGAGGACAGACGTTTTCGCAACTGAGAGCCCACCCCTCCCCTCTTCTTCCTTTTTCCACTTTTTATTGTTGAGTGTGACATCATATGGTATGGAATATCCCCTTGGTTGGTTTAGGTCAGCTGCCCTGGTGATGTTTCTTTCTCACTTTTTTTGCCCACCCCTAGGTGGGTTAGAGAGAGTCCTGATGCTGTGCCAGCACTGCTCAGCAGCAGACACAACACTGGTGTGATACCACTGCTATTCTAGCTACAAGGGCAGAGCACAGCACTGTATGGGCTTCTGCAGGGAAAGTTAACATCCCAGCCAGACCCAATACACACAATACCTCTGTCTTTCCCTTACTCTGTGTATTGACCTGATAGGACATTTCATATTTTTCACTTTTATATTCCTAGTTGGAAAGGGACGATTTCCCAAAGTGGGGGAAGCTGATGGGTTCTGCCTCAGCCATTTGAAGTGTCCTGATCGTGAGTCTTTCAGCCTGAGTTTGCCACAGATGACCAAGGAAGGTAAATGGATGTTCAGGTGTCTACTAGAAACAAGGGAGAATATCTTGGGATCCCAATTGCTAGTTCAACTTTACGTCAATCCCAAGAACTCACTGAAGAAGGGGTTTGTCTTTGAAGGGATTTCATGTGCTGGGCTGTGCTGCAGTTTCAGGGACAAAGACCACTGCTGGCAGTGGAGGTGCCCTTGGAACTTCATCTGTCTGCACTTGATCCACCCATGGGCTCTGGTCTCCTGCAGATCCTTTCAGACAGCTTCCATTTCAGGGAATTACTCTTAAATGCACCTGGGTCTCTGGAGGCATAATGATTTTAATGAAAGAATAACCATGAAATGTGATTTAAAGGAAATATTTCAAATGTGAATAAACTACTCTGAAGACCTTGATACTGGTTGCTTATGGTCAGATAGCAAAGCTCTCCCTCAATACCCAGTATTTTCTTCACTACTTAAGTCATAAAGCAAGTCCTTGTTAACACAAATGATTCAATCCCTTCCGTAAAATGTCAGACAGTGTACTTTCTATCATGAAGAAATGTGAATTTTCAGAATGTATATTCATCACAGGAGAAGAAATACTGATGTTCACCTGTACTTGCATTGTCATCGCTTTGTCTATCATGGTGTGCTCCCTCATCTTCCAGGTACATCCACCTCTGTTGATTAAACAGACCCTACTGAATGTCCCCTTTCCAGCTGCCTGTCTGGACCTATGCACTTCCCATTGTTCTCCTGGTTTACCCTCCCCTTACTCTTTGATCGTTGAGATTGCTCTTACTGACCCAGTTGCTGCTTTGAGTTGCAGGGATTTCAAGTTTTCCCATCTATCAGCAGTCTTTCTAATTGTGTCCTTTGCAAGCTCCTCATCCTTTATCATTGAATTAATATCATACGGATTAATACCAATCTTAATACTTATAATTTTCTGTCAGTCAGTAGAAAACACTTATTACACAGTCATCATTTTGGGAAGGTATACCTCACTGGAGGCATACAAGATGAGGAGCTTGCCTTGTTTTTTGGAAAATTGCAGAATGTTTTCCTGTTCTTTCATTTAAAATAGGAAAATGGGAATAAAACTTCTGAGCCTATGTGCAGTCAGATCTCTAAGGAAAGCAGGTGGGAGCTGGTACGAAGGAACTGTAACATCCAGCTGCAGACTTCGGTGAAGAATTCTGGTGTAAGGAAAATAAATGCATCAATGAGAGAAATGTCAGGGCTGGGGTGGTGAGGAGCAAGGTTGTCCACGCAGCATCAGCCCTCAAGAGACTGCTTTTCCTCCCTATGCAGGTCTATTGATCAATATCAAAAGGAATATGATGCTCCAAACTGAAACTCAACAAAATTCACTCTTTAAAATGAGAAAATATTGTTATTAGGTGCTTTTTGAAATCTTCCTCCTTAACTGCACCATGAAAGCTCTTCAATTAGCTGTACAAATCTCGAAGACTTGAAGGAAACTATGGGAAAGATATGGCTCCTTAGGAGTTTCTGCATTTTAATGAGTTCCATGGCGTATTTTGGTGGTGAGGCTATGAAGCTCAGGTACTGAGAGGAGAATGATGCAACCACTTGAGAAAGTAAAGTCAGAAGGAAAAGTTGAAGTGACTTGGAGTATTAATGGGCCCCACTGAGGGCTGTTACTAACAAAGCCTCCCCAGGGACTTGTTAGGGCAGATAATTGGAGGCCATGATTACAGACAGGCAAAGACAGTGTGCTTAGAAAAATCTTGGTTTCTTTTAGTGAAGCAGAAGGGCCAAGGCCTGACCCAAGCCACTGGGAGGGGAGATCCTGCACCCCCACGTCTGGCTCAGGGCTCTTCCTGGGGTCTGTGGGGTGTGGTGGGCAGTGGGATGCCATGAGAAGAACAATGGTATGACACCTCCCAGCCTCTGCACATCGCTGCAAGGAAGCAATGAGGCCCCATTGCAATGGGTATATCTTGTCTCCTCATAAGCTCTAGACAAAGTGACAAAAATGTCAGGGCTGTGGGGGCCTTTCCTTCTTGCCAGCATCCTCTGCCTTCTCCTCTGCAGGCTTTCCTATGCTGTCCCACACTTTCCCCTATCTCCTTGAAGTCTGCAGACACCCATCTCTGTTCACCACCTTCCTCTCATCCCTGTGTTTCCAACATGTCACTGATGTCTCATCAACCCTCACCAGCTGTTCCTTGAAACACAAAGCCAGGGTTTGATCACAGACACTCTTTGGGTGACCTCTGGCAACACAGCACTGACCTTTGAGGGACATTTCTTCCTCCTCATGGCCAGTGCCAACCTTCCACAGTGCACTTTCTGGCAGTTTTTTCTCTCCTGCTCTTTCCCAATACCACAGAAAGCTCCATTAGGGTGGAAACCACTCCTAAAGTAGGCATTCCAACACATCAGCCTTCTAACGGCCTGTCAGCCAACCAGACACAAGTCACCTCACCTGCATCTTCCAAGACATGGGCCTGCTGCTGACCTTGCAGCTTCTTGGCTAAACACACCCAAGCCTTGTGCCTCCTGCACTCCAGTCATGTACTCAAGCAGAAGGGACAAGACAACCCATATAAGGGCCTTCTTTCTCTCTGGGTCCGCCTGGGTTTGTAAGCAGAGGGGATCCCACAGTCAGCATGCCAACCAGGTGCCTTCTACTGGCCTACCAGGGCCACTGGCAGATGTCAGCTAAAAAGTACAGATCCCAGGGAGAAGTGAAGGGTGACCTGCCACCTACAGGCAGAAGTGACCTCACAGTCCCTTTCTGTGACACGTTCCTACTGCTGCCGTATCAACTGCAGAGACAGAAGTGACCTCACAGTCACTTTCACAGTCACATTCCTCCTGCTGGGGCAGGGGATTCTGAGGCAGAGCTGGGCTCCTTAGAGCATTCCCACCCTTCTCCTCCTTGTGGCCCACAAGCTGATCAGATCCATGGACCCTCACATTCATCTTTGAATGCCATGTGACTGCAGAGCAACCTCACTGTTCCTGCCTTGCTCCAAGGGAACAAGAACCTAAAGTTAAGGGTTAGAGAGAGGCTGAAGGTGAGGAGGTTAATGCACAGGAATACAGGCTTTGGGTGTTAGGTGTTCATGTATATGATTAGGGACTAGGGCTCACCTTTCTGGGTTAGAGATTAAGCAAATGTTTAATGGGAAGGTTTTGGTATTCTTCTGTGGGTATCACGTCTGTGTTTAGGGTATGGACAAGCTATGTGTTTTAGGGTTTTGTTTAGGTCTGTCAAGCAGTTGTCTAGGGTTAAATAGAGCATTTTAATGCTACTGTTAAGGAGTACTTATTACTACAGTAATGCTACTGATCGGAGTGATAAAGAGAGTAAGAGCAAGGGGAAGGGGCTATGGGCTGAGTTTTGGCTGCAAGGGATGCTTTGATGTCAGGCATAAGAGTAGTGGATTCCTGACAGTGTGTGGAGTAGCATTTAGGTTTAAGGATTAATGTCACTGGTTAAAATAGGGGAAAGGCTTTACATGACTCTTTTAAATCAGTGTTACAGCAGAATCAACAATCCCTGAACCTTCTAACCTCCCAGAAATCATTAATTTCTGCTGGCCAAGCTCCTATTCCCTCCCCCAAATCTCACATCTCTCCTAGCCAGGCTTCTCCTGACTTCCCCATATCAGTCATCTTAGGGGCAGTTTTTTGATGGCTTTCATGATCTCAGAGTATCTGTCTCACCTCTGTTGGCTACTCCATTTTAGAGACAGACGCAGCACCTAAGCCAGGATGGAAAAGAACGCAAAGGCTGTAGGAGCACTCTGCACAATGTGCCCAGCAGCTCTGTACCACCCCAAAATTGTGCTTCCTGCTTCCAACTTTTGGATCTAGAATGGGTCCTATGGATCCAGGGTAACTTTTCCCAGGCCCTCATGCATGGTACAGTTTGTTATCAGGCAAAAGCTAATACCTCCGATATGACAACCCCCATCCAAGACCTGTTCCTCTATGGAGCTTATGAGGTATGCAGGAAGAGTTGATCTCACAAACTACATGCACAGCAAGTGCCTTCTGCTTGCCTTTCAGGTACTTTCGCAGATGTGAGCCTAATGGCACTGATCCCAGCCAGGAGTCAAGGGGCGACCTGTTGGCTACATCGGAAGACAGTCACCTCACAGGCCATTTAACAGCCATTCACTTCCTGCTGGACCTGTTTCTGAGGCACCACTGAGCTCATAATACCACACCTACAAAACTCCCCCTTTTTGGGCCAGGACCTGCCCTGGTAGAACTGATCTGGTTGTGATCCTTCAAGCCCGTGGCACTGCTGCTGGACTCCCAGCCTGTCTGATTCATGGGAGCCAGTTCTGTGCCAGTCCTGTGAGGTGCTAGGGCAGGAGGGACCTTGCAGGCAATGTCCAAGCCCCGTGCCTGTTGGTGGTCTCTCAGCTCCTTGCACACAGAGAGGATCACGTTCACATCCAGAAGCCATGAGCCTGAAGCTGGCCTAGAAGACACTCAGGGGAAGCGCCCTCCCAGCCCCAGCCCCAGCCCCAGCCCCAGCCCCAGCTGGCGGTGCTTCTCTGCAGAGCAAGGGGGCTGTGGTGCCCGGGGCAGAGGGGCACTCTGCAGGGCCGTGCTGGGCAGGCTGGGAGGCATACTCAGCTCATGGGTCACTACCATTGCCCCAGGGCTGCAAGGAATCAGTCGCCAGACTCCTTTGCTGGGGCTGCTGCATGCCCTGGGGCTGCAGAGCTCTCCTCAGCCTGCTCACACCAGATTGAGCACTTGAGCTCTGGTCAGTCCACATGGGACAAGCTCACGCTCTGCGGGCTCCATTCATTGCTGTCTTCCGGGCTCAAGCTGCCCCTGTCAACCTCCCTGGCTCTACTGGCTGCTCCTGTTTCCCTCTGGGATTCTCAGTCTCCTGTACAATCCTGAGAACACATTACCGTGAAACTTGCCTCCCCTGCAATGAAGGAATCGGAAAGCAAAGAACCAAAAAAAGCCTTCTCCCTCAGATAAACCAAGCCTCAATCTTCTTCTGGAAATGACCCCTTATAAATGCCATTCTCTACAACATATTCTGCTTCTCGCTGGAGAAACAGAGAGACCCATCCTGACAGATACTATCAGCCATCAGATGTGCCAGATGTAGAAGACCCCTTTGGCAACTGCACCTGCCTTGCCTGCTGCCAGAGACTCATGGTGTCAAGAGTCTGCAGATCTCTCCTGCCACATGCTGCCCTTTCTTGCTGTGCTCCTCACTGCCTGCAAGCCCTCCCTCCTTCTCTCCTCTCCCTGTACCACCTGCGGTCAGAGCCCCCAGCCCTGCTGCGCTGTGCAGAGGAGCTGCTCCTGGGCAGAGCTGTCTCTCTGCAGTGCTGCCCGCTTGCTACGAGCTCCCCTTGGGCCCAGGAGCCCGGCCCAGCTCAGCAGCACAGCACCCAACCATGGCATCGCTTGCTCTGTGCCATTGGGCTCCCTCGAGGTGTCCCCAAGGCCTCAGGGCTGACAGCTCCTGAAGGCAGCAGGGTCTCTGCTGGGGTGTGGTGTTTGAAGCAGGCTGAAGTCATCACCAACTGATCCTCGTTGAATGTGGGAGAGACTGGTTTTAGAAGTGTGATTTGTGCTATTAAAGTTTGGTTGTCAAACATGAGAAGAAATGATTCCCTCCCTTAACCCCTATTTTGTTCCCCCTGTGTTGCAGGACACCTTGGCCATGACAGGCAGGGATTAATTCACCTCTCTGCACGCCCTTCACCATTTCTTTTAGGAACTTAGAAACAAATATTTTGCTCATTGTATCCTAAAAACAGAGGGGGGGTGGGGAGGGGGTGGGCAGAATGCTCTAAAAGGGTTTCCATAAAGGGAACGGGACAATAAGATAGCATTGGTTGACTTTCGACTACTGTGAATATGGCAGGTCTCCTACCCATACACAAATCCTCTTCCTCTTTCTCATGACCAGCACAGTGACTGGGATGTGGAACACCCTCACCATTGTGCTGGTGCCTACAAGCAAACACCTGCAGATGCCCGTGGCCTTCTTCCTGGGGGAGATTTGTCCTCCTTGCAGACCTTGTACAGCTCCACCAGCCTGCGCCAAACGCTGACCAACTTCCAGACTGAGGACAGCACCCCCTTTGCTCACAGAGGTGGTAGCACTGTCAGCTACACCTTCTGCATGACTGGAGTGCTTCCTGCTGGGGGCCATGTCC
Source organism: Cygnus atratus (assembly GCF_013377495.2). NCBI lineage: Eukaryota > Metazoa > Chordata > Aves > Anseriformes > Anatidae > Cygnus > Cygnus atratus. The sequence continues at coordinate 135,640 of NW_026109963.1, forward strand.
TACAGTCAGCCCTGGGCTGTATGCTATCCCTGTTCTCTGCAAGGCTTGGGAAGTGGAAGGTCTGACTCCAGAAGGCAGCTGTACCTTAACCCATGGGATTTCTCTCACGCACGGAAACCGTTTAATTCTTTTCCCAGCTACAGTTCTGTGGTCCCAATGTCATGGACACCTTCTGTGATTTTTCCCCATTAATGGAGCTCTCCTGCAGTGCCACGGTGATACTCGTGGTCTTTGCCTTCATCATCTGCACTTCAGATCCAATTTTCCTCTTCCTTCTCATGTGGTTTTCACGTGTGTGCATCCTGTGTTGGCAGGCCCAAGGCCTTATCCACCTGCTCCTCTCTCCTCACCAGTGTCACTGTTTTCTATGATACTACCATTATTGTCAGTGTGAAGCCCATAACAGCCTGTCCTGGTTTTGGCTAGGATAGAGTTAATTTTCCTCCTAGTTGCTGGTAAGGTGCTGTGTTTGGGATTTAGGATGAGAAGAGTGCTGATAACACACTGATGTTTTAATTGTTGCAGAGCAGTGCTTACACTAAGCCAAGGACTTTTCAGCTTCTCGCTCTGTCCTGCCAGCAGGCAGGCTGGGGGTGCAGCAGGAGCTGGGAGGGGACAGACCCAGGACAGCTGACCCAAACTGACCAAAGGGGTATTCCATACCATCTGACATCATGCTGAACAATTAATATGGCGGGGGAGGGGTGGCCGGGGTGGGGGGACCAGCTGCTCAGAGATAGGCTGGGCATCGGTCAATGGGTGGTGAGCAATTGCATTGTGCATCACTTGTTTTGTACATATTATTATCAGTAGTATTATTATAATTACTATCATTTTCTTTTCTGTCCTAATAAACTGTCTCTATCTCAACCCACAGGCTTCATTTTCCTGATTCTCTCCCCTATCCCAGAGAGGGAGGGAGGAGGGGGAGCGAATGGCTGTGTGGTGCTTAGCTGCTGTCCGGGTTAAACCACAACACAGCCCTTCTCAAAGATTTTAACCAAGCCCTTTCCCAAACCTTCATCATTCCCCTGGTCAATCCTCAGGTGACATAGAGGTCATGTGTGAAGGGTGGGAGAGGTGCTGGTTGAGCTGCTGACGTAGTCATAAGACCTGTCTCAAACAGCTGGGAAAGGACAAATTGATCAACGACATTCCTTGGGACTCAGAAAAGGCAGATGTCAAACCCATTTTCTACTAGAAGCATGACCAGAAGGATGATTGTGCCTAACCAAAAATTAAAATGCCAGCTTTAACCCTAGCCCTCAACCAAGAACTAAACAAAACTCTAACCCACAAAGCTTGCCCTTATCCTACACCTTGAGCAGGCATCTTGAGCAGAACACCAATCCCTCCCTCAAAGGTCTTGCCATTCCATTAGCCCTAGAAGTTGACCTCTAATCTCTAAACATTAAATTGAACACCTAACCCCCAAAGCCCTCCACCATACACACAACATATCTCATCTTCAACCCCATTCCTAACCCTAACTTCAGCTGCTTGTCCCCTTGGGGCAGGGCAGGGACTGTGAGGTCCTTGAGCAAAGAGTCACTCTCCATCTTTTTTATAAGCCCCCTTTAAGTACTGAAAGGCCACAAAGAGGTCACCCAGGAGCCTTCTCTTCTCCAGGCTGAACAGCCCCAGCTCTCTCAGCCTTTCTTCATAGAAGAGGTGCTCCAGCCCCTTGATCATCTTCTTGGCCCTTCACTGGACCCATTCTAACAACATGCTTTTTTAGTGGAAGCCCCAGACCTGGATGCAGGACTCCAAGTGGGGCCTCACAAGGGCACAGCAGAGGGGGACAATCACGTGCCTCCACCTGCTGGCCACTCCTCTCTTGATGCAGCCCATGATACAGTTGGCCGTCTGGGCTACAAGTGCAGACTGCTGGCTCATATCAAGCTTTTCGTCCAGCAGAACCCCCAATCCTTCTCTGCAGGGCTGCTCTCAATGAGTTCTTCTCCCAGCCTACCCTCATGTCTGGGATTTCCCTGGCCCAGGTGCAGCACCTTGCACTTGGACTTGTTGAACCTCATTAGGTTCACACGCGCCCAAATTTCAAACTATTGGAGGAGACACCCGTGACAGGTACCTGCCTACATCCTCCCACACACCTTGCCACCCACCACCAGACTGTTTCGGGACAGATTCCCGGGTAAGCTTTCTAAACAATCGATTAATCTTAGAGAGAAGAGGAAAACCGTTATGCAGAATTAGCAATAGCAATATATGGGTTACACGTGGATATTCAAAATACTCAAAAACTGTTGTAATTAGCCCACTGTGAAAGAAGGAAGAGGTACCATTCCTGATGTTATTCATAAACTGACTTCCAGATGAGGAAAGGAAGGCAGTGTAATTCTGAATATTCTCTAAAAGATAGTTTCCATGAGACCCAAATGATAACAGTGCAGAGCCTGAATGCCAGATTAAATTCAAGGCCAGTGCTTGGCAGCACAGCGAATTAAAAAAAAATGAACACAGATTGTAGCACATTCTCGGATTGGATATACAGGAGAAAGGAGAACATGACACGGATTACATGACACATGATCAAACAAGCCAATATTAACAGGACACTGAACATCAGTAACAGTAAGTTATCAGACACAGAAAGTGTGTTAGTTGTAAGAGTCTTAATCAATTCTATTGTTATCTCAACCCTTCGAGCCCCACGTTGGGCGCCAAAAAGGACTGTGGTGGTTTTACCATGCTAGGCAGCTGAACACCACAACTGCTCTCTCACTCCCCCTCCTTAGAACAGGAGGCGAAGAAGTATAGGAAAGAAAAACTCACGGGTTGAGATAAGGATAATTTAATTAAAGGGAAAAAATAATTATTATGGAAAGATTGTTATTAATTAAACAATTTAACTAAAGGGAAAAAAAGGGAAAGGGGAAAAGGGAGGGGAAAAGGAAAACAAAACAAAACAAAACAAGTAAAGGCTATGTGGAAGTGCAGAGGAAAGAAATTACTCTCTACTTCCACAAATGAACGATGCTTGACCACGTCCCTGAAGCACGGCCTCAACACACGTAGCCGGTGTTCGGGAGGACAGACATTTTCGCAATGAGAGCCCACCCCTCCCCTCTTCTTCCTTTTTCCACTTTTTATTGCTGAGTGTGACATCATATGGTATGGAATATCCCCTTGGTTGGTTTAGGTCAGCTGCCCTGGTGATGTTTCTTTCTCACTTTTTTGCCCACACCCTAGGAGGGTTAGAGAGAGTCCTGATGCTGTGCCAGCACTGCTCAGCAGCAGACACAACACTGGTGATACCACTGCTGTTCTAGCTACAAGTGCAGAGCACAGCACTATATGGGCTTCTGCAGGGAAAGTTAACATCCCAGCCAGACCAAGCACAGGGCCTCTTTCCCAGCCAGGTGGCCACGAGCCCTGCCTGCCCTCCTCCTGCCATGCTCCATGCGGTGCCTGCAGCAGAGGGGACCCTCAGCCAGCCCCTGCATGGGGCTTTGTCACTCACCTCGCCCCAGCCCTCTCCAGCGCCCTCCTTGCTGTTCTCTGATGCACGCCAGGACCTCCCAGTGCATGCTGGCCAGCACATCTGCTGAGGGCCAGTGCGGCTGCTGCAGGGGCAGGGAGCTCAGCATGGCCCTTGCAGCCCCCTGCCCTGGGCCTGCCTCTCCCCTTGCCCTCGGCCCTGGCCCTGTCTCTGCTGGCAGGAGCGCTCTTGGCATGTGCTTCATGGCCTCCCCTCGCTTTGACTCCTTGTCTGCTGGGCCCAACCTTCCACACCCAAATGTGTTACTTGGCTGTCAGCTCCCTCTCCCCTGCCCTGTGGGGTGACAGAGCCAGAGTGGGACGTGTTACCTTTATTTGGTATCGTTCTTGTGTATTTGCATTGGTGATGGCACAAAAAGAGAGTTCCTTCAGCACCAGTTTACATCCTTCTTCATGTTAGGACACAACTCAACATACTTTACTCTGGTTTATCTCATAGTTGAACTGGATTAATTCTCCTTGATTATTCTGCTACTCCAGCACAATATGTGTGACTTTCCCTTACTCTGCGCATTGACCTGATAGGTCATTTCACATTTTTCACTTTCAAAACCTTAGTTGGATGGGGACCATTTCCAAAGTGGGGCAAGCTGATGGGTTCTGGCTCAGCCATTTGAAGCATGCTACACTTGAGTTTTTCAGCCTGAGTTTGCTAAAGATGACCCAGGAAGGTAAATGGATGTTCAAGTGTCTAGTAGGAATAAGGGAGAGCATCATGGGTTTCCAACGGTCATTTCAAATTTAGGTCAATCCCAGGAATGCACTGAAGAAGGGTGTTGTCTTTGAAGGGGTTTCCTGTGCTGGGCTGGGCTGCAGTTACAGGGACAAAGACCACTGCTGACAGTGGAGGTGCCCTGGGAACTCCACTTGGCTCCACCTGATTTTCCCAAAGGGCTCTGGTCTCCTGCAGGTCATTTCTGACATCTGCCAGTCCAGGGAAGTGCCTCAAACACAAGGGGGCCACTGTAGGTTTTCCCTGGTTATGCTTATGGTCAGACAGCAACGCTCTGCCTGAATACCCAGTAATTTTTTCAGTACCCAAATACTAAAGCAACTACTCATCAGCTCAAATGATTCAATCCCTTCCGTAAAATGTATCACGTCAAGTGTACTTTCTATCATGAAGAAATGTGAATTTTCAGAATGTATATTCATCACAAGAGAAGAAATACTGGTGTTCATCTGTACTTGCTTTGTCATCACTTTGTCTATCATGGTATGCTCCCTCATCTTCCAGGCACAAAACAGGTCTTGATTACACAGAGCATGCTGAATGTCCCCTTTCCAGCTGCCTGTCTGGACCCATGCACTTCCCATGGTTCTCCTGGTTTGCCCTCCCCTTACTCTTTCATCATTCAGACCGCTCTCACCAACCCGGTTGCTGCTTTGAGTTTCAGTGAGCTCAAGCTCGCCCATCTATCAGCAGCCTTTCTAATGGTTTCCTTAGCAAGAAACTCATCATTTATCATTGAATTGGAATGGTATGTATTAACACAATTATTTAAAATTTCCTATTTATCAGTGTAAAATATATCATGTACAGTCATCATTTTGAGAAGGTAAACATCACTGGAGGCAACAAAATGAGGAATTTGAGCTTTGCTTTCTGGAAAATTGCAGCTTGTTTTCCTGTTGTTAGTTTTTAAATTTGAAAAAAAAAAAAAAAAAAAAAAAAAAACCACTTTTCCTCCCTATGCAGGGCTCCAAAGGAGAAACCCTAGACCAATATCTGTAGGAGAATGATGCTCTAAACTGAAAGGCAACAAAATTCAGCCTTTAAAATGAGGAAAGATTTTTATTAGATGCTCTTTGAAATCTTCCTCCTTAACTACACCATGAAAGCTCTCCAATTAGCTCTACAAGTCTTGAGGACTTTAAGAAAATGGTGGGAGAGATATGGCTCCTTAGGAGTTTCTGTGTTTTAATGAGTTCCATGGTGTATTTTGGTGCTGAGCCGATGAAGCTTGGATACTGAGAGGAGAATGATGCATCTGCTTGAGAAAGTAAATTCAGAAGGAAACGTTGAAGTGACTTGGAGTATTAATGGGCCCCAGTGAGGGCTCTTTCCAACAAATCCTCCCCAGGGATCTTTTAGGGCACATAATTGGAGACCATGATTACAGGCAGGCAAAGGCACTGTGCTGAGTAAAGTCTTGGTTTATTTTAGTGAAGCGGAAGGGTCAAGGACTCACCACAGGCACTGGGTGGGGAGATCCTGCACCCCATGTCTGGCTCAGGAATTTTCCTGGGGATCTGAGGGATGTGGTGGGCAGTGTGATGCCATGAGAAAAACAGTGGTATGACACCTCCCTGCTTCTGCACAGGGTTGCAAGGAAGCAAAGAGGCCCCACTGCATTGAGTATATCTTGTCTCCACATAAGCTCTAGCCAATGGGACAGATACATCAGGGCTGTTGGGGCCTTCCTCTCTTGCCAGCACCCTCTGCCTTCTCCTCTGCAGGCTTTCCTATGCTGTCCCACACTTTCCCCTATCTCCTTGAAGTCTGCAGACACCCATCTCTGTTCACCACCTTCCTCTCATCCCTGTGTTTCCAACATGTCACTGATGTCTCATCAACCCTCACCAGCTGTTCCTTGAAACACAGAGCCAGGGTTTGATCACAGACACTCTTTGGGTGACCTCTGGCACCACAGCACTGACCTTTGAGGGACATTTCTTCCTCCTTGCAGCCAGTGCCAGCCTTCCATGGTGCACTTTGTGGCAGTTTTCCTCTCCTGCTCTTTCCTACTACCACAGAAAGCTCCATCAGGGTGGAAACCACTCCTAAAGTAGGCATCCCAACCCACCAGCCTTCTTGCAGCCTGTCAGCCAACCAGACAGAAGTCACCTCACCTGCATCTTCCAAGACATTGGCCAGCTGCTGGCCTTGCAGATTCTTGGCTAAACACACCCAAGCCTTGTGCCTCCTGCAGTCCAGTCATGTACTCAAGCAGAAGGGACAGGACAACCCATATTTGAGCCTTCTTTCTGTCTGGGTTGTCCTGGGTATGTAGGCAGAGGGGATCCCACAGTCAGCATGCCAACCAGGTGCCTTCTGCTGGCCTACCAGGGCCACTGGCAGATGTCAGTCGAAAAGTACAGACCCCAGGGAGAAGTCAAGGGTGACCTGTCAGCTACTTCAGACAGAAGTGACCTCACAGTGCCTTTCTGTGACACATTCCTGCTGCTGCCCTATCAACTGCAGAGACAGAAGTGACCTCACAGTCACTGCCACAGTCACATTCCTCCTGCTGGGTCAGGAGCTCCTGAGGCAGAGCTGAGCTCATCAGGGCATTCCCAGCTATCTCCTCCGTGTGGCCCACATGCTGATCAGATCCATGGCCCCTCACATTTATCTTTGAATGCCATGTGACTGCGCAGCAACCTCATTGTTCCTGCCTTGCTCCAAGGGAACAAGAACCTAAAGTTAAGGGTTAGGAAAAGGGTTAAAGGTGAGAATGTTAATGTACAGGAGGACAGGGTTTGGATGTTAGTTTTTCATGTATGGCATTAGGGACTAAGGCGAACCTTTCTGGGTGAGAGATTAAGCAAATGTTTAGTGGAGGGGTTTGGTGTTCTACTTGGTGTGTCAGGTCTGTGATTAGGGTATGTTCAAGCTCTTTGGTTTAGCATTTTGTTTAGGTCTGCAAGAAGACTAACTTTAAATAGAGCATTTTACTGCTAGTGTTAAGGGCAGGGATCAGGGTGAGCAAGAGAGTAAAGGTGATGGTGAAGGTTTATGGACTAACTTTGGCTTGAAGGGATTGTGGTTAAAAATTAGAGCAGTGGATTCCTGTCAGAGCGTTGAGTGGCGTTTAGATGTAGGTATTAAGGTTGCAGGTTAAAACATGGTAAGTGCCTCACATGTCTGCTTTAAGTCTGCTTTACAGTGGGATCAACATTACCTGAACATTCTTACCTCTTCAAAATCATTAGCTTCTGCTGTCCAAGCTCCTCTTCCATCCACCAGATCTCACATCTCTCCTGGCCGGTCTTCTCCTGACTTCCCCATATCAGTCATCTTCTTAGGGGCAGCTCTCTGACAGCTTTCATGAACTCAGAGTATCTGTCTCACCTCTGTTGGCTACTCTGTTCCTGAGAAAGAAGCAACTCCTAAGCCAGCATGGATCACCCTGCACAATGTGCCCAGCAGCTCTGCAACACCACAAAAGTGTGCTTCCTACCTACAAGTTTTGGTTCCAGAATGGACCTATGGACACAGGGTAAGTTTTTCCAGGCCCTCATGCAGGCTTTATGTTCCCCCAGGCATCTGGGAGGCAGTGGCCTGCTCTGTGTAGAAAACTGAAAGCAGCCCTGAAGGATGAATTAGGGAAAAGCTGAAACCTCTGACATGACAACACCTATTCAAGACCTCCTCCACTATGGGGCCTACCCAATACTTAGGAAGAGAGGATCTCACAAACTGTGTGAAAAGCAAATGCATCTGCTGGCCTGTCATGGAGACCAGCAGATGTGAGCGTAAAGGCACAGATCCCAGCCAGAAGCCAAGGGATGACCTGTCAGCTCCTTCAGAAAAAAGTCAACTCACAGGCCACTTAACAGCCATTAGCTTCCTACTGGACTTGGAGCTTCTGAGGCACCACTGCCCTTGTAATACCATACCTACAAAACACCCCCTTTTTGGGCCAGAATCTGCCCAGGTAGAAGTGATCTGGTTGTGATCCTTCAAGCCCATGGCACTACCGCTGGACTCCCAGCCTGTCTGATTCATGGAGCCAGTTCTGTGCCAGTCCTGTGAGGTGCTAGGGCAGGAGGGACCTTGCAGGCAATGTTCCAGCCCCGTGCCTGTTGGAGGTCTCTCAGCTCCTTGAACAGAGTGAGTATCATGCTCACATCCAGAAGCCATGTGCATGAAGCTGGCCTAGAAGACACTCAGGGGAAGTGCCCAGAAGCCATGAGCCTGAAGCTGGCCTAGAAGACACCCCGGGGAAGCACCCTCCCAGCCCCAGCCCCAGCCCCAGCCCCAGCCCCAGCTGGTGGTGCTGCTCTGCAGAGCGAGGGGGCTGCGGTGCCCAGGGCACGGGGGCACTCTGCAGGGCCGTGCTGGGCAGGCTGGGAGGCAGACCCAGCTCATGTGGTCACTACCATTGCCCCAGGGCTGCAGGAAATCACTCACCAGACTCCTTTGTTGGGACTGCTGCATGCCCTGGGGCTGCAGAGCTCTCCTCTGCCTGTTCATACCAGATTGAGCACTTGAGCTCTGGTCAGTCCACATGGGACAGGCTCATGTTCTGCAGGCTCCATTCACAGCCGTCTTCGGGGCTCAAGCTGCCCCTGTCAACCTCCCTGGCTATCCTGGCAGCTCCTGCTTCCCTCTGCAAAAAAACATTAACCTGCCATCAGCCCCAACTTGTGCTATAGAGGCCCAGGCACTGGGGCCCTTGGAATTGGAGTCAGTTCGCCATCTGCATGGGCACTGGCCACCAACGAGGAACCTCTGAAGCAGACCCAAATCCCTAAAAGTCCGTGCTGGGACTGCTGTCACCACACCGAGCCCATCTGGAAAGAAGGAAAGCATCATGCTGCTTTGGAGCCTCTTTCTGGGGTTTCTTCTTGACAGCCCCTGTGCAGGAAGGCCTCAGCCTTCAGGCAGTGCCTGGAGGAGATCCCCCCTTAGGAGGGAAGTGCTGCAATGGAGGCCAGCTGTGCCACTGCCATGCCCACTGCCTGTCCCTGCCTGCAGTCCCAGCACAGCCCCACAGCAGCACTGGCACCAAGCTACAGGAGCAGCCGGGCCTGACCCCACAAGCAGGGCGCAGCAGGAGAGGGTGGCAGTGGCAAGAGAGCAGCTCTGCATGCACCAAGCGCTGGTGCTCCCTGGCCGTGCTGCTGGGATGGGACTCGTTTCCTCTGTACCCCTGCACACGGGCACTGCCCCTGCAGAGCCAGACCAGGTCTCAGAGGAAGGACACCAGACAAGGGAGGCAGTGCAGGCTCCTTTGTTTTGTTCAAGTTCACAGAGACCATGGTTCCACATGCACAGAGACTCAGTACATACACTAAACCCACATACAGAATTGGAAGTGGGACAAAAATGACATTTTATTGGGCAACATAACCTGAAAAAAAAATACCAGTACTAAAAATACACACTCACACACACATACAACAATGAAAAAGAGAATATAGGCAGTTCCTGTAATAAGTGATATTCTGAGTAATCTGCAGAAACAGACTGTGAAGTTATTGCTTCTGAAACAAATCAAGTCATCAGTTTCCACATGGCATTCTTGAGGTCCTTGTTCCTCATGCTGTAGACAAAGGCGTTCACTGCTGGAGGCACCACCGAGAATAGAACGCCCACCAACAGGTCCAGGGATGGGGAGGAGATGGAGGGGGGCTTCAGGTAGGCAAACATGCCAGTGCTGACAGTCAGAGAGACCACGACCAGATGAGGGAGGCACGTGGAAAAGGCCTTGTGCTGGCCCTCCTCAGGAGGAATCCTCAGCACAGCCCTGAAGATCTGCACATAGGACACCACAATGAAAACAAAAAAAACAAAGATTAAAGAAAGAGTAAATAAGAGTACAGCAACTTCCCTGAGGTAGGCATATGAGCAGGAGAGCCTGAGGATCTGAGGAATCTCACAGAAGAACTGGTCCACAGCATTGCCTTGGCAGAGGGGCAGTGAAAATGTACTGCCTGTATGCAGGACAGCATTGAGAAAGCCACTGCCCCAGGCAGCTGCTGCCATCTTGGCACAAGCTCTGCTGCCCAGAAGGCTCCCGTAGTGCAGGGGCTTGCAGATGGCAATGTAGCGGTCGTAGGCCATGATGGTGAGAAAACAATACTCTGCTCCAAACAAGAAGACAAAAAAGAAGACCTGTGCAGCACATCCTTGATAAGAGATGGCCCTGGTGTCCCAGAGGGTATTGGCCATGGCTTTGGGCAGAGTGGTGGAGATGCAGCCCAGGTCGAGGAGGGCGAGGTTGAGGAGGAAGAAGTACATGGGGGTGTGGAGGCGGTGGTCGCAGGCTACGGCAGTGAGGATGAGGCCGTTGCCCAGGAGGGCAGCCAGGTAGATGCCCAGGAAGAGCCCAAAGTGCAGGAGCTGCAGCTCCCGCTTGTCTGTGAATGCCAGCAGAAGGAACTCGCTCACAGAGCTGCTGTTGGGCATTTTCTGACATTGAACACGGTTGTCTGTTGATGAGAAGACAGAACAAAGTTAGAACAGACTTTTTAAAAGAAAACCTATTGCAAGTTTTGGAACACCTCCCAGCCCGAGGCTTTCTCTTTGCTGGAGAACCTTTCTGCAGCTCTCTTGCTTGAGCTGTGGCTGGTGCTGGCTGAGAGTGGCACTGGGGGCAGGGGCTGGTGTGGGCTCCAAAGGAGTCCTTCCTGCTGTGCAGCAGAGGGAAGCAGGAACATGGGGGAAACTCAATGTCAGCCCACTTGTCAGATCAATGAGCCATGCAGTCTTTCTGCAAACAACTCATCCGACCACAGTGTAGAGCAAGAGAGATTTTATTTGTTTTGTTTTCTTATAATTACCCCTGTAATGATTAGGACACTGATCATACTCATGTGTTACCCTGAGAAGTAACTGGAGACAGCTGAGAGCAGAGAAGCCCCAGTTCAAGTGCAGCTGGACAGAATCCTCACCTTGTCCCCGGAGGCCTAAGCAGGATCTCAGCTGCTCCCTCCTAGCCAGGGCTGCAGAGGCCTCACTCCAGCTGCCCACAGACAGCCATCCAGCAGCACAGACATGGCCTTAGCACAGAGGTGTCTTCTCCTTGGAGCGCCTGGATAACACAAGGATGCCATGAGAGAGCTGCATCCCGCTGGAGAGCAGCCTGAAGCCCAGGAGAACACCCCACGGACACCCCTGAATATCCACAAGCTGGGGTGTTCCAGTATCCCAGCTGCACAACATGCTGTATCTAGAGGATGCTTGACCACTCTGTTCCTGCTGATCTTGGCCAAACTCTTCTTTCCCCCTGCCCATGCTCACAGACCCCATCCCACGCAGCTCTGCTCAGCGCTGCCCTGCAGCACCCTGCCACCAACAGGGCCCTGCCAAGGGGCACCTCCATGACTGCAGGAGCTACGGGGCAGCTGACAGAGAGCCCGGCATGGCCAGCCAGGCCAGGATGTTCTGGGCTGACCAGGGGCACCTGGCTTAGGGCACTCCAGGGGGCTTCTGCCAGACTTCCTAACCTCGAAGTGCAATCCAGCAGGACTCTCAAAGCCCACACCATTGCCCACTGCCCTCCCAGAAACAAGACCCACGAGGAGACCCTTCCAGGACCTGCAGCCACATGGCCCTGCAGCCAGAGACTTACCTTGTCAAGGGCTGTGCAGATTTCTCCTGCAGTCACCTCTCAGCATGCTCCCACTCCCAACTGCCTCCAATCCCTCTCTCCTTCTCTCCCCTCCCCGTGCCACCTGCAGTCAGAGCCCCCAGCCCTGCTGTGCTGTGCAGAGGAGCTGCTCCTGGGCACAGCATGTCTCTCTGCACCAGGGCCCTCTTGCCAGGAGCTCTCTCTGTCCCAGGAGCCCAGCCCAGCTCGGCAGCAGAGGCCCAGCCCATTGGAATCACCCCTCTGGTGGCTTTGGTGATGAGCCCACAAACCTCAGGCACTGAGAGACAATTGAAGAAATCTCTTCAAGAAGTCCAAGTCAGATGCAAGTTTCCTGCAGTGTCCCCCCAAGGGCCAGCACTGACATAGCCTCCCTTGGAGCTTGTTAGAGCAGAACATTGGAGGCAGTGAGGGCAAGTAGAAAAAGGCAATGTGAAGGTGACACTGAGGTGTAGACAAACTGGATGTATGTCACCAAGCACATGGGCCAGGCCTTGACCTCCAGCCCGTGGGAAGGGAGATCCTTTCCCTTCACACACTGCTCAGGGCTCTTCCTGGGGCAGTAGGAGATAGGGATGTGCATGGCCAAGTCTAGGAGAATGGTACAACCCCTGCCTAGTTCATGGGTTGATGTGTAAATCATAAGTTGTCTCCTCATAGGCCTCAGTGTCAGAGACAACAGCCATAGCCATTGAGACAAAGACCTCGGTCTTGCTGGGGCTTTCAGCCTTGCCAATGTCCTTGCTCCTCTCCATGCCAAGCTGTCTTACTGCACCTTTTTCCCTGCTGAACTGTAGAACTCTGTCCGTGTGGTCACACTGGATCTGAGCTGAGTCTGATAACTCAGATTTTCTTGGTGGCCATGCTCCTCATAAGGCAGCTCTGTAGGAAGCTGGCCTGGTCCCTGGTGAGCAGGCACCACAGCTCGTATGGCATCCCTCTTGGTGCCCAGGCCCTCCTCGCCCTGGGCACTGCTCACTCAGCACGGTCCCAGCCTGCCCTGATGTGTGGGGTTTCTCTTACTCCAGTGCAGGATGAGGCTCTTCTCCTTGTAAATGTCAAGAGGTTCCGGTAGGCAAATTCCTGGAGTTTCTCAAGGTTCCCCTGGACAGGTGCTCCATTCTGTCAGCCATTCATGTCTGCAGGCACACGGTTCAACCTTTGTGTGATTGTGCTACCTCTGACAAGTTAGCAGCATCAGGAGTTGCAGGAAAGTTTGGATAATACAGGAGTAACCAGCTGAATGGAATTGCAGCACAGAGTCACAGAAGGGTAGGGGATGGAAGGCTGCCAGCTTCCACTATTTCTGTGCATCCTTCTCATGCCTACCGTAATTTTTTTTTTCTGGAGCTGTGTCCTAAATATTATGAGGCTCTGCAGGGATGAATTTAGACCAAAGCCCAACTGGAGCTCAATCCAGCTATTACTGTCAAAGAAAATAAAAAGTGTTTACATATATATATATGTACACTTTAAATACAGGAGGATTACGGAGACTCTTAATCCTTTATTGGTTGTGGGGGGAAACCTACGGACAAGAGATGAGGTAAAGGCTGAGGTACTTAATGCTTTCTTTGCCTCAGTCTTTAGGAGCAAGACCGCTTGTTCCCTTGGTATTCAGCCCCCAGAGCTATTAGATAGGGACATGGAGCGGGCAATGGGGGGACACTTTTCCCCTCTTCTTCACTCTCCCTTTGTCCTTCACTTCCCCCTTCTCCTCCAGGCTAATTACAACAGCTCTTCAAAGGTTTGAATATCCTTGGGATGGTCAAACCAGCATGTTCCTTTTGCTATCGCTCCTGAATGTTTCAGGTTTTTTTTTAAGGTCAAACAACTACTTAAGAATGCCATCCACAGATCTGTCTGGAGGCAGGAGATTTTGGAGTGCCAGGGAGTATGTGAGGATATGGGCAGGCACCTAGAGCAGTGGGCACCTCCGATGCTTTGGAACTTTACCACCCAGCAAGTGCAGAATCGTTAGAAAAATGATTGAAATGCTTGAAAAAGCCGTGTGATCACCCTGGCAACTCCAAAGAGACACAAATCACTGCAAAGTGCTGGGACTTAGCCTGTGCTTACGGAGCCACAATCAATGCCACTCCAACCCCTGTGACAGGCCCTGCAGCCACAGCAACACGTGCGATTGGCCCTGCAGGCATTCCAACACCTATTAGGAGCCTTGCAGCCACTCCAGCTACTGTGACAGTCACTGCCGCCACTCCAAACCCTGTGCAAGGGCCTTCAGCCACTCCAACTTCTCTGACAGGCCCTGCAGCCACTCCAATCCCTACAACGAGCGCAGCAGCCTCTCCAACTCCTGTGACAGGCTCTGCAGCCACAGGAACTCCTGAGACAGGCCCTATAGACACTCCAACTCCTGTAACAGGCCCTGCAAACACTCCCGTCCCTGCCATAGGATCTGCAGCCACTTCAACCACTGTGACAGGCCCTGCAGCCACTCCAACCCCTACAATGGGTCCCATGGCTGGACCAGAGAACCAACCCCCATGTTCAAGACAAAACAGTGGATTTGAAAGTCAAGTTGTTTTGAAAGGAAAGAAACTCCTACCCAGACAAGAGAGGAGGAAGAAGAAGACAAGGCAGGCTACTCCGAAGTTGTGCCATTGTGGGAACAGGAGGGCAAAGAGGAAGAGATCCTAACACCATCAGTAAGCACATGATCCCTCTCCCATGGTGAGCTACGAGATGTGTGAAAAGATTTCAGCCATCGTCCAGGTGAGCACATTGTCACCTGGCTGCTCCAGTGCTGGGAGAATGGGGCCAGTAGCCTGGACTTAGAGGGCAGGGAAGCCAAGCAGTGGGGATTGACAGAGCAATTGCAAAAGTAGCACACAGCTTCACCCTCTGGAGGTGACTCCTGTCAGGCGTGAAGCAAAGGTATCCCTTTAAGGAAGATCTTGTATGTCAACCAGGCAAGTGGACCACCACAGAGAGGGGTATCTGGTACCTGAGGGAATGTACTGAGTCTGGTTGGGATGGAGTTACCTTTCCCTGCAGCAGCTCATATAGTGTTGTGCTCGGCACTTTTTTCTAGAACAGCCCTGATATCATACCACTGTTTGGTCTATTGCTGAGCAATACTGGCACATCAAGTCTCCCTCCAAATCCCTCAGAGCCAGTAGGCTGGAGGTGGGCAAGAAGTGGGGAGGGGACATCACCAGGGCAGCTGACCTAAAACAACCAAAGGGATATTCCATACCATATGAGGTCACGCTCAGCAATAAAAGGTGGGAAAGGGGACAGAGAGAGGGGTCCCTCATTATGAAGACATCTGTCCTCCCAAACAACCACTACGTGTACGCAGGCTCTGCTTCCCAGAACATTACTGAACATCACTCGATGATGGGAAGTAGAGAGTAATTACTATTATTTTTTCTTCATCTCTCTGTGCTTCTGCAATGTCTTTGCTTCTTTGTTTGTTTGTTTGTTTTTTCTTCTCTTCCTTTTCCTTTTTAATTAAATGATCATTATGTCACAGAATCACAGAATCACAGAATGGCTGAGGTTGGAAGGGACCTCCAGAGATCATCTAGACCATGCCCCCTGCTCAAGCAGGGTCACCTCGAGCATGTTACACAGGATTGCCTCCAGGTGGGTTTTGAATCTCTCCAAAGAAGGAGACTCCACAACCTCTCTGGGCAGCCAGTTTCAGTGCTCTGTCACCTGGACTGTGAAGAAGTTCTTCCTCATATGACAATGAAACCTCCTGTGGTTCAATTTCTACCCATTACCCCTTCTCCTATCACTGGCCACCACTGAGAAGAGTTTGGCCCCATCCTCTTTACATTGTCCCCTCAAGTATTTGTAGAGGTTGGTAAGATCCCCTCTCAATCTCCTCTTCTCCAGGCTAAACAGGCCCAGCGTGCTCAGTCTTTCCTCAGAGGACAGATTCTCCAATCCCTTAAACATCTTTGTGGCTCCATGCTGGACCCTCTCCAGACATTCTACGCCCCTCCTGTACTGGGGAGCCCAGAACTGCACACAGTATTCCAGGTGTGGTCTCACCAGATCTGAGTAGGGGGGGAGGATCACCTCTCTTGACCTGCTGTCCACATTCCTCTTGATGCAGGCAAGGATGCCATTGGCCTTCTTGGCCACAAGGGCACATTGCTGACTCATGGGCAGCCTGCTGTCCACAAGGACTCCCAGGTCTCTGTCTGCAGAGCTGCTCTTCAGCAGGTCAGCCCCCAGCCAGTATTGGTTCTTGGGGTTATTCCCACCTAGGTGCAGGACCCTGCACTTGCCCTTGTTGAACCTCATGAGGTTCCTCTCCGCTGAACTCTCCAGCTTGTCCAGGTCCCTCTGAATGGCCACACAGGCCTCTGGTGTGTCAGCCACTCCAACAAACTTTGTATTGTCCGTAAACTTGCTGAGGGAGCACTCTTTCCCTTCATCCAGGTCATTGATGAATAAGCTGAATAGCCCTGGACCCAGTACTGACCCCTGGGGGACACCACTAGCCTCTGGCCTCCAATTAGACTCAGCACCATTGAGCACAACCCTCTGAGTTCTGCCATTCAGCCCGTTCTCGACCCATTCCACTGTCCACTCATGGATCCCACACTTCCGGAGCTTGCCCAGGAGGATGTTATGGGAGACAGTGTCGAAAGCCTTGCTGAAGTCAAGGTAGATAACATCCATTGCTCTCCCTTCATCCAGCCAGCCAGTCATGTCATCGTAGAAGGCTATCAGGTTGGATAAAACACAACTTTCCCTTGATGAATCCATGTTGACTGCTTCTGATCACCTTCTTTTCCTCCATGTGCTTAGAGATGGCCTCAAGTTTGAGCTGCTCCATCATCTTTCCAGAGATGGAGGTGAGGCTGACTGGCCTGTAGTTGCCTGGGTCTTCCTTCTTGCCTTCCTTGAAGACTGGAGTAGTGTTGGCTTTCTTCCAGTCCTCAGGTACCTCTCCTGTTCTCCAAGACCTTTCGAAGATGATAGAGAGTGGCTTAGCAATAATGCCTGCCAGTTCCCTCAGCACCCTCAGGCACATCCCATTGGGGCCCATAGATTTGTGAGTGTCTATCTTGCCTAAATAACCTCTATTCCAATCCTCTTCAACCAGGGGAAAGTCTTCCTCTCTCCAGGCTTTCTCTCTTGTTTCTGGGCTCAGTAGTGTGTGGGGACAAGCCTTAGCAGTGAAGACCAAAGCAACGAAGGCATTCAGTAACTCCGCCTGCTCTGTATCTGCCATCACCAAGGTACCCACCTCATTTAGCAGTGCACTCACATTTTCCTCAGTCTTCCTTTTGATGCTGATGTATTTGAAGAAGCCCTTCTTGTTATCCTTGATGTCTCTTGCTAAATTTAATTCTAACCAGGCCTTGGCCTCCCTCATTGTATCCCTGCATTTTCTGACAACATTCCTATATTCTACCCAAGTGGTCTGTTCCTTCTTCCACATCATGTACACTTTCTTCTTCTGTTTAAGTTTTCCCAAGAGCTCCTTGCCCATCCACGCAGGTCTCCTGCCCCACTTGCTTGACTTCTTTTGTGAAAGGGTGAACCAATCCTGAGCTTGAAGGAAGTGGTGCTTGAATATTAGCCAGGTCTCCTGGACCCATATTTGAGGAATATGGGTCTGGCAAAAAGCAGAGTCAGGACCCTGAACTTCAGGAGAGCAAAATTCCAGCTGCTCAAGGAAATACTGGCTGGGATCCCCTGGGAAACTGTCCTTAAGGGCACAGGAACTGAACGGAGCTGGCAGCTCTTTAAGGACACCCTTCTGAGAGCGCAGGAGCTCTTCATCCCCCAGCAGAAGAAATCGAGAAGAGGAGGCAGGCGACCGGCATGGCTGAGCAAGGATCTGCAGCTTAAACTGAGGGAAAAGAGGGAAATGTACAGGAAGTGGAAGCAGGGTTGTGTAGCCTGGGAGGAATACAGGGGTGTCATCCGGATGTGTAGAGGCGGAATCAGGAAAGCCAAGGCACAGATGGAGCTGAACTTGGCAAGGTATATGAAAAATAACAGGAAGGGGTTTCTACAGATACAAAGGCAGGAGGAGACAGGACAAGTAGAGTGTTCCCCCTCTGATAAACAAGACAGGAGAACTGGCTTCCTCAGACATAGAAAAAGCTGAGGTACTCAATAATAAGTGCTTTGCTTCAGTCTTCACTGGTGGTCAAGTTTCCTATGTCTGTCAGGACCCTGAACCTCGAGGAGAGGGTGAGAGGAGCGGATTCCATCCCACTGTGATAGTGGAACAAGTCTGGGACTGCCTAAGGTAATTGGATAAGTCCGTGGGGCCAGATGGTATACATCCCAGGGTGCTGCTGAGAAAGATGGCTGATGTGGTTGCTGAGTGTGTGAAATAAAGAGGTTATCCGAGACAGCCAGCATGGCTTCACCTAGCCAATCTGGTGGCCTTCTATGATGGAGTGACGGCATTGGTGGACAAAAGAAGGGTGATGGATATCATCTACCTGGACTTGAGAAAAGCCTTTGATATGGTCCCTCACTACATTTTTCTCTCTAAGTTGGAGAGGTATGGATTTGAAGGATGGACTGTTAGGTGGATAAAGAATTGTTTGGCTGGTTGCGGCCAAAGGGTTGTGGTCAAGGGTTCTATGTCTGGGTGGAGGCCGGTCACAAGTGGTGTCCCTCAGGGGTCGGTCTTGGGTCCGGTGCTCTTCAACATCTTTATCAATGACATAGATGATGGAATCGAGTGCACCCTCAGCAAGTTTGCAGATGACACCAAGCTGAGCGGTGCAGTCGATACAACAGAGAGAAGGGACACCATCCAGAGGGACCTGGACGGGCTGGAGAAGAGGGCCCGTGAGAACCTAATGAGGTTCAACAAGGCCAAGTGCAAGGTGTTGCACTTGGGCTGGGGCAATCCCAGGTATTTATATAGACTGGGTGAAGAAGAACTTGAGAGCAGCCCTGCGGAGAAGGACTTGGGGGTCCTGATGGACAAGAAGCCGGACATGAACATTAAGAAAGGGGTGGCCAGCAGGGAGAGGGAGGTGATTGTCCCCCTCTCCTCTGCTCTTGCGAGACCCCACCTGGAATACTTTGTGCAGGCCTGGGGCCCCCAGCACAAGAACAATGTGGAGCTCTTGGAACGGGTCCAGAGGAGGGCCACTAAGATGATCAGAGGGCTGGAGCACCTCTCCTATGCAGAAAAGTTGAGGGAACTGGGCTTGTTTAGCTTGGAGAAGGCTGCACCGAGACCTCATTGTGGCCTTCCAGTACTTGAAGGGAGCGTAGAAACAGGAGGGGGAACGCATGTTTACATGTGTTGATAGTGATAGGAAAAGGGGGAATGGATTTAAACTAAGACAGGGGAGATTTAGGTTAGAAATTAGGAGAAAGTTTTTCACTCAGAGGGTGGTGAGGCACTGGAACAGGTTGCCCAGAGAGGTTGTGGATGCCCCATCCCTGGAGGCATTCAAGGCCAGGCTGGATGCGGCCCTGGGCAGCCTGCTCTAGTGGTTGGCAACCCTGCCCAGAGCAGGGGGGTTGAAACTAGATGATCTTTAAGGTCCTTTTCAACCCAGGCCATTCTACAATTCTCTCATTCTATGACCATCCCAAGGATATTCAAAGCTTTGAAGAGTTATTGTAATTACCCTGGAGGAGAAGGGGGAAGTGAAGGAGAAAGGGAGAGGGAAGAAGTGGGGAAAAGCATCCCCCACTGTACATACCAGTTCCACGCACCACCACCCCATGCCACACATAAATTTACTACCTGAGGAGAAAAGGCAGAGTGTAAAAGAGTGTAATTCTAAATAGTTTCTAAGAAATGAAAAGATGGTTCCCGAGGTATGGAGCGGGCAATAATTTTATCCTGTCATAGGTCAGTGTTATCCAATACAGCAAAAGAGTATCTTAAACCAGACCCTAGAATTGATAAACAGCATGACATGGAAGACAGACAGTTAGTAATGTGCTATACAACACAATTCTGAAAACAAGCACAACAGACCCCAGATGAAACAAAATGAACACTGCGATCAGCAGCTGTTAAACTGATCTAATCCTTATAACAATTTACTTTTAAAATGCTCTGGTCATATCTGTCATCTCAAACTGTCCTGCAACTCCTGATGCTGCTATCTTGTGAGAGACAGCACAATCAGGGTGAGCCATCTGCCTAAAGACAGCTGACAGAATGGAGCGTCTGTGCAGGGATACCTTGAGAAACTCCAGGATTTCTCCTGCAGAAACCTCTTGACATTTAAAAGGAGAAGAGCCTAGTCCTGCACCAGAGGAAGAGTAACCCCACACATCAGGACAGGCTGGAACCGTGCTGAGTGAGCAGTGCTCAGGAGGAGGAGGGCCTGGGCACCATGAGGGATGCCATACGAGCAGTGGTGCCTGCTCACCAGGAACCAGGCCAGCTTCCTACAGAGCTGCCTTATGAGGAGCATGGCCATCAAGAAAATCTGACTGAGATTCAGATCCAGTGAGACAGCACACAGAAATGGGTCTGCATCCTGCAGGGAAAGAGGTGCAGGTCTGGTATTCACTAGGAAAGCCTGGTGTGGACAGGATAGAGGGCTGGGGCAAGGCTGAAACTCCAAACAGGACCCAGCTCTTTATGTACATGGCTATGGCTGTTGTCTTTGCCACTGAGGCCTATGAGGAGACAGCTTATTGCTAAAGCACCAAGTCCTCATTGCCTCCTTATCCCCACCCATGAACCAGACAGGGGTTGTACCATTCTCCTGCACTTGGCAATGCACAGCCCCGTCTCCTACAGTCCCAGGAAGAGTCCTGAGCAGTGTGTGAAGGGAAAGGATCTCCCTTCCCAGGGGCCAGGGGTCAAGGCCTGGCCCATGTGCTAGACGAAACACATCCAGTTTGTCTACACATCAGTGTCACCTTCACATTGCCTTTGTCTACTTGTCTTCATTGCTTCCAATGTTCTACTCTAACGAGCTCCAAGGGAGGCTATGTCAGTGCTGGCCCTCAGGGGGACACTCCAGAAAACTTGCATCTGACTTGGACTTCTTGAGAGATGTCTTCAATTGTCTCTCAGTGCCTGAGGTTTGTGGGCTCATCACCAAAGCCACCAGAGGGGTGATTACACTGCCTTGGGCTGGGCCTCTGCTGCTGAGCTGGGCTGGGCTCCTGGGACAGAGAGAGCTCCTGGCAAGAGGGCCCTGGTGCAGAGAGACAGCTCTGCCCAGGAGCAGCTCCTCTGCACAGCGCAGCAGGGCTGGGGGCTCTGACTGCAGGTGGCACGGGGAGAGGAGAGAAGGAGAGAGGGATTGGAGGCAGTGAGGAGCGCAACAACAGAGGGCAGCATGTGGCAGGAGAGATCTGCAGACTCTTGACACCATGAGTCTCTGGCAGCAGGGTAATGCAGGTGCAGTTGCCAAAGGGGTCTTCTACAGCTGGCACATCCGATTGGTGATACCTGAAATGCAAGACTTTTTCTGTAGCCTGTGCTTGAAGAATCCTGCAGTGGATGGGAGGCAGGTTTCATGGTAATTTGTTGTCAGGATTGTACAGGAGACTGAGACTCCTAGAGCATTGCAGTGAGGGACCAATATGTCATCAATGAACTTCATAAAGTCCCTTCCCACACCTCAGCCCACAGACTGCACCAACATCATCATTGTGGTCCTCTCAGGTTTTATCCTAGCTGATCTGTAGGAGCTGCAAACCCTCCGATGTCCAGTGCCCTGTCTTTGGGAGGTGTCTGCTGCCTTGAGGTGAGCACAGATTGTTTGCAATGACCATGAGCTGCCTCCTCTGCAGGCAGAGCTGCAGCACAGGAGGGTCTGCTGAGTGTCCGTCTGTCCCTCCCTGGCCTTGCCTCCCCTGGCAGCAGCATGCTGGCATTCCTCCTGGCTTCTCCACTTGGCTGTGCTGCTACTGTTCTTGTTTCCAGGCTTGTTGGGGATGGGAATTTCACATGCACATGGAGTGAGGCCCTCGGTGTGCTTGGAGGAAGGGGCGTACGGGGACAGGGTGAGGGGTCTGAAGATGTGCACTTTGAGCCTGGATTCCTTTGCTCCCAGCGGTGTCCAGGTTTTGTATGCACTGGAACAAACACCACAGGGAAGTGGTCACAGCACTGAGGCTGCCACAATTCAAGAAATATTTGGGCAACCCCTCAGGCATATGGACCATATTTTGGGTGTTCATGTACAGATTCAGGGGTGGGTTTTGAGGATCCTTGTGGAACCCTTCCAAGTCAGGATATTCTACTGAGTCTATGACTCTATGAACCTCTGAGTGCAATTGTCCGGCATCTCAGGTGGATGGCAGCACAGGGCAGCTGTGACCAGCTGTGATGGACAGACTGTCTGTCCTCTCTAAAGAACACTCTGCATTAAAGGGATGGTCCCTTTACCTCTGAGGATCCACAGGTTTTCTCTTGGAGTGCAGCAGAAATGTCCAGGATTTCTGCCTTAGAAAAAGTCCTCAGGATTGTGGTGGGCAGCTAGACAAAAAAGTACAAAAATAAATCCCCACAGCTTTGCTCTGCAAATGGGTGAATTGTGAGCAACAATATGGAAAAGCTCTTTATTAGCAGGTGACTTGAATCTGAAATGAGCCAATGTTCCTCTTAACCTCTTGCTCTTGGGCAGGACTGCCACATGTATTGCTCACAGCAGAAGCCCCTGTTCACAGGGACATCCTCAGGCAGTAAGAACTCCTGAAAGGGACCTGCCAACTGTAATCCTGAAAGAGGACCGTCATTACATTGGATTAATTGAGAAACAGAAAAAGCTTTTCTCATATAAGTCTTCTGATTTATTACTGCTTTTTTTCCCTCGGGACAGAAACCCATGCCAAGAACCAGCAGATGCCCAACAGCAGCTCTGTGAGTGAGTTACTTCTGCTGGCATTCGCAGACACGCGCGAGCTGCAGCTCCTGCACTTCGGGCTCTTCCTGGGCATCTACCTGGCTGCCCTCCTGGGCAACGGCCTCATCCTCACCGCCGTAGCCTGCGACCACCGCCTCCACACCCCCATGTACTTCTTCCTCCTCAACCTCGCCCTCCTCGACATGGGCTGCATCTCCACCACTCTGCCCAAAGCCATGGCCAATACCCTCTGGGACACCAGGGCCATCTCCTATCAAGGATGTGCTGCCCAACTCTTTTTCATTGCTTTCTTGTTTGAAGCTGAGTTTTCCCTTCTCACCATCATGTCCTACGACCGCTACGTTGCCATCTGCAAGCCCCTGCACTACGGGAGCCTCCTGGGAACCAGAGCTTGTGCCAAGATGGCAGCAGCTGCCTGGGGCAGTGGCTTTCTCAATGCTGTCCTGCACACAGCCAATACATTTTCCCTGCCCCTCTGCCAAGGCAATGCCGTGGACCAGTTCTTCTGTGAAATCCCCCAGATCCTCAAGCTCTCCTGCTCAGATGCCTACCTCAAGGAAGTTGGGGCACTTGTGTTTAATATATCTTTAGTCTTTGGTTGTTTTGTTTTCATTGTGTTGTCCTATGTGCAGATCTTCAGAGCGGTGCTGAGGATGCCCTCTGAGCAGGGCAAGCACAAAGCCTTTTCCATGTGCCTCCCTCACCTGGCCGTTGTCTCCCTGTTTGTCAGCACTGCCATGTTTGCCTACCTGAAGCCCCCCTCCATCTCCTCCCCATCTTTGGACCTGATGTTGGCAGTTCTGTACTCGGTGGTGCCTCCAGCAGTGAACCCCCTCATCTACAGCATGAGGAACCAGGAGCTGAAAGCCACACTGAAGAAACTGATTCTAGTTGTAATATTTACTTAGTAATTAACTATCTATCTCTCT
This sequence comes from Cygnus atratus, assembly GCF_013377495.2. Classification (NCBI taxonomy): domain Eukaryota; kingdom Metazoa; phylum Chordata; class Aves; order Anseriformes; family Anatidae; genus Cygnus; species Cygnus atratus. Next base: position 159,223 of record NW_026109963.1, read on the forward strand.
TTTCGAGTTTAACTCAAGTTAATCTCAGGCAAGTTGTGACCTTTAGGTATAGCATTTCTCCTGGTTTCAGCTTGGATAGAGTTAATTTTCCTCCTAGTAGCTGGTAGGGTGCTATGTTTTGGATTAGGATGAGCATCATAGAATCATAGAATATCCCGAGTTGGAAGGGACTCATAAGGATCATCAAGTCTAACTCCTGGCACTGCACAGGTCTACCCAAAAGTTTAGACCATGTGACTAAGCGCACAGTCCAATCGCCTCTTAAATTCAGACAGGCTTGGTGCAGTGACTACTTCACTGGGGAGCCTGTTACAGTGTGCGACCACCCTCTCGGTGAAGAACCTCTTCCTGATGTCCAGCCTAAACGTCCCCTGCCTCAGCTTGACACCGTTCTCACGGGTCCTGTCACTGGTGATAACAGAGAATAGGTCACCTGCCTCTCCACTCCCCGTTGTGAGGAAGTTGTAGACTGCGATGAGGTCCCCCCTCAGCCTCCTCTTCTCCAGGCTGAACAGGCCAAGTGACCTCGGCCACTCATACGTCTTCCCCTCTAGGCCCTTCACCATCTTCGTCGCCCTCCTCCAGACACTCTCCAACAGTTTCATGTCCTTTTTGTACTGTGGTGCCCAGAACTGCACACAGTACTCGAGGTGAGGCCGCACCAGCGCAGAGTAGAGGGGGACAATCACTTCCCTCGACCGACTAGCAATGCTGTGCTTGATGCACCCCAGGATACGGTTGGCCCTCCTGGCTGCCAGGGCACACTGCTGGCTCATATTCAACTTGCTGTCAACCACAACCCCCAGATCCCTCTCTGCAGGGCTGCTCTCCAGCGTCTCATCGCCCAGTCTGTACGTATAGCCAGGGTGAAGTCATAAGGGTGAAGCCAGAAGAGTGCTGATAACACACTGATGTTTTAATTGTTGCAGAGTAGTGCTTACACTAAGCCAAGGACTTTTCAGCTTCTCGCTCTGTCCTGCCAGCGGGCAGGCTAAGGATGCAGCAGGAGCTGGGAGGGGAGAGACCCAGGACAGCTGACCCAAACTGGCCAAAGGGGTATTCCATACCATCTGACGTCATGCTGAACAATATATAGGGGTGGCTAGCCGGGGAGGGGGGCTGGCTGCTCGGGGATAGGCTGGGCATCAGTCAGCGGGTGATGAACAATTGCATTGTGCATCAGTTGTTTCGTACATGTTATTATTATTATTATTATTATTATTATATAATAATAATTTTCCTCTCTTAATGAACTGTCTTTATCTCAACTCACAGGCTTCACTTTCCCGTTTCTCTCCCCCATCCCAGAGAGGGAGGGGGAAGGGTGAGCGAATGGCTGTGTGGTGTTTAGCTGCTGACCGGGTTAGACCACAACATACTAACACTATTATTTTTAATTTCATATCAATCAGTATAAAAGACTTCTTGTACAGTCATCCTTTTGGAAAGGTCAACCTCACAGGAGGCATACAAGATGAGGAGCTTGCTTCGTGTTTTTGTTTTGAAAATTGCTGCATGTTTTCCTGTTGTTTGTTTGGAAATAGAAAAAACCCTTCTGCACCTGTGTGCAGCCAGGTCTCTAAGGAAAGCAGGAGGGAGCTGGTGTAAGGGAACTGTAACATCCAGCTGCAGACTTGAGTGAAGTCTGGAGTAAGGAAATAAGAAGCAAGCACCAAGTGGCCAGTGAGAAAAAAATCAGGGCTGGGGTGGTGAGGAGCAAGGTTGTCTATGCAGTGTCAGACCTCAAGAGTCTGCTTTTCCTACCTGTGCATGTCCCCTGAGTCAATATCAATTAGAGAATAGTACTTCAAACAGAAATTCAACTAAATGCATCCTTTAAGATGAGAAAAGATTTTTATTAGGTGCTTTTTGAAATCTTCCTCCTTAACTATACCATGAAAGCTCTCCAATTAGCTGTACAAGTCTTGAAGACTTGAACAAAACTATAGAGGAGATGTTAGGAGTTTCTGCATTTTAATGAGTTCCATGGTGTATTTTGGTGCTGAGGCTATGACACTCAGCTACTGAGAGGAGAATGATGCAATTGCTTGAGAAAGTAAAGTCAGAAGGAAAAGTTGAAGTGACTTGGAGTATTAATGGGCCCCACTGAGGGCTGTTACTAAGACAGCTTCCCGAGGGACTTGTTAGAGAAGATAATTAGAGGTCATGATTATAGACAGGCAAAGGCACTGTGCTGACTAAGGTGTTGGTTTGCTTTGATGAAGCAGAAGGGCCAAGGACTGACAGCAGCTACTGGAGGGGTACCTCACGTCTGGCTCAGGGCTTTTCCTGGGGATCTGTGGGGTGTGGTGGGCAGTGTGATGGCATGAGAAGAACAGTGGTATGACACCTCCCAGCCTCTGCACAGGGTTGCAAGGAAGAAATGAGGCCCCATTCTAATGACTACATCTCATCTCCTCATAAGCTCTAGACAAAGGGACAAAAACCTCAGGGCTGTTGGGGCCTTCCATTCTTGCCAGCACCCTCTGCCTTCTCCTCTGGGACCCAGTCTGCAGACACCCATCTCTGTTCACCACCTTCCTCTCATCCCAGCATTTCCATCATTTCACGAGTGTCTTGTCAACCCTCACCAGCTGTTCCTTGAAACACAGAGCCAGGGTCTTATCACTTCTCACTCTTTGGGTGATCTCTGGCACCACAGCACTGACCTTTGAGGGACATTTCTTCCTCCTTGCAGCCAGTGCCAACCTTCCAAGGTACACTTTGTGGCAGTTTTTTCTCTCCTGCTCTTTCCCAATACCAAAGAAAGCTCCATCAGGGTGGAAACCACTCCTAAAGTAGGCATCCCAACCCACCAGCCCTCTTGCAGTCTGTCAGCCAACCAGACAGAAGTCACCTCACCTGCATCTTCCAAGACATGGGCATGCTGCTGGCCTTGCACTTCTTGGTGAGACACACCCAAGCCTTGTGTTTCTTGCTGCCCAGTCATGTACTCAAGTAGAAGGGACAGGACAACCCATATTTGAGCCTTCTTTCTGTCTGGGTCCTCTTGGGTATGTAGGCAGAGGGGATCCCACAGTCAGCATGCCAACCAGGTGCCTTCTGCTGTCCTACCAGGGCCACTGGCAGATGTCGGCCAAAAAGTACAGATCCCAGGGAGAAGTGAAGGGTGACCTGTCAGCTACTTCAGACAGAAGTGACCTCACAGTCCCTTTCCGTGACACATTCCTGCTGCTGCCCTATCAATTGCAGAGACAGAAGTGACTTCACAGTCACTGCCACAGTCACATTCCTCCTGCTGGCACAGGAGATCCTGAGGCAGAGCTGGGCTCATCAGAGCATTCCCACCCATCTCCTCCATGTGGCCTACAATCTGATCAGATCCATGGCCCCTCACATTCACCTTTGAATGCCATGTGACTGCATAGCAATCTCAAATTTCTGCCCTGCCCCAAAGGGCCAGTGCATAAAGTTAAGGCTTAGTAGAGGGGTTGAAGATGAGGAGGTTAATGCACAGGAACAGGGGCATAGGATGTTAATTATTCATCTATGGGATTGGGTCTCACCTTTCTGGGTTAGAGATTAAGCAAATGTTTAATGGGAGGATTTGTTGTTCTGCTTGGTGATTAGGGTATGTACAATCTCTTTGGTTTAGGGTTTTGTTTAGGGTATTTCTGCCAAGAACTCTAGGGTTAAATATAGCATTTTAATGCTAGTGTTAAGGGCAAGGATCAGGGTGAGCAAGAGAGTAAAGGTAAGGGAGAGGGACTTTGGGCTGAGTTTTGCTTCAAGGGATAGTTTGAGGTCAGCATTACAGTAGTGGATTCCTGTAAGGGTCTGGAGTAGCATTTAGGTTTAGGGATAAAGATTACACACTAAAATAGGGGAAGGGCTTCCCATGACTGTTTTAAGACTTTTACAGCAGGATCTACACTGTCTGAACCCTCTTACCTTTTTGAAAATCTTTAATTTCTGCAGGCCAAGGTCCTCTTCCCTACCCTAAATCTCACTTCTCTCCTGGCCAGTCTTCTCCTGACTTCCCCATATCAGTCATCTTCTTAGGGGCAGCTCTCTGACGGCTTTCATGATCGCAGAGTATCTGTCTCACCTCTGTTGGCTACTCTGTTCCTGAGAAAGGAGCAGTTCCTAAGCCAGCACGGATCACCCTGCACGATGTGCCCAGCAGCTCTGCACCACCACAAACTTGTGTGTCCTGTCTACAAGTGTTGGTTCCAGAATGGCTCCTATGTTTCCAGAGTAACTTTTCCCAGGCCCTCATGCATGCTTCAGTTTCCCCCAGGCATCTTGGAGGCAGCGTCTCCCTCTGTGTAGAAAACTGAAAGCAGCCCTGAAGGATGAATTAGGGAAAAGCTGAAACCTCTGACATGACAACCCCTATCCAAGACCTCTTCCCCTATGGGGCCTACCCAATACTTAGGAAGAATGGGTCTCACAAACTGTGTGAAAAGCAGGTGCCTTCTTCAGCCCTGTCATGGACCCTGGCAGATGTGAGCCTAAAGGCACTGATCCCAGCCAGGAGTCAAGGGATGATCTGTCAGCTACTTCAGAAAGAGCTCAACTCACAATCCACTTTAGAGACATTGACTTAGGACCAGATTAGGAATTTCTGAGGCAACACTTACCTCATAATACCATACCTGCAAAATACTCCCTTTTTGGGCCAGAATCTGCCCAGGTAGATAGCAGCTGGTTGTGACTCTTCAAGCCCATAGCACTGCTGCTGGACTCCCAGACTCTCTGATGCATGGGAGCCAGTTCCGTGCCAGTCCTGAGAGGTGCTAGGGAAGGAGGGACCTTGCAGGCAATGTCCAAGCCCCATGCCTGCTGGCGGTCTCAGCTCCTTGTGCTAAGTGAAGATCATGCTCACGTCCAGAAGCCATGTGCTGAAGCTGGCCTAGAAGACACTCAGGGGAAGCGCCCTCCCAGCCCCAGCCCCAGCTGGCAGTGCTGCTCTGCAGAGCGAGGGGCCTGTGCTGCCCGGGGCACAGGGGCACTCTGCAAGGCCGTGCTGGGCAGGCTGGGAGGCAGACCCAGCTCATGGGGTCACTACCATTGCCCCAGGGCTGCAAAGAATCAGTCAGCAGACTCCTTTGCTGGGGCTGCTGTGTGCCCTGGGGTTGCAGAGTTCTCCTCTGCCTGCTCACACCAGATTGAGCACTTGAGCTCTGGTCAGTCCACCTCGGACAGGCTCATGCTCTGCTGGCTCCATTCACTGCTGTCTCCTGGGATCATGCTGCCCCTGGAGATGTCCGCGCATGCTCTGCACACACCACTCTTGCCTGCAGGTCCCACGTGTCTCTCCAACCCTCCCCTCTTCCCCTGCAGTAGTGGTACCTCACTACAGCAGGTTGGTGCATCTCCAGGCTCAGGGGTGTTTCCTCAGGGCCTGCCCCATGTGGGGAGTGGCGGGGAAGAAGAGAGCAAGGTCAGCTCCTGGGGCTCCAGCTATCCCACACCACGGGCAGGCCCCTTCTCCCAGGCTAAGGCACACTTGCAAGGTGGACACTTCTCCATCAGTCCAGCTTTGTGTAGGGCCCTTCAGCCCTGCCCCAGTCCCAAGATTTGCCTTCTCCTCCACCCACAGACATACATTGCTTTCCAGTTGGGAACTCAGGCGGGACTTTAAAGATCTGCTAAAGCCCTGAGTTTCCTTGTTTCTCACAGCCTTCACACAAGTCTTTCTCCTGGCCCTCCCCACTGGCCAGCACTGCCTCTCAGCTGACACTCAGAGAACCCTCAGAAGGGCCTTTGGGCTTCCTCAATTGTCCTGGTGCTTATTAGCACCTTCCTGGCTCCTTCCAGAGCTCAGAGGGAGCCTTCTTGTCCAGCATGGGGCCTTTTACTGACTCTGGCTGGGATGGAGTTACTCTGTACAGAGCAGCCCCTTGTGGTGCTCTGTTTTTGATATGTGACCAGAGCAGTGTTGGTCACCCATAGCTGTGGTCACTGTTTCTGAGCAGTGCTTGCACAGCATCAAGGCCTTCTGTGGTTCGCAATTCGTGAGTTTACTTACTTTTGCTATTCTGTCCCCAGTTCTTCTAGAAGAAAAGAAAGCAGGTTGCTAACAGGTGTTTATTTGCTGGATGCGTTGGGTAAGGAGGTGTCCATGGTGCAAGGAAATGGAGGTCCTTGAAGCTGCAGGAGCCCTGGTCTCTTGCCTGGGAGATCCCCAGCACAGAGTGCCTGTGCCCTGCAGGGCCAGCCCTGCTCCCCAGGCCAGCACAAGAGGCCTGGCCAAGCCACAGAGCAGCCTTCTCCGAGCAGATGTCTGCACAAAGAGCTTTCTTTTTCTCTTTTACCCATCAGTGCATGCCCAGAAATGCTGCCTTGCTCTTCCCCAGGACTTTCCCTGCTCCCAGAGAGCCTTGCCCAGGGCAGTGTGTCTGTGCTGGCCTGGCCATCTGTTGTTTCTTCCTTGCCCATGTTCCCCACAGGGCTCCGAGCTGGCGGTGCTTCTCTGCAGAGCCAGGGGACTGTGGTGCCCTGGGACCCCTGGGGTCTCCCCCCCTGCCCGTGCTGCTCAGGGTGGGCAGCAGACCCAACTCCATGGGGATCTCTGCTGCTGATCCCCTTTCCATCTGCCCTGGTGGCTCAGCAGCATAGGGCAGCGCTTGGCAGGGCCATGGAGTATCTCTAAGGACACAAATGGCAGACAAGTGCTGCACCAGACCTGTCCCACGAGGCTCCAAAGAGCCTCAATTACTTTGCAGTCTTATGGGCCTTTGCCTGCGGGCTCTTCACCACCTCTCCAGGCATACGAAAGTCCTCCTTAGCCCAAGAACTCCTCAAATTCACCTTTTCCTTTACAAGGCATTTGTTTGGATAGTCACTCATTTTATGAGGCTCTAATCACTGAGCACATTGTCCCTGCAGATCCCCTGACATCTCCTGACAGCTCCAGATTCCTCTCCAGGCTGGCATCGGCCATCTGACCCACTGCAGGGGGCACAGTCCCATGCAGATGAGTTTAAGATCAGTTGTCATCTCCTTAGGCAAGTGCCGCCATAACAGGAGCTCTAAGTCCTACCCTTGGTCCCTCACAGACCACCCTGGGACTTTCAGCCTGTGTCCTTCACTCCATAAAGTACCCCAAAAAATCAGAAGAGCAGGGAGCAACCCCTTGGCTGTATTCCTGATAGCACATTTGGAAGAAGTGTCCAGGCTTCTGGGTTTGCCCTTAGCAGCCCCTTTTGTTTCTGTGGTGCTAGCAGGGAGGCCAGCTGTGACCCAGGGTTGCACCAGCTCGGAGCCTGCTGCTGCCTGCAGGGACAGGGATGCCACTGTAGAGACAACAGTACATCAGATCTAAGGTTTTACCCAAATACAAGAGCACAAGAGAACAAAATGAAAGCCAAAAGAGAGCAGGAGTGAAAAGGCCACGTCCTGCTGCTGGCCATGGCTATGGCTCCAGGGAAGCAGCAGCCCCGACCTGAAGGCAGCAGAGAGGCAGAGCCCAGCGGGCAGTGAGGGGCAGCCCCGAGGGCCACCGGGGCTGCTCCTCCATGTGGCAGCTGGGCTCTTGGCCCTGAGCCCTTCTTGTGTGCTGGGGCTGCTCCCCCAGCTGCAGAGGAGACGAGAAGAGATGGCAGCTGCGACTAATGAATTTCTGCTGTATTAGTTATTGTCTTTATCTGCACAAAAGAGACTGGTTCTATAGGTACATGAATTAATTAGATCAGAATAAATAAATAATTAACAGGCAGGAGTTTAAGAATAACATTCAGTAAAAACATCAAAGATATAGGATATAATAAGAAAGAAAAATAATTACAACAAATTCTCCTTAAAGTTTTTTCAGATGACTTGGGAGACCTGTTATGATATGGGGCCCACTATTAATGCTGAAAAGTAGGTACCAAATAGTTTCCTCAAGGCAGCCTTGATGTCCTTGTTCCTAATGCTGTAGATGAGAGGGTTCACTGCTGGAGGCACCACCGAGTACAGAAATGACACCACCAGGTCCAGGGATGGCAAAAACATGGAGAGGGGCTTCAGGTAGGCAAACATGGCAGTGCTGACAAACAGGGAGACAACGGCCAGGTGAGGGAGGCACGTGGAAAAGGCTTTGTGCTGGCCCTGCTCAGAGGGCATCCTCAGCACCGCTCTGAAAATCTGCACATAAGAAACCAGAATAAAAACAAAACAACCAAATAATAAAGAAATACTAAACACAAGTGCCCCAACTTCCCTGAGGTAGGCATCTGAGCAGGAGAGCTTGAGGATCTGGGGAACTTCACAGAAGAACTGGTCCACAGCATTGCCTTGGCAGAGGGGCAGGGAAAATGTATTGGTCGTGTGCAGGACAGCATTGAGAAAGCCACTGCCCCAGGCAGCTGCTGCCATCTGGGCACAAGCTCTGCTTCCCAGGAAGGCTCCCGTAGTGCAGGGGCTTGCAGATGGCAATGTAGCGGTCGTAGGCCATGATGGTGAGAAGGCAATACTCTGCTCCAAACAAGAAAGCTAAAAAGAGGACTTGTGCAGCACATCCTTGATAGGAGATGGTCCTGGTGTTCCCAGAGGGTATTGGCCATGGCTTTGGGCAGAGTGGTGGAGATGCAGCCCAGGTCAAGGAGGGCGAGGTTGAGGAGGAAGAAGTACATGGGGGTGTGGAGGCGGTGGTCGCAGGCTACGGCGGTGAGGATGAGGCCGTTGCCCAGGAGGGCAGCCAGGTAGATGCCCAGGAAGAGCCCAAAGTGCAGGAGCTGCAGCTCCCGCGTGTCTGCGAATGCCAGCAGGAGGAACTCACTCACAGAGCTGATGTTGGGCATTTGCTGCTTCTGGGCATGGGGTCCTGCCCAAGGATGAAAAAGGCAGAAAGACAGTACAGAATTATGTGATAACTAATTCAATTTTGGCCTCTCAAGCAGATATTGGTCAGGTCCCTTTCATTGGTTATGACAGACGCTTCCTGAGAGTGTCTCTGGAAGCAGGGAACTGTAGTAGTTGTGGTCAATGCAGTAGTCAGTCCTCACCTATAACAATAAGGAAACGGGAACGTGGTAATCCCTGATTAATTTCACTCCTGATATCAGGTGATTATCCACATTGCTGTTCCAAATTCACCCAACTGCATAGCAGGGCTGTGAGAATTTCTTTTTTGTATATTTTCATTCCTGCTCTACTCCAAGTGAAACCTTGTGGATCCTCAGAGACAAAGCAACTGTCCCTTTAACACAGAGTTTCCTTCAGAAGGGACAGCCAGTCTCTTCTGCTGGCATGTCTATGAGTTGCAGGATAATTGTACTCACTTGTTCACCTGAGAAGAACCAGGACACTGCTGAATCCAGGCTCAAAGTGCACATCTTCAGACCCCACAACCTTTCCCTGTACTCCCCTTCCCCCAAGCACACCAAGGCCTCACTCCATGTGCATGTGAAACCCCCACCCCCAGCCAGCCTGGAAACAAGAACAGCAGCAGCATGGCCAGGTGGAGAAGCCAGGAGGAATGCCAGCGTGCTGCTGCCAGGGGAGGCAAGGCCAGGGAGGGACAGACGGACACTCAGCAGACCCTCCTGTGCTGCAGCTCTACCTGCAGAGGAGGCAGCTCCTGCTGGGGACGGCAGGGGCTTGAGGGCATAGGCTGTGCTGGTGGGAGAGGAGAGCAGGGGGTGTCCCAGGGAAGGCACCTGCCCTGCAGGGGATGGCAGGGAGGTGCCTGAGCCCTCCCTCACACAGCATTTCTGGCAGCAGCTCCCTCTCACCACCTGTCCTGCCCATGTCCCTGCTGCCTGCCCGTGTCCAGGAGCTGGTTCAGGGAGCTGGTTCTGTGTCCCCACATCTCCTCCCTGTCCATGGCCAGCAGACCCCATCCCACAAGCTGTGTGCTCAGACTCACTCAGATTCCCCTCCGCTGCAAGAATCTGAAAGCACAGAATCCAAAAAAGCCTTCCTCTTCAGATTAACGAAGCCTCAGTCTTCCCCTGGAAATACCCTTTTATAAATGCCATTGTCTACAGCATCTTCTACTCCACATTAAATGTAGAGTAAAAGTCATCCTGACAGATGCTATCAGCCATCGGATGTGCCAGATGTAGAAGACTCCTTTGGCAACTGCACCTGCATTGCCTGCTGCCAGAGACTCACAGTGTCAAGAGTCTGCAGATCTCTCCTGCCACATGCTGCCCTCTGTTGTTGCGCTCCTCACTGCCTCCAAGCCCTCTCTCCTTCTCTCCTGTCCCCGTGCCACCTGCGGTCAGAGCCCCCAGCCCTGCTGCGCTGTGCAGAGGAGCTGCTCCTGGGCAGAGCTGTTTCTCTGCAGTGCTGCCCACTTGCCACGAGCTCCCCTTGGGCCCAGGAGCCCGGCCCAGCTCAGCAGCACAGCACCCAACCATGGCATCACTTGCTCTTTGCCATTGGGCTCCCTCGAGGTGTCCTCAAGGCCTCAGGGCTGACAGCTCCTGAAGGCATCAGGGTCTCTCCTGAGGTGTGGTGTTTGAAGCAGACCAAATTCATCACCGACTGCCCTTCTCTGAACACAGGAGAGACGCATTTTAGAAGTGTGATTTGTGCTATTAGACTGTGGTTGTCAAACATCTTGTGCTTTAACCTGGCGGGCAGCTCAGCACCACACAGATGTTAGCTCACACCAACCCCCCCCAAATGCTTATGTGTTGAGATAAGGGCAGTTTAAAGGACTGAAAAGGAAGAGAAATAATAGTTGTTATTATTATTATTATTATTATTATTATTATTATTATTGTTATGTACAAAGCAAGTTATGCACAGTGCAATTGCTCATTACTGACTGATGTCCAGCCTGTCCCCAGGCTGGTAGAACATCGTGGTAACCATCTGCACCTGCTCTTCTTTGACCTTCAGCAACTCCGCAAATGGAAGGGTCCTCCCAGAGACTGGGCAAAGTAGATAACTCTTTAATATCCTCAGTCTCCAAGGCAGCTATCCCAAAACCCCACCTGTACCCTTTTGGATCTTTGAAGTAGCCTCTCTTGGGGAAGTCTATGTCAAGGTTTCATAGATCAACATTCTTCTCCCTCCTTTCTTTTCTGGGAAGTAGTTCTTTTCCATTCTAAGGAGCCTGATTCACATCCATTGTTTTCTCCTGCATATAGAGGCAATGGATACTGGCACAGGTTGGTGCTCTGGCCTAGCAAGACCAGACCTGGGGGGTCTGGTCTAGACCCAGACTAGACCTGGGGCCTGTCACAGGAGCTGGAGTGGCTGCAGGATATGTCAGAGGTGTTGGAGTAGCTGCAGGGCCTGTCACAGGGGTTGGAGTGGCACTGACTGAGGCTCAGTAAGCACAGACCAAGTCCCAGCATGTTGCAGTGATTTGTGTCCCTTTGGAATTGCCAAGGTGATAACACCTCCTTTTCAAGCATTTCTACAGATTTTAAGGATTCTGCATGTGCTCAGGGGTGAAGTTCCAAAGCACTGGAGGTGCCCACCGCTCTAGGTGCCTGCCCATATTCTCCCATGTTCCCTGCCACTCCTAACTCTTCTGCCTTGGGGCAGGTCTCTGGAGGGCATTCTTAAATGGTTGTTTATTCTTAAACAAAAGTTGAAACACATTCAGGAGACATAACAATAGGACCATCCCATGGATATTCAAAGCTTTGTAGAGCTATTGTAATTAGCCTGGAGGAGAAGGGGGAGGTGAAGGAGAAAGGGAGAGTGAATAAGTGGAGAAGTGTCCCTCCCTTTTCTCCCCCTAGATTGGCTCCCTAAAGCAAAAAGATCAAGGGTGTAATTCTTAACAGTTTCTGAGTGATGGTTCCTGAGGTATGGAGGTGATGGCAATGCTCAGTACAAATAACAGATTTGTCACATGACCAGTAGTTTTATAGAATCATAAGCTAGTGTTACACAACATAGCAAAATAACTTTAAAAAAGCCACAGAAATGATAAACAGCACAACAAGAACACATGCAGTAAGTAATGTGCTATACAACACATTTCTGAAAACAAGCACAACAGACCTGAGATCCAAAACGCTGACATTGTGATCAGCAACTATTAAACTGGTCTAATGCTTATAACAATTTAATTTTAGCACTCTGTGGTAAGATCTGTCATTATCTCAACCCTTCATGCCCTACACTGGGTGCCAAAAAGACTGCTGTGGTTTAACGCGCCAATTCAAGTACATGGAATTATTCCAACGAGTCCAGAGGAGGGCCACAAAGATGGTCAAGGGGCTGGAGCATGTCTGCTATGAAGGCATGCTGAGAGAACTGGTACTATTCAGCCTGGAGAAAACAACGCACCGGAGAAACCTTAGAGCAACCTTACAGTACTTAAAGAATACCTACAGGAAAGCTGGGGAGACAGTCTTTGTCAGGGAGTGTAGTGATAGGACAAGGAGTAATGACTTTAAACTAAAAGAGGGTAGGTTTAAATTAGATATACGGAAGAAATTCTTTACTCTGAGGATGGTGAGGCAGTGGAACAGGCTGCCTGGAAAAGCTGTGAATGTCCCATCCCTGGAAGCGTTCAAGGACAGGTTGGAATGATTTTTGAGCAACCAGGTCTAGTAGAAGGTGTCCCTGTGCATGGCTGGGTGGTTGGAATAAGATGATCTTTAGGGTCTCTTCCAACCCAAACCATTCTACAATTATATGATCCCATGTTTCTATTATTATCTATGATACTGTTTCCATTGTCTGTGTGAAGCCCATAAAGGCTCTCCTCAGAGATTTTAACCAAGCCCTTTCCCAAACCTTCATCATCCTCCTGGTTGATCCTCAGGTTGCTTAGAGGTGGTGTGGGAAGGGTGAGAGAGGTGCTGGCGGAGCTGCAGACGTTGTCATAAGACCTATCTCAAAGATCTTGGAAAGGATAAATTGACCAAAGCTGTTCTTCAGGACTTAGAAAAGGCAGATGTCAAACACATCTTCTAATAGAAGGGTGAGCAGAAGGATTATTAAGCCTAACCAAGGAGTAAAACGCCAGCCTTAACCCTAGCCCTCAACCAAGAACTAAACAAAACTCTAACCTACAAAGCTTGCTCTTGCCCTATAACTTGAGCAGGCATCTTGAGCAGAACACCGATCCCTCCCTTAAAGCCCTTACCATTCCCTTAAACCTAGAAGGTGACCTCTAATCCCTAATCTTTGTCCTGAACACCTAACCCCCAAAGCCCTCCAGCATGCACACAGCACATCTCAGCTTCAACCCCACTCCTACCCCTAACTTCAGCTGCTTGTCCCCTTGGGGCAGGGCAGGGACTGTGAGTCCTGCAGCAATCGCACCGCATTGGAAGAGGCATGTGAGGTGAAAGGTATGTGATCAGATCAAAGGCCACAAAGAGAAGCTGGATGGGAATGCTGTGATGAGGTCAGGTGTGCCTCGGGATCTGCTGGGCCTGCAGGAGGCACGTGGCTGTGAAGGAGTCTGGGAGGTCACTTCTGTCTCTGGAGCTGACAGACCAGCAGGAAGAATGTGGCACAGATAGGGACCGTAAAGGCCAGAAGCATGCACAAGACATTGAAGATGATGGTGAGGCACCTTCTGTTCTTGTCAGGTGATAGACCACAGGAAGGCCGATGGGATGGGAGTCATGCTTGAGGTATATTTTGTGAGATCAACGAATCATAGAATGGCTCCTGTTGGAAGGGACCTTAAAGATCATCTAGTTCCAACTCCCCGGCCGTAAGCAGGAATGCCCCCCATGAGATCAGGTTGTCCAGGGGGCCTCATCTAACCCGCTCCAGGGATGGGGCACCTCTCAGGTCTCTCAGCAACCTGTTCCAGTGCCTCACCACCCTCTGAGTGAAGAATTTCCTCCTAACCTCGAATGTAAATCTCCCCTCTTTCACCTTAAAACCATTTCCCCCTTGTCCTGTCATTATCTAATTAAGCAAAGAGTCACTCTCCATCTTTTTTATAAGCCCCCTTTAAGTACTGAAAGGCCACAAAGAGGTCACCCAGGAGCCTTCTCTTCTCCAGGCTGAACAGCCCCAGCTCTCTCAGCCTTTCTTCATAGAAGAGGTGCTCCAGCCCCTTGATCATCTTCTTGGCCCTTCACTGGACCCATTCTAACAACATGCTTTTTTAGTGGAAGCCCCAGACCTGGATGCAGGACTCCAAGTGGGGCCTCACAAGGGCACAGCAGAGGGGGACAATCACGTGCCTCCACCTGCTGGCCACTCCTCTCTTGATGCAGCCCATGATACAGTTGGCCGTCTGGGCTACAAGTGCAGACTGCTGGCTCATATCAAGCTTTTCGTCCAGCAGAACCCCCAATCCTTCTCTGCAGGGCTGCTCTCAATGAGTTCTTCTCCCAGCCTATCATCCTGCCTGGGATTTCCCTGGTCCAGGTGCAGCACCTTGCACTTGGACTTGTTGAACCTCATTAGGTTCACATGGGCCCAAATTTCAAGCTTGTCCAGGACCCTTTGGATGGCATCCCTTCCTCTGTTGCATCAACTACACCACTCAGCTTGGTGTCATCTGCACACTTGCTGAGGGTGCACTCGATCCCACTGTCTGTGTCACTGATAAAGATATCTAACAGTATCGGTCCCAGGACAGATCCCTGAGGGACACCACTCACCACCAGCCTCCATTTGGACATAAATCCATTGACCACCATGCTCTGGGTGTGACCTTCAAGCCAACTCCTTATCCACTGAATAGTGCACCCATCAAATGCACATCTCTCCAATTTGGAGACCAGGATGTCATGTGGGACCATGTCAAAGGTCTTACGGAAGTCCAAGTAGATGGTCTGTCTTCCCGTGTTGTCTGATGTGGTCACTCCATTGTAGAAAGTCACCAGATTGGTCCGGCACGATTTATCCTTTGGTGAAGCCATGCTGGCTGTCTCAGATCACCTCTTTGTCTTGCATGTGCCTTGACATTGATTCCAGGAGGATCTTTTCCATGATCTTGCCAGGCACAGAGGTGAGGCTCACTGTTCTGTAGTTCCCCTGGTCCTCCTTTCTATCCTTCATAAAAATGGGAGTGATGTTTTCCTTTTTCCAGTCATCAGGGACTTCACCCGACTGCCAGGACTTTTCAAATATGATGGAGAGAGGCTTGGGAACTACATCAGCCAGTTCCCTCAGGACCGTGGGATGCAGGTCATCAGGCCCCATAGACTTGTACGTATTTAGTTTCATCAAGTGGTCTCGAACCTGCTCTTCACTTACAGCGGGTGGGACTTTGTCCCCCCAGCCTCCTTCTATGGGTTCAGGAAAATGAAAGACTTGGGAAGCTTGACTGGCAGTGAAGACTGAGGAAAAGAAGTTGTTGAGTCCCTCAGCCTTCTCCATGTCTGTCATTACCAGTTCACCCTTCTCATCCATCAGAGAGGGTACACTTTCCTTGGCTTTTCTTTTCTGATCCATGTATCTATAGAATCCCTTCCTGTTATTCTTTGCATCTCTTCCCAAGCTCAGTTCCATCCATGCCTTGGCTTTCCTTATCCCATCCCTGCACATCCAAAACTGAAACATGCATGAGGGCCTGGGAAAAGTAACTCTGGATCCATAGAAGCCATTTGGGAAACAAAACTTGTAGGTAGGAAGCGCAATTTTGCAGAGGTGTAGAGCTGATGGGCACATTGTGGAGGATGCTCCTAAAGACCTTTGTGTCCTTTTCCCTCCTAACTACAATGCCATTTCCTTCTCAGGAATGGAGCAGCCAACAGAGGTGAGACATATACTCTGGGATCATGAATGTTATCAGAAAGCTGATCCCAGTAAGATATGGGGAGGTCAGGAGCAGCCTGGACAAGAGAGATGTGAGATTTTGGGGTGGGAAGAGGAGTATGGCCAGCAGAAATTAATGATTTTGTAGCGGTAAGAGGCGTCATGTAATGTAGATGGTGTGGTAACACTGACTTAAAACAGTCATGTATGGCCCTTACCTTATTTGAACCAGTAAGTTTTAATCCCTAAACCTAAATGCTACTCCAACACTCTGACAGGAATCCACTTCTCTAATGCTTGAACTCAAAGTATCCCTTGAAGCAAAACTCAGCCCATAGCCCCTTTCCCTTACCTTTATTCTCTTGCTCACCCTAATCCCTTCCCTTAACTCTGGCATTAAAATGCCCTATTTAACCCTAGCACTTCCTGGAAGACCTAAAAATGACCTAAACCACAAAGCCTGCCCATACCCTAAAAACAGAATAACACCAAACCTTCCCATTAAACCTTTGTTTACTCTCTAACCCAGAAAGTTGAGCCTTAGTCCCATGGGAACTAGAAAGCTCTGCCTCAATATCTGCTGACCCAGCAGGAGGAATGTGACTGTGGCAGTGACTGTGAGGTCACTTCTGTCTCTGCAATTGATAGGGCAGCGGCAGGAACATGTCATGGAAAGGGACTGTGAGCTCACTTCTGTCTGAAGTAGCTGACAGGTCACCCTTGACTTCTCCCTGGGGTCTGTACTTTTTGGCTGACATCTGCCAGTGGCCCTGGTAGGACAGCAGAAGGCACCTGGTTGGCATGATGACTGTGGGATCCCCTCTGCCTACATACCCAGGACTACCCAGACAGAAAGAAGGCCACGGATACTGGGTTGTCCTGTCCCTTCTGCTTGAGTACATGACTGGACAGCAGGAGGCACAAGGCTTGGGTGTGTCTAGCCAAGAATCTGCAAGGTCAGCAGCAGTCCCATTGTCTTGGAAGATGCAGGTGAGGTGACTTGTGTCTGGTTGGCTGACAGGCTGCAAGAAGGTTGATGTGTTGGGATGCCTACTTTAGGAGTGGTTTCCACCCTAATGGAGCTCTCTGTGGTAGTAGGAAAGAGCAGGAGAGAAAAAACTGCCACAAAGTGTACCTTGGAAGGTTGGCACTGGCCATGGGGAGGAAGAAATGTCCAGGGGAACAACTGGTCTTGTTGCTATAGACTGAGGCAAAGAAGGCATTAAGTGCCTCTGCCTTTACCTCATCTCTTGTCACTAGGTTTCCCCCCACATCCAATGAAGGACGATGATTCTCTTTAATCCTCCTTTATTAAATTATTTGTATAAACAGATTTTTCTTTTCTTTTGTCTTTGATAGTAATAGACAGATGTAGCTCCACCTGGGGTTTGGTTCTTCTAATTTTGACACGCACATCCCCATAACATTCAGGACACACCTCCAGACAAACTGACAGCATGCATGAGAAGGAAGCAGAGAAGAGGTGGAACCTGGCAGCCTTCCATCCCCTACCCTTCTGTGACTCTGTGCTGCAATTCCATTCAACTGGTTACTTCTGCATTATCAAAACCTTCCTGCAACTCCTGATGCTGCTGTCTTGTCACAGATAGCACAACCACACAAAGGTTGAACCGTGTGCCTGCAGACATGAATGGCTGACAGAATGGAGCATCAGCGTGGGGGAACCTCGAGAAACTGCAGGATTTTGCCTAAAGGAACATCTTGAATTTTACAAAGTGAAGAGCTGCAGAGCTTCCTACAGAGCTGCCTAATGAGGAGCATGGCCACGAAGAAGATCTGACGTAACATGCTCAGCTCAGATCTGGTGTGACATTATGAGGACAAAGTTCTAGAACCAGCAGGGAAAGACGTGCAGGTGTGGGAGTCCTTCAGATAGCCTGGTGTCACGGGACAGGGTCTGTGACAAGGCTGAAAGTTGAAACAGGATCCAGGTCTTTCTGTCCGTGGCTATGGCTGTTGTCTCTGACACTGAGGCCTATGAGGAGACAGCTTACCGTTAAAGCACCAGGACATCGTTGCCTCCTTATCCCCAGCCATGAACCTGGCAGGGGCTCGGACCATTCTCCTGCACTTGGCAATGCACAGCCCCATCTCCTACTGCCCCAGGAAGAGCCCTGAGCAGTGTGTGAAGGGAAAGGATATCCCTTCCCAGGGGCTGGAGGTCAAGGCCTGGCCCATGTGCTTGGTGACATACATCCAGTTTGTCTACACCTCAGTGTCACCTTCACATTGCCTTTGTCTACTTGTCCTCACTGCCTCCAATGCTCTACTCTAACAGAGCTCCAAGGGAGGCTATGTCAGTGCTGGCCCTCAGGGGGACACTCCAGAAAACTTGCATCTGACTTGGACTTCTTGAAGAGATGTCTTCAATTGTCTCTCAGTGCCTGAGGTTTGTGGGCTCATCACCAAAGCCACCAGAGGGGTGATTCCAATGCCTTGGGCTGGGCCTCTGCTGCCTGAGCTGGGCCGGGCTCCTGGGACAGAGAGAGCTCCTGGCAAGAGGGCCCTGGTGCAGAGAGACAGCTGTGCCCAGGAGCAGCTCCTCTGCACAGCACAGCAGGGCTGGGGGCTCTGACCACAGGTGGCACGGGGAGGGGAGAGAAGGAGAGAGGGGTTGAAGGCAGTTGGGAGTGGGAGCATGCTGAGAGGTGACTGCAGGAGAAATCTCCACAGCCCTTGACAAAGTAAGTCTCTGGCTGCAGGGCCATGCAGCTGTATGTCCTGAAAGGGTCTCCTCCTGGGTCTGGGAGGACAGTGGGCGATGGAGTAGGCTTTGAGAGTCCTGCTGGATTGCACTTTGAGGTGAGGAAGTCTGGCAGAAGCCCCTTGGAGTGCCCTAAGCCAGGTGCCCCTCGTCAGCCCAGAACACCCTGCCCTGGCTGGCCATGCCAGGCTCTCATGTCAGCTGCCCCATAGTTCCTGCAGCCATGGAAAGAAGAGAAGCTCCCAAGTTCTGTCTGGCTTGCTGTGGCCCTTCTTCCTCAGCAGCATTCTCCTGTTTCTTCTCAGGGAAATGCCTGAATGGGATGATACTGCAGCTCAGAGAGGGGTGACACAAGGCAACTCAGAACAGGACTGGTGGGGAAAACTGCTCTTCTCAGTCTTCACTAATGGACACTCCAATAAAATATCAGCAGGAGTGTCCAGGAAATACGAGGGCGTTAAACCATCAAATACCTACCCTAAACATTACAGGGGATACTGTGATAAAATAAAGCAAACAAAACCCCTACAGCTCAGCTCTGCGTTCAGATGAGTTGTTTGCAACAACTGACAAGTCAAATGGAGTTGAGTTTCCCCCATGTTCCTGCTTCCCTCCTGCTGCAGAGCAGGAAGGACTCCTCTGGAGCCCACACCAGCCCCTGCTCCCAGTGCCACTCTCAGCCAGCACCAGCCACAGCTCAAGCAAGAGAGCTGCATAAAATTTCTTCAAATACTGAGGCTTGGGCTGGGGGGTGCTCTAAGGCTGGCAAGAGTTTTTCCTCAAAGAAATCTGTTCTAACTTTTTCTGCCTTTTTCTCTTCAAAAGACAGCCATGTCCAATGTCAGCAAATGCCCAACAGCAGCTCTGTGAGCGAGTTCCTCCTGCTGGCATTCACAGACAAGCGGGAGCTGCAGCTCCTGCACTTTGGGCTCTTCCTGGGCATCTACCTGGCTGCCCTCCTGGACAATGGCCTCATCCTCACTGCCGTAGCCTGTGACCACTGCCTCCACATCCCCATGTACTTCTTCCTCCTCAACCTCGCCCTCCTCGACCTTGGATCCATCTCCAGCACTCTGCCCAAAGCCATGGCCAATGCCCTCTGGGACACCAGGGCCATCTCTTATCAAGGATGTGCTGCACAGGTCTTCTTTTTTGTCTTCTTGTTTGGAGCAGAGTATTCCCTTCTCACCATCATGGCCTATGACCGCTACGTTGCCATCTGCAAGCCCCTGCACTACGGGAGCCTTCTGGGCAGCAGAGCTTGTGCCAAGATGGCAGCAGCTGCCTGGGGCAGTGGCTTTCTCAATGCTGTCCTGCATACAGCCAGTACATTTTCCCTGCCCCTCTGCCAAGGCAATGCTGTGGACCAGTTCTTCTGTGAGATTCCTCAGATCCTCAGGCTCTCCTGCTCATATGCCTACCTCAGGGAAGTTGCTGTACTCTTATTTACTCTTTCTTTAATCTTTGTTTTTTTTGTTTTCATTGTGGTGTCCTATGTGCAGATCTTCAGGGCTGTGCTGAGGATTCCTCCTGAGGAGGGCCAGCACAAGGCCTTTTCCACGTGCCTCCCTCATCTGGTCGTGGTCTCTCTGACTGTCAGCACTGGCATGTTTGCCTACCTGAAGCCCCCCTCCATCTCCTCCCCATCCCTGGACCTGTTGGTGGGCGTTCTATTCTCGGTGGTGCCTCCAGCAGTGAACGCCTTTGTCTACAGCATGAGGAACAAGGACCTCAAGAATGCCATGTGGAAACTGATGACTTGATTTGTTTCAGAAGCAATAACTTCACAGTCTGTTTCTGCAGATTACTCAGAATATCACTTATTACAGGAACTGCCTATATTCTCTTTTTCATTGTTGTATGTGTGTGTGAGTGTGTATTTTTAGTACTGGTATTTAGTATTGGTATTTAGTACTGGTATTTAGTACTGGTATTTAGTACTGGGCACCACAGCCCCCTCGCTCTGCAGAGCAGCACCACCAGCTGGGGCTGGGGCTGGGGCTGGGGTTGGGGCTGGGAGGGCGCTTCCCCGGAGTGTCTTCTAGGCCAGCTTCTTGCACATGGCTTCTGGATGTGAGCATGATATTCACTCTGTTCAAGGAGCTGAGAGACCTCTAACAGGCACGGGGCTGGAACATTGCCTGCAAGGTCCCTCCTGCCCTAGCACCTCACAGGACTGGCACAGAACTGGCTCCCATGAATCAAACAGGCTGGGAGTCCAGCGGTAGTGCCATGGGCTTGAAGGATCACAACCAGATCAATTCTACCTGGGCAGATTCTGGCCCAAAAAGGGGGTGTTTTGTAGGTATGGTATTACAAGGGCAGTGGTGCCTCAGAAGCTCCAAGTCCAGTAGGAAGCTAATGGCTGTTAAGTGGCCTGTGAGTTGACTTTTTTCTGAAGGAGCTGACAGGTTATCCCTTGGCTTCTGGCTGGGATCTGTGCCTTTACGCTCACATCTGCTGGTCTCCATGATGGGACAGCAGATGCATCTGCTTTGCACACAGTTTGTGAGATCCTCTCTTCCTAAGTAGCTGGTAGCCCCCATAGTGGAAGAGGTCTTGGATAGGGGTTGTCATGTCAGAGGTTTCAGCTTTTCCCTAATTCATCCTTCAGGGCTGCTTTCAGTTTTCTACACAGAGCAGGCCACTGCCTCCCAGATGCCTGGGGGAACATAAAGCCTGCATGAGGGCCTGGAAAAACTTACCCTGTGTCCATAGGTCCATTCTGGAACCAAACTTGTAGGTAGGAAGCACACTTTTGTGGTGTTGCAGAGCTGCTGGGTACATTGTGCAGGGTGATCCATGCTGGCTTAGGAGTTGCTTCTTTCTCAGGAACAGAGTAGCCAACAGAGGTGAGACAGATACTCTGAGTTCATGAAAGCTGTCAGAGAGCTGCCCCTAAGAAGATGACTGATATGGGGAAGTCAGGAGAAGACCGGCCAGGAGAGATGTGAGATCTGGTGGATGGAAGAGGAGCTTGGACAGCAGAAGCTAATGATTTTGAAGAGGTAAGAATGTTCAGGTAATGTTGATCCCACTGTAAAGCAGACTTAAAGCAGACATGTGAGGCACTTACCATGTTTTAACCTGCAACCTTAATACCTACATCTAAATGCCACTCAACGCTCTGACAGGAATCCACTGCTCTAATTTTTAACCACAATCCTTTCAAGCCAAAGTTAGTCCATAAACCTTCACCATCACCTTTACTCTCTTGCTCACCCTGATCCCTACCCTTAACACTAGCAGTAAAATGCTCTATTTAAAGTTAGTCTTCTTGCAGACCTAAACAAAATGCTAAACCAAAGAGCTTGCACATACCCTAATCACAGACCTGACACACCAAGTAGAACACCAAACCCCTCCACTAAACATTTGCTTAATCTCTCACCCAGAAAGGTTCGCCTTAGTCCCTAATGCCATACATGAAAAACTAACATCCAAACCCTGTCCTCCTGTGCATTAACATTCTCACCTTTAACCCTTTTCCTAATCCTTAACTTTAGGTTCTTGTTCCCTTGGAGCAAGGCAGGAACAGTGAGGTTGCTCTGCAGTCACATGGCATTCAAAGATAAATGTGAGGGGTCATGGATCTGATCAGCGTGTGGGTTTCACGGAGGAGATAGCTGGGAATGCCCTGATGAGCTCAGCTCTGCCTCAGGAGTTCCTGCACCAGCAGGAGGAATGTGACTGTGGCAGTGACTGTGAGGTCACTTCTGTCTCTGCAGTTGATAGGGCAGCAGCAGGAATGTGTCACAGAAAGGCACTGTGAGGTCACTTCTGTCTGAAGTAGCTGACAGGTCACACTTGACTTCTCCCTGGGGTCTGTACTTTTTGGCTGACATCTGCCAGTGGCCCTGGTAGGCCAGCAGAAGGCGCCTGGTTGGCATGATGACTGTGGGATCCCCTCTGCCTACATACCCAGGACTACCCAGACAGAAATAAGGCCCGGATATGGGTTGTCCTGTCCCTTCTGCTTGAGTGCATGACTGGACTGCAGGAGGCACAAGGCTTGGGTGTGTTTAGCCAAGAAGCTGCAAGGCCAGCAGCAGGCCCATGGCTTGGAAGATGCAGGTGAGGTGACTTCTGCCTGGTTGGCTGACAGGCTGCAAGAAGGCTGGTGGGTTGGGATGCCTACTTTAGGAGTGGTTTCCACCCTGA
Source organism: Cygnus atratus (assembly GCF_013377495.2). Lineage (NCBI taxonomy): Eukaryota > Metazoa > Chordata > Aves > Anseriformes > Anatidae > Cygnus > Cygnus atratus. Next base: position 181,703 of record NW_026109963.1, read on the forward strand.
TGGAGCTTTCTGTGGTAGTAGGAAAGAGCAGGAGAGGAAAACTGCCACAAAGTGTACCATGGAAGGCTGGCACTGGCTGCAAGGAGGAAGAAATGTCCCTCAAAGGTCAGTGCTGTGGTGCCAGAGGTCACCCAAAGAGTGTCTGTGATCAAACCCTGGCTTTGTGTTTCAAGGAACAGCTGGTGAGGGTTGATGAGACATCGGTGACATGTTGGAAACACAGGGATGAGAGGAAGGTGGTGGACAGAGATGGGTGTCTGCAGACTTCAAGGAAATAGGGCAAAGTGCGGCACACCATAGGAAAGCCTGCAGAGGAGAAGGCAGAGCGTGCTGGCGAGAAAGGAAGGCCTCAACAGCCCTGATGTATCTGTCCCATTGGCTACAGCTTATGAGGAGACAAGATATACTCAATGCAGTGGGGCCTCTTTGCTTCCTTGCAACCCTGTGCAGAAGCAGGGAGGTGTCATATCACTGTTCTTCTCAGTGGCTTCACACTGCCCACCACACCCCACAGACCCCCAGGAAAATTCCTGAGCCAGACATGGGGTGCAGGATCTCCCCTCCCAGTGTCTGTGGTGAGTCCTTGACCCTTCTGCTTCACTAAAATAAACCAAGACTTTACTCAGCACACTGCCTTTGCCTGTCTGTAATCATGGCCTCCAATTATGTGCCCTGAAAGATCCCTGGGGAGGATTTGTTGGAAAGAGCCCTCACTGGGGCCCATTAATACTCCAAGTCACTTCAACGTTTCCTTCTGAATTTACTTTCTCAAGCAGATGCATCATTCTCCTCTCAGTATCCAAGCTTCATCGGCTCAGCACCAAAATACACCATGGAACTCATTAAAATGCAGAAACTCCTAAGGAGCCAGTATCTCTCCCACCATTTTCTTAAAGTCCTTCAAGACTTGTAGAGCTAATTGGAGAGCTTTCATGGTGTAGTTAAGGAGGAAGATTTCAAAGAGCATCTAATAAAAATCTTTCCTCATTTTAAAGGCTGAATTTTGTTGCCTTTCAGTTTAGAGCATCATTCTCCTATAGATATTGGTCTAGGGTTTCTCCTTTGGAACCCTGCATAGGGAGGAAAAGTGTTTTTTGTTTTTTTTTTTTTTCAAATTTAAAAACTAACAACAGGAAAACAAGCTGCAATTTTCCAGAAAGCAAAGCTCAAATTCCTCATTTTGTTGCCTCCAGTGATGTTTACCTTCCCAAAATGATGACTGTACATGATATATTTTACACTGATAAATAGGAAATTTTAAATAATTGTGTTAATACATATCATTCCAATTCAATGATAAATGATGAGTTTCTTGCTAAGGAAACCATTAGACAGACTGCTGATAGATGGGCGAGCTTGAACTCACTGAAACTCAAAGCAGCAACCGGGTTGGTGAGAGCGGTCTGAATGATGAAAGAGTAAGGGGAGGGCAAACCAGGAGAACCATGGGAAGTGCTATAGGGTCCAGACAGGCAGCTGGAAAGGGGACATTCAGCATGTTCTGTGTAATCAAGACCGGTTTTGTGCCTGGAAGATGAGGGAGCATACCATGATAGACAAAGTGATGACAAAGCAAGTACAGGTGAACACCAGTATTTCCTCTCTTGTGATGAATATACATTCTGAAAACTCACATTTCTTCATGACAGAAATTACACTTGACGTGATACATTTTACAGAAGGGATTGAATCATTTGAGCTGATGAGTAGTTGCTTTAGTATTTGAGTACTAAAAAAATTACTGGGTATTCAGGCAAAGCATTGCTGTCTGACCATAAGTATAACCAGGGAAAACCTACAGTGGCTCCGTTGTGTTTGAGGCACTTCCCTGGACTGGCAGATGTCAGAAAAGACCTGCAGGAGACTGGAGCCCTTTGGGAAAATCAGGTGGAAAATCAAAGTGTCCCCCCATTGCCTGCTCCATGTCCCTATCTAACAGCTCTGGGGGCTGAGTACCAGGGGAACAACGGGTCTTGCTTCTAAAGACTGAGGCAAAGAAAGCATTAAGTACCTGAGCCTTTACCTCATCTCTTGTCCGTAGGTTTCCCCCCACAACCAATAAAGGATTAAGAGTCTCCGTAATCCTCCTGTATTTAAAGTGTACATATATATATATGTAAACACTTTTTATTTTCTTTGACAGTAATAGCTGGATTGAGCTCCAGTTGGGCTTTGGTCTAAATTCATCCCTGCAGAGCCTCATAATATTTAGGACACAGCTCCAGAAAAAAAAAATTACGGTAGGCATGAGAAGGATGCACAGAAATAGTGGAAGCTGGCAGCCTTCCATCCCCTACCCTTCTGTGACTCTGTGCTGCAATTCCATTCAGCTGGTTACTCCTGTATTATCCAAACTTTCCTGCAACTCCTGATGCTGCTAACTTGTCAGAGGTAGCACAATCACACAAAGGTGGAGCCACGTGGAGTTCCCAGGCCACTTCCGCTGCCAGCAGTGGTCTTTGACCCTGAAACTGCAGCCCAGCCCAGCACAGGAAACCCCTTCAAAGACAACACCCTAGTTCAGTGGGTTCTTGGGATTGACGTAGATTTGAAATGGCCATTGGAAACCCATGACACTTTCCCTCATTCCTACTAGACACTTGAACATCCATTTATCTTCCCGGGTCATCTCTTGCAAACTCAGGCTGAAAAACTCAAGTGTAGCATGCTTCAAATAGCTGAGACAGAACCCATCAGCTTGCCCCACTTTGGAAATGGTCCCTGTCCAACTAAGATTTTGAAAGTGAAAAATGTGAAATGACCTATCAGGTCAATGCACAGGGTAAGGGAAAGTCATACGTATTGTGCTGTAGGGACAGAAGGCAAAAAGCATTCCATGGTGCCTCAGACTACTCAAGGAGACCTAATCCAGTTCATCTGTGAGACAAAGCAGGGTGAAGGACATTGAGTTGTGGCCTAACATGAAGAAGGATGAAAATCACTGGTGAAGGTACTGTCTTTTTGTGCCATCACCAACCTGGATTACACAAGTACTACAATACCTAATGGTAACCCGTACGACCTGGGCTCGGTATTCCCACAGAGCAAGGGAGAGGGAGCCGACAGCCAAGGGATACATTTGGAAGGTGGGGCCCAGCAAAGACAAGGAGTCAAGGCAGTGGGGTGAGGGAGGCCAGGAGAGGCAGCCCAAGGGGTGGTGCTGCTTGTGATGACATGTTTGTGCCAGCAGCCTGAGTGGGCAGCAGCTGTGTGCGCAGGCGAGGGGAGGCCAGGAAGCGCATGCCAAGAGCTCTCCTGCCAGCAGAGACAAGGCCAGGGCCGAGGGCAAGGGGAGAGGCAGGCCCAAGGGCAGGGGGCTGCAAGGGCCATGCTGAGCTCCCTGCCCCTGCAGCAGCCGCACTGGCCCTCAGCAGATGTGCTGGCCAGCACGCACTGGGAGGTCCTGGCGTGCATCAGAGAGCAGCAAGGAGGGCGCTGGAGAGGGCTGGGGCGAGGCAGGTGGCAGAGCCCCATGCAGGGGCTGGCTGGGGGTCCCCTCTGCTGCAGGCACCGCACGGAGCATGGCAGGAGGAGGGCAGGTAGGGCTCGTGGCCACGGGGCAGAGCCTGGCCCAGGACGTACCATGACTGCCTTGCAGGTCCTGGCAGGCTGCGGTGAGGAAACGAATGCCCTGGGCCCCCTTCCTGCTCTGCCCAGGCCAGCAAGGGCCCACAGCAGCCTCCTCTCCCCTGCCGCTGCAGCTCTGGGCTCCATTCCCCAGCCCTGGCTCTGCAGCACCAAGCCCTGCTGGGAGCCCTCCCCTGCATGCTCCCACCATTCCCTGACGCTGCTGTTGCCTCTCTGCCAGGCACTGCCCAGCCCAGCCCAGCCCCTGCCCACCTCTCCCCACCTCCCTGCCCTCTCCCAGCCCAGCCCAGCCCAGCAGCCCAGGCTGGGCTGGCCCCAGGGCAGTGCCCTACCGCAGGTTGCTGCAGGGCTCTGGGCACGGCCACCACTGCCCCAGCCCCTCACAAGGCACCGCAGCTGCTGGGACAAAGGTGGCTATGGGCCTTTGTACCGGCTCCTGGGCTGGGGCCAACCATGGCAGTGGACTTCCATGAAGCTGCAGGGAGCCCTGGTCTCCTGCCTGGGGGAACCCTTGGCTCTATTCCTGACAGCAGCTTTGGAAGAGTCATCCAGGCTTCTGGGTTTGCCCTTAGCAGCCCCTTTTGTTTCTCTTCTGCTATCAGGGAAGACAGCTGTGTCACAGGGCTGTACATTGCCAGCTGCTGCTTGCAGGGACTGGGATGCCACAGTAGAGACAACAGCACAGTCACCAAGATACACAAGATCTGAGGGCTAACCCACGTACCAGAGCACAAGAGAACAATGTGGAAGCCAAGAGAGTAGCAGTGAAAAGGCCACGTCCTGCTGCTGGCCATGGCCATGGCTCCAGAGAAGCAGCAGCCCCAACCCGAAGGCAGCAGAGAGGCAGAGCCCAGCGGGCAGTGAGGGGCAGCCCTGAGGGCCACCAGGGCTGCTCCTCCATGTGGCAGCTGGGCTCTTGGCCTTGAGCCCCTCCTGTGTGCTGGGCTGCTCCCTCAGCTGCAGAGGAGATGGGAAGAGATGCCAGCTGAGACCAGTGAAGTTCTGATGGCTTTTCTATTGTCTATATGTACACTGGAAAGGTAGTTCTGTAGGTAGATTAGTAGATTTAGTTAAGTGAATTAACAGGAAGTGGGCCTATAAAGAATAATACTATTTAAATCAATATAAAAAATTCATGAAAATTACAATGAAGAAAAATAATATGAAGAATTGTCACATCAGTTTTTCAAATACCCTTGTAGTCTCAATAGTGTTATTAATGGTTACATTATAATAATATTACTAAGGATAAAAATGATATGATATAAATCACAATGATGTTAACAATATTGATGCTTAAGAAGCACATACAGAAACAGTTTTCTCACTGCATCCTTGAGCTCCTGGTTCCTCATGCTGTAGATGAGAGGGTTCACTGCTGGAGGTACCACTGAGTACAGAACTGCCACCACCAGGTCCAGGGATGGGGAAGAGGTCGAGGGGGGCTTCAGGTAGGCAAACATGCCAGTGCTGACCATCAGGGAGACCACGGCAAGGTGAGGGAGGCACGTGGAAAAGGCTTTGTGCCGGCCCTGCTCAGAGGGCATCCTCAGCACCACCCTAAAGATCTGCACATAGGACAAGACAATGAAAACAAAACAACCAAAGCCTAAAGAAACACTAAACACAAGAGCCAAAACTTCCTTGAGGTAGGCATCTGAGCAGGAGAGCTTGAGGATCTGAGGAATCTCACAGAAGAACTGGTCCACAGCATTGCCTTGGCAGAGGGGCAGGGAAAATGTATTGGCTGTGTGCAGGATAGCGTCGAGAAATCCAGTGCCCCAAGCAGCTGCTGCCATCTTGGCACAAGCTCTGGTGCCCAGGAGGCTCCCGTAGTGTAGGGGCTTGCAGATGGCAACGTAGCGGTCGTAGGCCATGACAGTGAGAAGGGAATACTCTGCTCCAACCAAGGTGACTAAAAGGAACACCTGTGCAGCACATCCTTGATAAGAGATGGCCCTGGTGTCCCAGAGGGCATTGGCCATGGCTTTGGGCAGAGTGGTGGAGATGCAGCCCAGGTCGAGGAGGGCAAGGTTGAGGAGGAAGAAGTACATGGGGGTGTGGAGGCGGTGGTCGCAGGCTACGGCAGTGAGGATGAGGCCGTTGCCCAGGAGGGCAGCCAGGTAGATGCCCAGGAAGAGCCCAAAGTGCAGGAGCTGCAGCTCCCGCTTGTCTGTGAATGCCAGCAGAAGGAACTCGCTCACAGAGCTGCTGTTGGGCATTTTCTGACATTGAACACAGTTGTCTGTTGAAGAGAAGGCAGAACAAAGTTAGAACAGACTTTTCAAAAGAAAACCTATTGCAAGTTTTGGAACACCCCCCAGCCCGAGGCTTTCTCTTTGCTGGAGAACCTTTCTGCAGCTCTCTTGCTTGAGCTGTGGCTGGTGCTGGCTGAGAGTGGCACTGGGGGCAGGGGCTGCTGTGGGCTCCAAAGGAGTCCTTCCTGGTGTGCAGCAGGAGGGAAGCAGGAACATCGGGGAAACTCAAGTTCAGTCCACTTGTCAGGTCAATGAGCTTTGCAGCGTTTTCTTGCAAAGAACTCATCTGAATGCAGAGCAGAGCTGCAGGGTTTTACTTGTTTTAATTTTATTCAGTTGCCCTTGTAACGCTTAGGTGAATTATTGGATGGTTGAACAGTCGATGATCTGGATGAGGGGATCGAGTGCACCCTCATTAAGTTTGCAGACGACACCAAGTTAGATGCGTGTGTCGATCTGCTCGAGGGTGGGAAGGCTCTGCAGGAGGATCTGGATAGGCTGGACCAATGGGCTGAGGCCAACTGTATGAAGTTCAACAAGGCCAAGTGCTGGGTCCTGCACCTTGGGGCACAACAATCCCAAGCAGCGCTACAGGCTGGGAGAGGAGTGGTTAGAAAGCTGCCTGGCAGAGAAGGACCTGGAAGTACTGGTTGATAGTCGGCTGAATATGAGCCAGCAGTGTGCTCAGGTGGCCAAGAAGGCCAACAGGATCCTGGCTTGCATAAGAAACAGTGTGGCCAGCAGGTCTAGGGAAGTGATTGTCCCCCTGTACTCAGCTCTGGTGAGACCGCACCTCGAGTACTGTGTTCAGTTTTGGGCCCCTCGCTACAAGAAGGACATCGAGGTGCTCGAGTGAGTCCAGAGAAGGGCGACGAAGCTGTTGAGGGGTCTGGAGAACAAGTCTTATGAGGAGCGGCTGAGGGAGCTGGGATTGTTCAGCCTGGAGAAGAGGAGGCTCAGGGGCGACCTTATCGCTCTCTACAGGTACCTTAAAGGAGGCTGTAGTGAGGTGGGGATTGGTCTATTCTCCCACGTGCCTGGTGATCGGATGAGGGGGAATGGGCTAAAGTTGCGCCAGGGGAGGTTTAGGTTGGATATTAGGAAGAACTTCTTTACTGAAAGGGTTGTTAGGCATTGGAATAGGCTGCCCAGGGAAGTGGTTGAGTCACCATCCCTGGAGGTCTTTAAAAGACGTTTAGATTTAGAGCTTAGTGATATTGTTTAGTGGAGGACTTGTTAGTGTTAGGTCAGAGGTAGGACTAGGTGATCTTGGAGGTCTCTTCCAACCTAGGTGATTCTGTGATGCTGTCACTGTGACTTTTCATGTGTGCTCCTGGTGAAATCCTTTGGGTGCCAGGAGGCAAAGGGACTGTCCCTTGGTGAAGACTGAGCAGAGCATCTCTGCCCACCAGTCCTGTTCTAAGCTGCCCTGTATCTCCCATCTTTGATATGCAGGACCACCCCAGTCAGGTGTTTCCCTGAGAAGAAACTGCAGACAGCTGAGAGCAGAGAAGCCCCAGTCCAAGTGCAGCTGGACAGAATCCTCACCTTATCTCCAGGTGCATGAGCAGGATCTCAGGTCTTCCCTTCTAGCCCGGGTGCAGAGGCCTGACTCCAGCTGCCCACAGACAGCCATCCAGCAGTATGGACATGGCCTTAGCACGGAAGTGTCTTCTCATTGGGGCATCTGGATAACACAAGGATGCCACGAGAGAGCTGCATCCTGCTGGAGAGTAGCCTGAAGACCAGGAGGATGCCCCATGGACAGAGATGAATATTTGCAAGCTGGGGTGTCCAGCATCCCATCTGCACCCCCTGCAGTGTCTAGAGAAGGCTTGGCCACTCTGCTCTTGGCTGACCAGGGGCACCTAGGTTATGACACTCCATGGGGCTTCTGCCAGACTTCCTCACCTCCCAGTGCAATCCAGCAGGACTCTCAAAGCCCACACCATTGCCCATTACCCTCCCAGAAACAAGACCCACGAGGAGACCTTTCCAGGACCTGCAGCCGCATGGTCCTGCAGCCAGAGACTTACCTTGTCAAGGGCTGTGAAGATTTCTCCTGCAGTCAGCTCTCAGTATCCTCCTGCTCCCAACTGCCTCCAATCCCTCTCTCCTTCTCTCCTCTCCCCGTGCCACCTGCAGTCAGAGCCCCCAGCCCTGCTGCGCTGTGCAGAGGAGCTGCTCCTGGGCACAGCTGTCTCTCTGCACCAGGGCCCTCTTGCCAGGAGCTCTCTGTCCCAGGAGCCCGGCCCAGCTCAGCAGCAGAGGCCCAGCCCAAGGCAGTGTAATCACCCCTCTGGTGGCTTTGGTGTTGAGCCCACAAACCTCAGGCACTGAGAGACAATTGAAGAAATCTCTCAAGAAGTCCAAGTCAGATGCAAGTTTCCTGGAGTGTCCCCCTGAGGGCCAGCACTGACATAGCCTCCCTTGGAGCTTGTTAGAGTAGAACATTGGAAGCAATGAAGACAAGTAGACAAAGGCAATGTGAAGGTGTCACTGAGGTGTAGACAAACTGGATGTGTTTCGTCTAGCACATGGGCCAGGCCTTGACCCCTGGCCCCTGGGAGAGGAGATCCTTTCCCTTCATACATTGCTCAGGGCTCTTCCTGGGAGTGTAGGAGATGGGGCTGTGCATTGCCAAGTGCAGGAGAATGGTACAACCCCTGTCTGGTTCATGGGTGGGTGCGAGGAGGCCATGATGCCCTAGTGCTTTAACAATAAGCTGTCTCCTAATAGACCTCAGTGGCAGAGACAACAGCCCTAGCCATGGACACAAAGACCTCAGTCCTGTTGGGACTTTCAGCCTTGGCACAGCCCTTACTCCTCTCTACACCAGCCTGTCCTAGGGAGTCCCAGACCTGCACATCTTTCCCTGCAGGATGCAGACCCTTGTGTGGGTGGTGTCACACCGGATCTGAGCTGAGTCTGGTAACTCAGATTTTCTTGATGGCCATGCTCCTCGTAAGGCAGCTCTGTAGGAAGCTGGCCTGGTTCCTGGTGAGCAGGCACCACAGCTCGTATGGCATCCCTCTTGGTGCCCAGGCCCTCCTCGCCCTAGGCACTGCTCACTTAGCAGGGTCCCAGCCTGCCCTGATGTGTGGGGTTACTCTTTCTGTGGTGCAGGACTAGGCTCTTCTCCTTGTAAATGTCAAGAGGTTTATGTAGGCAATATACTGCAGTTTTTAAGGTTCCCCTGGACAGGTGCTCCATTCTGTCAGCCATTCATGTCTGCAGGCACACGGTTCAACCTTTGTGTGATTGTGCTACCTCTGACAAGTTAGCAGCATCAGGAGTTGCAGGAAAGTTTGGATAATACAGGAGTAACCAGCTGAATGGAATTGCAGCACAGAGTCACAGAAGGGTAGGGGATGGAAGGCTGCCAGCTTCCACTATTTCTGTGCATCCTTCTCATGCCTACCGTAATTTTTTTTTTCTGGAGCTGTGTCCTAAATATTATGAGGCTCTGCAGGGATGAATTTAGACCAAAGCCCAACTGGAGCTCAATCCAGCTATTACTGTCAAAGAAAATAAAAAGTGTTTACATATATATATATGTACACTTTAAATACAGGAGGATTACGGAGACTCTTAATCCTTTATTGGTTGTGGGGGGAAACCTACGGACAAGAGATGAGGTAAAGGCTCAGGTACTTAATGCTTTCTTTGCCTCAGTCTTTAGAAGCAAGACCCGTTGTTCCCCTGGTACTCAGCCCCCAGAGCTGTTAGATAGGGACATGGAGCAGGCAATGGGGGGACACTTTGATTTTCCACCTGATTTTCCCAAAGGGCTCCAGTCTCCTGCAGGTCTTTTCTGACATCTGCCAGTCCAGGGAAGTGCCTCAAACACAACGGAGCCACTGTAGGTTTTCCCTGGTTATACTTATGGTCAGACAGCAATGCTTTGCCTGAATACCCAGTAATTTTTTTAGTACTCAAATACTAAAGCAACTACTCATCAGCTCAAATGATTCAATCCCTTCTGTAAAATGTATCACGTCAAGTGTAATTTCTGTCATGAAGAAATGTGAGTTTTCAGAATGTATATTAATCACAAGAGAGGAAATACTGGTGTTCACCTGTACTTGCTTTGTCATCACTTTGTCTATCATGGTATGCTCCCTCATCTTCCAGGCACAAAACCGGTCTTGATTACACAGAACATGCTGAATGTCCCCTTTCCAGCTGCCTGTCTGGACCTATAGACTTCCCATGGTTCTCCTGGTTTGCCCTCCCCTTACTCTTTCATCATTCAGACCGCTCTCACCAACCCGGTTGCTGCTTTGAGTTTCAGTGAGTTCAAGCTCGCCCATCTATCAGCAGTCTGTCTAATGGTTTCCTTAGCAAGAAACTCATCATTTATCATTGAATTGGAATGATATGTATTAACACAATTATTTAAAATTTCCTATTTATCAGTGTAAAATATATCATGTACAGTCATCATTTTGGGAAGGTAAACATCACTGGAGGCAACAAAATGAGGAATTTGAGCTTTGCTTTCTGGAAAATTGCAGCTTGTTTTCCTGTTGTTAGTTTTTAAATTTGAAAAAAAAAAAAACAAAAAACACTTTTCCTCCCTATGCAGGGTTCCAAAGGAGAAACCCTAGACCAATATCTATAGGAGAATGATGCTCTAAACTGAAAGGCAACAAAATTCAGCCTTTAAAATGAGGAAAGATTTTTATTAGATGCTCTTTGAAATCTTCCTCCTTAACTACACCATGAAAGCTCTCCAATTAGCTCTACAAGTCTTGAAGACTTTAAGAAAATGGTGGGAGAGATACGGCTCCTTAGGAGTTTCTGCATTTTAATGAGTTCCATGGTGTATTTTGGTGCTGAGCCGATGAAGCTTGGATACTGAGAGGAGAATGATGCATCTGCTTGAGAAAGTAAATTCAGAAGGAAACGTTGAAGTGACTTGGAGTATTAATTGGTCCCACTGAGGGCCCTAAGTAGCAAATCCTCCCCAGGGACTTGTTAGGACAGATAATTGGAGGCCATGATTACAGACAGGCAAAGGCAGTGTGCTGAGTAAAGTCTTGGTTTATTTTAGTGAAGCAGAAGGGTCAAGGACTCACCACAGACACTGGGAGGGGAGATCCTGCACCCCATGTCTGGCTCAGGAATTTTCCTGGGGGTCTGAGGGATGTGGTGGGCAGTGTGATGCCACAAGAAGAACAGTGGTATGACACCTGCCAGCCTCTGCACATCGCTGCAAAGAAGCAATGACACCCTATCGCAATGAGTATAGTATCTCCTCATAAGCTGTAGCCAATGGGACAGATACATCAGGGTTGTTGGGGCCTTCCTCTCTTGCCAGCACCCTCTGCCTTCTCCTCTGCAGGCTTTCCTATGGTGTGCCGCACTTTGCCCTATTTCCTTGAAGTCTGCAGACACCCATCTCTGTCCACCACCTTCCTCTCATCCCAGCCTTTCCAACATTTCACCAATGTCTCATCAACCCTCACCAGCTGTTCCTTGAAACACAAAACCATGGTCTGATCACAGACACTCTTTGGGTGACCTCTGGCACCACAGCACTGACCTTTGAGGGACATTTCTTCCTCCTCGTGGCCAGTGCCAACCTTGCACTTTCTGGCAGTTTTTTCTCTCCCTGCTCTTTCCTACTACCACAGAAAGCTCCATCAGGGTGGAAACCACTCCTAAAGTAGGAATTCCAACACATCAGCCTTCTTGCGGCCTGTCAGCCAACCAGACACAAGTCACCTCACCTGCATCTTCCAAGCCATGGGCCTGCTGCTGGCCTTGCAGCTTCTTGGCTAGACACTCAAGCCTTGTGCCTCCTGCAGTCCAGTCATGTATTCAAGTAGAAGGGACAGGACAACCCATATCGTGGGCCTTATTTCTGTCTGGGTAGTCCTGGGTATGTAGGCAGAGGGGATCCCACAGTCAACATGCCAACCAGGTGCCTTCTGCTGGCCTACCAGGGCCACTGGCAGATGTCAGCCAAAAAGTACAGATCCCAGGGAGAAGTCAAGGGTGACCTGCCACCTACAGGCAGAAGTGACCTCACAGTGCCTTCCCGTGACACGTTCCTGCTGCTGCCCTATCAACTGCAGAGACAGAAGTGACCTCACAGTGACTGCCACAGTCACATTCTCCTGCTGGTGCAGGGGATCCTGAGGCAGAGCTGGGTTCATCAGAGCATTCCCAGCTATCTCCTCCATGTGGCCTACAAGCTGACCAGATCTATGGCCCCTCACATTCATCTTTGAATGCCATCTGACTGCACGGCAACCTCACGGTTCCTGCCCTGCCCCAAGGGGCCAAGCACCTAATGTTAAGGGTTAGGGGAGGGTTTGAAAGTGAGGAGGTTAATCAACAGTAACGGGGGCTTTATGTGTTAGATGTTCATGCATGGGATTAGGGACTAGGTCTCATATTTCTGGGTTAGAGATTAATCAAAGATTTAGTGGGAGGGTTTGGTGTTCTATTTAGGGTGTCAGGTCTTTGGTAACTGTAGGGCAAGCTTTGCAGCTCAGGATTTGTTAGTGTCTGTCAAGAGTTTGTCTAGGGTTAAATAGAGCATTTTAATGCTAGTGTTAAAAGGAGGGATCAGGGTGAGCAATAGAGTAAGAGTAAAAGAAAGTGGCTATGGGCTGAGTTTTGGCTTCAAGGGATACTTTGATGTCAGGTATTAGAGTAGCGTATTACTGTCAGGGTGTGGAGTAGCATTTAGGTTTAGGGATTCATGTCTCTGGTTAAAATAGAGGAAGGGCCTTACATGACTATTTTAAGTCACTGTTACAGCAGAATCATTACCTGAACCTTTTAACTTCTCCAAGTCATTAATATCTGCTGGCCAAGCTCCTCCCCCCTCTCCCAGATCTCATATTAGTCCTGGCCAGGCTTCTCCTGATTTCCCCATATCAGTCATTGTCTCACCTCTGTTGGCTGCTCCATTCCTGGGACACAAGCAACGCCTAAGCCAGGATGGAAAAGGACACAAAGATCTGTAGGAGCACCCTGCACAATGTGCCCCACAGCTCTGCAACACCACAAAATTGCCCTTCCTGCATACAAGTTTTGGATCTGGAATGCCTCCTATGGATCCAGCGTAACTTTTTCCAGGCCGTCATGTATGCTTCAGTTTCTGCCGGGCATCTTGGAGACAGTGGCCACTTCTGTGTAGAAAACTGAAAGCAGTCCTGAAGGATGACTTTAGGCAAAAGCTGACACCTATGACATGACAACCCCTATCCACCTCTTCCTCTATGGGGTTTACCAGGTACGTAGGAAGAGCATATCTCACAAACTCAATGCAAAGCAGGTGCCTTCTGCTTGCCTTTCAGGTAGATGTGAGCCTAATGACACAAATCCCAGCCAGGAGTCAAGGGATGATCTGTTGGCTACTTCAGAACAAAGTCACCTCAGAGGCCATTTAACAGCCATTCACTTCCTGCTGGACTTAGAGCTTCTGAGGCACCACTAAGCTCATAATACCACACCTACAAAACCCCCCCTTTTTGGGCCAGGACCTGCCCAGGTAGAAGTGATCTGGTTGTGATCCTTCAAGCCCGTGGCACTGCTGCTGGACTCCCAGACCCTCTGATGCATGAGAGCCAGTTCCGTGCCAGTCCTGTGAGGTGCTAGGGCAGAAGGGACCTTGCAGGCAATGTCCAAGCCCCGTGCCTGCTGGCGGTCTCTCAGCTCCTTGCACACAGAGAGGATCACGTTCACATCCAGAAGCCCTGATGCCTGAAGCTGGCCTAGAAGACACTCAGGGGAAGCGCCCTCCCAGCCCCAGCCCCAGCCCCAGCCCCAGCTGGTGGTGCTGCTCTGCAGAGCAAGGGGGCTGTGATGCCCGGGGCACGGGGGCACTTCTGCAGGGCCAGTGCTGGGCAGGCTGGGAGGCAGACCCAGCTCATGGGGTCACTACCATTGCCCCAGGGCTGCAAGGAATCACTCACCAGACTCCTTTGCTGGGGCTGCTGCAGTGGCCCTGGGGCTACAGAGTTCTCCTCTGCCTGCTCACACCAGATTGAGCACTTGAGCTCTGGTCAGTCCACCTCAGACAGGCTCACGCTCTGCGGACTCCATTCACTGCTGTCTCCCGGGCTCACGCAGCCCCGACAGAGGAGTCCGGTGAGTGATTTCGTTGCAGCCCTGGGCCAATGGCAGTGACATTTCCTTGTTCCTCACAGCCTTCACACAAGTCTTTCTCCTAGCCCTTCCCACTGCCCAGCAGTGCCCCTCAGCTGGCAGTCAGTGACCCTTCAGAAGGGCCTCTGGGCTTCCTCAATTATCCTGGTGCTTATTAGCACCTTCCTGGCTCCTTCTGGAGCTCAGAGGGAGCCTTCTTGTCCATCATGGGGCCCTCTGTTGTCTCTGGCTGGGACGGAGTTACTCTCAGCAGAGCAGCCCCTGTGGTCCTGTGTTTTTGATGTGTCCAGAGCAGTGTTGGTCACCCATGGCTCTGGTCCCTGTTCCTGAGCAGTGCTTGCACAGCATCAGAGCCTTCTCTGCTTCTCACTCTGCCCCAGCAGCAAGTTGGCTGCAAGTGGGCAAGAGGCTGGGAGGGGAACATGCAGTGACAGCTGACCCAGACTGACCAAATGTACAGTCCATGCCATATAACATGGTGCTCAGCAGTAAATATTGGGGACATCTTTTCAAGACAAGGTAGCAGTTTCTCAGAGACTGGCAGCACAGCAGTCTGCTTGTGGGAATTAATGAGTTACTAAATATTCATCCTGTTTGGGGTTTTAATTTCTTTTTCCTTCATTTTTCTTTTCCTTCCTCTTCCTTATATGTCTATCTCTCTGTGAGTTTTTATGTTCTTTCCCTTCTCCCTCTAGATGTGTTTCCTCCTCTCCCTCTAGAGGAGGAGGAAGCAGGCAGCTGATGCATGTGTAGTTGCTGGTTGGGTTGAGAAAGGAGGAGGCTGGCTATGGTGCAAGGAAATGGAGGTCCTTGAAGCTGCAGGAGCCCTGGTCTCTTGCCTGGGAGATCCCCAGCACAGAGTGCCTGTGCCCCTCAGGGCCAGCCCCGCTCCCCAGGCCAGCACAAGAGGCCTGGCCCAGGCACAGAGCAGCTTGCCCCGAGCAGGTTCCTTTCTGAAAGAGCTTTCCCTTTCTCCTTTACCCATCTGTGCAGGCACAGAAATGCTGCCCAGCTCTTCCCCAGGACCATCCCTGTTCCCAGAGAGCCTTGCCCAGGGCAGTGTGTCCGTGCTGGCCTGGCCGGTCATTGGTGCTTACCCCCCCAAGCTCCCCACAGGGCCCTGAGCTGGTGGTGCTGCTCCATAGAGCCAGGGGGCTGTGGTGCCCTGGGACCCCTGGGGGACTCTCCCCTGCCCATGCTGCTCAGGGTGAGCAGCAAACCCAACTTCATGGGAATCTCTGCTGCTGAGCCCCTTTCTATCTGCCCTAATGGCTCAGCAGCAAAGGGCAGCGCTTGGCAGGACCATGGGGTGTCTCTAAGGGGACAAAGAGCAGGTGAGTGCTGCACCAGACCTTGCCCACAGCGCTTCAAAATGGTTATCCTCAATTACTTTGCAGTCTTATGGGCCTTTGCCTGCTGGCTCTTCACCACCTCTTCTGGCATTGCAGAGCCCTCCTTTAGCCCATGGACTCCTCAGATTCGCCTTTTCCTCTACTAGACTCTTCCTTGGATAGTCACTCATTTTATGAGGCTCTAATCACTGAGCACATTGTCCCTGCAGATCCCCTGACATCTCCTGGACAGCTCCAGATTCCTCTCCAGGCTGGCATCGGCCATCTGACCCACTGCAGGGGGCACAGTCCCATGCAGATGAGTTTAAGATCAGTTGTCATCTCCTTAGGCAAGTGCCGCCATAACACGGAGCTCTAAGTCCTACCCTGGGTCCCTCACAGACCACCCTGGGACTTTCAGCCTGTGTCCTTCACTCCATAAAGTACCCCAAAAAATCAGAAGAGCAGGGAGCAACCCCTTGGCTGTATTCCTGATAGCACATTTGGAAGAAGGTGTCCAGGCTTCTGGGTTTGCCCTTAGCAGCCCCTTTTGTTTCTGTGGTGCTAGCAGGGAGGCCAGCTGTGACCCAGGGCTGCACATTGCCTGCTGCTGCCTGCAGGGACAGGGATGCCACTGTAGAGACAACAGTACATCAGATCTAAGGTTTTACCCAAATACAAGAGCACAAGAGAACAAAATGAAAGCCAAAAGAGAGCAGGAGTGAAAAGGCCACATCCTGCTGCTGGCCATGGCCATGGCTCCAGGGAAGCAGCAGCCCCGACCTGAAGGCAGCAGAGAGGCAGAGCCCAGTGGGCAGTGAGGGGCAGCCCCGAGTGCCACCGGGGCTGCTCCTCCATGTGGCAGCTGGGCTCTTGGCCCTGAGCCCTTCTTGTGTGCTGGGGCTGCTCCCCCAGCTGCAGAGGAGACGAGAAGAGATGGCAGCTGCGACTAATGAATTTCTGCTGTATTAGTTATTGTCTTTATCTGCACAAAAGAGACTGGTTCTATAGGTACATGAATTAATTAGATCAGAATAAATAAATAATTAACAGGCAGGAGTTTAAGAATAACATTCAGTAAAAACATCAAAGATATAGGATATAATAAGAAAGAAAAATAATTACAACAAATTCTCCTTAAAGTTTTTTCAGATGACTTGGGAGACCTGTTACTGATATGGGGCCCACTATTAATGCTGAAAAGTAGGTACCAAATAGTTTCCTCAAGGCAGCCTTGATGTCCTTGTTCCTAATGCTGTAGATGAGAGGGTTCACTGCTGAAGGCACCACTGAGTACAGAAATGACACCACCAGGTCCAGGGATGGCAAAAACATGGAGAGGGGCTTCAGGTAGGCAAACATGGCAGTGCTGACAAACAGGGAGACAACAGGCCAGGTGAGGGAGGCACGTGGAAAAGGCTTTGTGCTGGCCCTGCTCAGAGGGCATCCTCAGCACCGCTCTGAAAATCTGCACATAAGAAACCAGAATAAAAACAAAACAACCAAATAAT
This sequence comes from Cygnus atratus, assembly GCF_013377495.2. NCBI lineage: Eukaryota > Metazoa > Chordata > Aves > Anseriformes > Anatidae > Cygnus > Cygnus atratus. The sequence goes on from NW_026109963.1 coordinate 198,518, forward strand.
AAAGAAATACTAAACACAAGTGCCCCAACTTCCCTGAGGTAGGCATCTGAGCAAGGAGAGCCTTGAGGATCTGGGGAACTTCACAGAAGAACTGGTCCACAGCATTGCCTTGGCAGAGGGGCAGGGAAAATGTATTGGTCTGTGTGCAGGATAGCGTCGAGAAATCCAGCTGCCCCAGGCAGCTGCTGCTATCTTGGCACAAGCTCTGGTGCCCAGGAGGCTCCCAGTAGTGCAGGGGCTTGCAGATGGCAATGTAGCGGTCATAGGACATGATAATGAGAACATAAAATTCTGCTGTAATCAAGAAGACAAATAGAAAGACCTGGGCAGCACACTGTCCCAGAGGGACATTGGTCACGGCTTTGGGCAGAGTGGTGGAGATGCAGCCCAGGTCGAGGAGGGCGAGGTTGAGGAGGAAGAAGTACATGGGGGTGTGGAGGCGGTGGTCGCAGGCTACGGCGGTGAGGATGAGGCCGTTGCCCAGGAGGGCAGCCAGGTAGATGCCCAGGAAGAGTCCTGAAGTGCAGGAGCTGCAGCTCCCGCTTGTCTGTGAATGCCAGCAGGAGGAACTCGCTCACAGAGCTGCTGTTGGGCATTTGCTGATTTTGGGATTGGGTCTTGCTCAAGGAACAGAAAGACGGTGATAATTAACAATAGAATTATCAGAGAATAAGGATTTCCATTTTCATTTAAGCTTCCCAAAGTGTTATGCCACTTCCAGGCATAGTTGGCAGATCCCTTTCCTGCACTTGTATTGATGCTGCCTGAGGCTGTCCCTTGCACCAGGGCATTCTGCTCTGGGCAATGCAGGTGTCAGTACCGTCTTACAGCAAGAAGTAAAGAACATAGGTGCATTTATAGTTGTGTCTCTTGTTCTAGCTTAACCACCACTCCTGAGGACAGTCTCTAAGGCAGAAATCCTGTGCATTTCTCCTGCATTCCAAGTGAAATCCTGTGGATCCTCTCGCTGGTTTGAGTTGAGCTTTGCTGCCATCTCTTTGAGCTGCAGGACAACTGCACTCAGAGGTTCAGCCGAGAAGAACCTTGACACTGCTCGAGCAAAAGAATCCAGGCCCAAACTGCACATCTTCAGACCCCTCACCCTGTCCCTCGTACTCCCCTTCCTCCAAGCACACCGAGGGCTCACTCCATGGGCATGTGAAACCCCCATCCCCAACAAGCCTGGAAACAAGAACAGTAGCAGCACAGCCAAGTGGAGAAGCCAGGAGGAATGCCAGCATGCTGCTGCCAGGGGAGGCAAGGCCAGGGAGGGACAGACGGACACTCAGCAGACCCTCCTGTGCTGCAGCTCTGCCTGCAGAGGAGGCAGCTCATGGTCATTGCAAACAATCTGTGCTCACCTCAAGGCAGCAGGACACCTCCCAAAGACAGGGCACTGGACATCGAAGGGTTTGCAGCTCCTACAGATCAGCTAGGATAAAATCCTGAGAGGACCACAATGATGATGTTGGTGCAGTCTGTGGGCTGAGGTGTGGGAAGGGACTTTATGAAGTTCATTGATGACATATTGGTCCCTCACTGCAATGCTCTAGGAGTATCAGTCTCCTGTACAATCCTGACAACAAATTACCATGAAACCTGCCTCCCATCCACTGCAGGATTCTTCAAGTACAGGCTACAGAAAAAGTCTTGCATTTCAGGTAGACCCTGACTTTGTCTTTCTCTTGAAAAATCCAATCATAAATGCCATTCTCTAAAGCATCTTCTACTCCTCACTGGAGAAACAGAGAAACCCATCCTGACAGATGCTATCAGCTGTTGGATGTGCCAGCTGTAGAAGACCCCTTTGGCAACTGCACCTGCATTGCCCTGCTGCCAGAGACTCATGGTGTCAAGAGCCTGCAGATCTGTCCTGCCACACGCTGCCCTCTGTTGTTGTGCTCCTCACTGCCTCCAAGCCCTCCCTCCTTCTCTCCTGTCCCCATGCCACCTGCGGTCAGAGCCCCCAGCCCTGCTGCGCTGTGCAGAGGAGCTGCTCCTGGGCAGAGCTGTCTCTCTGCAGTGCTGCCCGCTTGCCAGGAGCTCCCCTTGGGCCCAGGAGCCCGGCCCAGCTCAGCAGCACAGCACCCAACCATGGCATTGCTTACTCTGTGCCATTGGGCTCCCTCGAGGTGTCCCCAAGGTCTCAGGGCTGACAGCTCCTGAAGGCAGCAGGGTCTCTGCTGGGGTGTGGTGTTTGAAGCAGACTGAAGTCATCACCGACTGCTCCTCTCTGAACATGGGAGAGACGGATTTTAGAAGTGTGATTTGTGCTATTAGACCGTGTTTGTCAAACATGTTGTGCTTTAACCTGTCGGGACACATAATCAACACAGAGATGTTATCTCACACCCACCACTCAAAAGTTTTTTTGTTGAAATATAGACAGGTTAAAAAGACAGAAAATAAAGATATAAGAATAACAGTAACAGTAATAATAAGTAATAACACATTTTATTATTATTATTATTATTCCATGTATAAAGCAAGTGATGCAGAATGCAATTGCTCAGCAGTCACTGACCAATGCCCAACCTTTCCCAAGCAGGGGTCCCCCTGAACCTGGACAGCCTGCATTAGGATCTCCTGTGCAGGTCCCTTGAGCTTACTTTGGTTTAGGTCAATACAAGCTTTCAGAAGGATTTGGAACATTTTCTTCCCTTTCTTAAATACTTCTTCTGCTGTGGTGCCCCACACAGTGATGTCATCAAGGTATTGCAGGTGTTCAGGAGCTTCCCCCTATTCTAGAGCAGTCTGGATCAGCCCATGGCAAATGGTAGGGCTGTGTTTCCAGCCCTGGGGCAGTCAATTCCAGGTGGGCAGGACGACTCTTCTTGTGAAAGCAAACTGTGGCCTTCACACTTCTGCCAAAGGGATGGAGAAAAATGCATTAGCAATATTAATTGTGGCATAGCACTTGGCTGCCTTTGACTCCAGTTCTTATTGAATAAAGTTCTAGCATGCCTGGCACAATAGCATTCAGCAGTGGTGTGACTTCATTAAGGCAACAGAAGTCCACTGTTACCTTCCACTTGCCATTAGAATTTTGCGCTGTCCGTATGGGACTATTAAAGGGTGAGCAAGTGTTGCTGATCACTCCTTAGCTCTCCAGTCAATGAACCAGCTCACAGATGGGAATCAGGGAGTCTCTGTTAATGCAATACTGCCTCAGGTGCACTGTTGTGGTAGTGATTGGCACCTGCTGTTCATTGGCCATCAGCACCTCCACAGCAGAAGGGACCTATGAAAGAGTGGGCAAGGTAGACACAACTGTTTCATGTCCTCCATCTCCAAGGCAGCTATGCCAAAACCCCACCAGTAAAATTTGGGTCTTTGAAGTACCCTCTCCTGAACCAAGGATTCAGGGACCCCCAGGCCAGTCTCAATGGGGTGCTTTTGCCACTCTTTCCCAGTTAAACTCACTTCAGCCTCCAGTACTGTTAACTGCTGGGATCCCCCTGTCACTCCAGAAATACAAATGGGTTCTGGCCCTTTATAGCTTAATGACATTACAGTACACTGTGCACCGCTGTCCGCTAGAGCCTGATTCTTCTGTGGGTCTGATGTACCAGGCCATTAAATCCTCAAAGTCCAATACACACGACTGTCTCTTTTCTCCCCCTGGCTTGAGGCAGGAGCCCTCTAGTCTTGCTCATAGTGTTCATTAGTGTGTCTGGAGGACTATCTGCTGGAAACTGGAGTAACAGTGTTCTCAGAAGAACACCTTTTAGCCAATGTTTTTCCTTGCACTTCATGTATCTGTGCCTCTAGGATGGCGGTAGATTTTTCCATCCCATTTTCTCATGGCCTCTCTGTGGTCACACAGTTAAAACCACAGGGTGGCATGTAGTATGTACCCACTATATCAACTTTCTTGGGCAGAGGGATGCTTACACCTGATAGCTGAGCTATTGGTTCGTGCAGGTGGGGAGGAAAATGTATTTTCTTGTAGTTGCTGGAACTCATGAGAAAGTTTCTCCATAGATGAGAGACAGACCCGTAGGGAAGAAGATAGACTTTCTTTGAAATGCCATAGTTAGCTAGCCAGTTCATCTGCTGTGGGTTCCTCTTGGTCTTTCCAGGTCATTACTGCCAATGAGTTGGCATATGATGATGGTGTGCTCTGTACAAACTTCTGCCACATGGGTCATGTGCACTTGACTTCATCTGGATCTTTGGATAGCTGTTCATTGTCTAGATTTCTACAAATCTCCTCCAGCATTGTTAATTCCCTCAGGTACTGGATACCCCTCTGCATGATGGTCCACTTTCCTGGTTGACATACAAAATCTTTCTTGAAGGGATAACTTTCCATGACGCCTGACGGGAGTAAGTTCCTTGTGGCCTTTTCCAATTGCTTTGTCAATCATCCCTTACCTAGAGGGGGATTCCATCTGCTTGGCTTCCCTGCTGTCTAATTCTAGGCTATTGGCCCCTTGCTTGTAGCACTAGAGCAGCCAAGTGACAATGTGCTCACTGAGGTGATGGCTGAAATCTTTTCCCATATCTCATAGCTTACCCTGGGATTCTGGTTTCTGATGCTTATATGATCTCTTCTTCTTTGTCATCCTGCTTCCATGATGTCCCAGCTTTGGAGAAACCTGCATCATGTTCTTCTCCCTCCTTTCTTTTCTGGATAGGAGTTTCTTTGCTTTCTAAAGAAAAACTGACTTTCACACCCATTGTTTTCTCTTGCATAAAGAGGCAACTGATACTGGCAGAGGTTGGTTCTCTGCCCCAGCCATGGGGCCCATCACAGGGGCAGGAGTGGCTGCAGGGTCCAACAAAGGAGTTGTTTTGGCTGCAGTGACTTTTGGATGAGTTGAAGCGGCTGCAGGGCGTATCGCAGGTTTTGGAGTGGCTATAGGGTCTGTCACAGGGGTCGGTTTAAATTTAGGCCCATCTCAGGAGCTGGAGTGCCTGCAGGGTCTGTTGCAGGGTTTGGAGTGGCTGCTGGGCCCTTTGTGAGGGTTGGAGTGGCTGATGGGCCTGTCACAGGGGCTGGCATATGCCTGCAGGGAAAGTCACAGGGGTTGGAGAGGTGTTGACTGTGGCTTGTTAAGCATAGGTCAAGCCCCAGCACATTGCAGTGATTTGTGTCTCTTTGGAAATGCCAGTGTGATGACACAGAGTTTTCAAGCATTTCACAGTTTTTTTTAGGATTCTGCACATTCTCAGAGGTGAAGTTCCAAAGCACTTGAGGTGCCCACTGCTCTAGGTGCCTGCCCATATCCTCTCACACTCCCTGCCACTCCTAACTCTCCTGCCTCTGGACAGATCTCTGGATGGCATGCTTAAGTAGTTGTTTAAACTTAAAGAAAACCTGAATCACATTCAGGAGATGTAACAATAGGAACATGATGGTTTGACCATCCCAAGGATATTCAAAGCTTTGAAGAGCTATTGTAATTAGCCTGGAGGAGAAGGGGGAGGTGAAGGAGAAAGGGAGAGTGAAGAAGTGGGGAAAAGCGTCCCCTACTGTCCATACCAGTTCCATCCCCCCATCCTCCTGCCCCACCACGCATAGATTTACTCCCTGAGGAGAAAAGGCAAAAAGTGTAAAAGAATGTAATTATTAATAGTTTTAAGAGATGAAGAGATGGTTCCTGAGGTACAGAGGTGGCAATAATTTTATCCTGTCATAAGTCAGTGCTTATCCAATACATCAAAAGGGTACCTTAAACCAGCCCGCAGAACTGATAAACAGCATGGCATGGAAGACAGACAGTTAGTAGTGTGCTACACAACACAATTCTGAAAACAAGCACAACAGACCTGAGATCAAAATGATCAACATTGTGATCAGCAACTGTTAAACTGTTCTAATGCTTATAACAATTTACTTTTAAAACGCTCTGGTCAGATCTGTCATCTCAACCTTTGTGCTCCACGCTAGGCACCAAAAAGACTTGTTGTGGTTTGACCCAGAAGGCAGCTCAGCACTACAAATCTGCTCATGCAATGGGATGAAGGAGAGAACTGGGAGGAAAAAAAAAAAAAAAAGACACAAAAGGAATAAGTTGTTATTGTTATTGTTATTGTTACAGGCACCAATAGACTAAGGGCATGATATTTTTGTGTGCATATCAAAAGACAGGAAAGGTGGTGGTGATCAACTGAAAAGTGTTGGACCTGAGCATGACGTATATGGTATGGAATGAGGGGTGGATATTGTCCTAGTTTTGGCTGCGATAGAGTTAATTTTTCTTCCTAGTAGCTGGTATGGTGCTGTCTTTCATATTTACAGAATCCCAGAACCGTTTGGGTAGGAAAGGACCTTACAGATCACCTGCCATGGGCAGAGACATCTTCCACTAGACCAGGTTATTGAAAGCCCCATCCAACCTGGCCTTGAATACTTCCAGAGATGAGGCATCCACAGCTTCTCTGGGCAGCCTGTTCCAGTGCCTAACCATCCTCTGAGTAAAGAACTTCTTTCTAATATCTAATCTGAATCTACCCTCTTGCAGTTTAAAACCATTACCCCTTGTCCTATCACTACACTCTTTGATGAAGAGTCCCTCCCCAGCTTTCCTGTAGGCTTCTTTAGGTACTGGAAGGCCACTGTAAGGTCTCCACAGAGCCTTCTCTTCTCCAGGCTGAACAACTCCAATGCCTCAGCCCATCTTCATAGGACAGGTGCTCCAGCCCCTTGATCATCCTCATGGCCCTCCTCTGGACTCATTCTAATAGACCCGTGTCCTTCCTGTGCTGGGGGCCTGGGAGCTAAACGCAGTACTTGAGGTGTGACCTCACCAGGGCTGAGTACAGAGGGACAATCCCTTCCATAGTCTTGTTGACCACACTATTCGTGGTACAAGCCAGGATGCTGTTGGCCTTCTTGGCTACCTGAGCACACTGCTGGCTCATATTCAGCCAACTGTCAACCAATATCCCCAGGACCCTTTCTGCTGGGCAGCTTTCCACACACTCTTCCCCCAGATTGTGGCATTACATGGGGTTGTTGTGCCCAAGTGCAGGACCCGGCACTTAGCCTTGTTGAACTTCATACAGTTGGTCTCAGCCCATGGGTGCAGCCTATCCAGATCCCTCTGCAGAGCCCTCCTACCCTCGAGCAGATCAACACTCTCTCTGAACTTGGTGTCATCTGCAAACTTCCTGAGGGTGCACTTGATCCCCTCGTCCAGATCATTGATGGAGATATTGAAGAGAACTGGCCCCAGTCCTGGGCCCTGGGGGACACCACTAGTGACTGGCCTCCAGCTGCATTTAGCTCCATTCACCACGGCTCTTTGGACCTGGCCACCCAGCCAGTTTTTAACCCATTGATGCATACATCCATCCAGGCCTTGAGCAGCCAGTTCCTCCAAGAGAATGCTGTGGGAAATGGTTTCAAAAGCCTTACTGAGGTCCAGGTAGACCACATCCACAGCCTTTCCCTTGTCCACTGAGAACATCACCGTGTCTTCGAAGGAGATCAGATTTGCCAAGCAGGACCTGGCTTTGATAAACCCATGCTGACTGGGCCTGATCACCTGGTTGTCCTGAAAATGTTGCGTGATGGTACTCAAGATAATCTGCTCCAGGAGCTTCCCCAGCACCAAGGTCAGACTGACAGGCCTGTAGTTCCCCGGATCCTCCTTCTGGCCCTTCTTGTAGACAGATGTCATATTTGCTAGTCACCAGTTGACTGGGACCTCCCCTGATAGCCAGGACTGCTGATCAATGATGGAAAGCGGCTTGGAGAGCACTTCAGCCAGCTCCCTCAGTACCTCAGATGGGTGGATCCCATCTAGCCCCCTAGACTTGTGTACATCTAAGTGCAGTAGCAGTTTTCTAACCATTTCCTCATGGATTAGGAGAGCTTCATTCTGCTCAAGGTCCTTATCTACCAGCTCAGGGGGCTGAGTACTAGGGGAACAACTGGTCTTGCTGCTAAACACTGAGGTAAAGAATGCACTAAGTACCTCAGCCTTTTCCTCATCTCTTCTAATTCTGTTTTCCCACATCCAATAAAGGATGAAGATTCTCCTTAATTTTCTTCTTTTCTTTTCTTTTCTTTTCTTTCTTTTCTTTTCTTTTCTTTTCTTTTCTTTTCTTTTCTTTTTTTCTTTTCTTTTCTTTTCTTTTCTTTTCTTTTCTTTTCTTTTCTTTTCTTTTCTTTTTTCTTTCTTTCTCTTTCCTTTCCTTTCCTTTCCTTTCCTTTCCTTTCCTTTCCTTTCCTTTCCTTTCCTTTTCTTTTCCTTTACCTTTCCTTTCTTTTCTTTTTCTTTCTTTTCTTTTCCTTTCTTTTCCTTTCGTTTGCACAAGGACCAATCTGGCAGCCTTCCATCCACTAGCCTTCTGTGAGTCTTGGCTGCAATTCCATTCAACTAGTTAGTCCTCTACTGTCCACAGTGTCCAGTAACTCCTCATTGATGCTACCTTGTGAGAGACAGCACAATCAGGGTGAGCCATCTGCCTGCAGATATTAACAGATGAAAGAATGGAGCATCAGTCCAGGAGGAAGCTGAGAAAATGCAGAATTTTACCTACAAAAACATCTTGACATTTACAAATAGAAGAGCCTGGTCCTTCACCAGAGGAAGAGGAACCCCACACATCAGGGCTGACTGGGACCCACCCCCAGCCCTCCACTGCTGGGCAACAACTAAACCATCAGCGTGTAATCAGCATTCTTCTCATGCTAAATCCAAAACACAGCATCATACCAGCTACTAGGAGGAAAAATAATTCGATTCCTAGCCAACACCAAGACACCAATAGACTAAGGGCATGATATCTCTGTGTGTATATCAAAAGAGAAAAGGTGGTGGTGATTAATTGGAAAGTACTGGAGCTGAGCATGATGCAGATGGTATGGAATGTGGGGTGGATATTGTCCATGTTTTGGCTGGGATAGACTTGATTTTCTTCCTATTAGCTGGTATGGTGCAGTGTTTTGTATATAGGACGCAGTTCCAGACAAAATAACAGCATGCATGAGAAGGAAGCGCAGAAAAAGTGGAATTGGGAAGCCTTCCATCCCCTACTCTTCTGTGATTCTGTGCTGCAATTCCATTCAACTACTTACTCCTGTATTGGCCAAACTGTCCTGCAAACTCCTGCTGCTGTTACCTTGTGAGAGCCGGCATACTCAGGGTCAGCCATCTGCCTGCAGATATTAACACCTGACATAATGCAGCATCAGTCCAGGGGAACCTTGAGAAACTGCAGGATTTGGACTACAGAAACGTCTTGGCATTTACAAGAAGAAGAGCCTAGTCCTGCACTGGAGGAAGAGGAACCCCACACATCAGGGCTGACTGGGACCCTGCTGAGTGAGCAGTGCCCAGGGCGAGGAGGGCATCGGCACCACGACGGGATGCCATACGAGCTGTGGTGCCTGCTCACCAGGAACCAAGCCAGCTTCCTACAGAGCTGCCTTACGAGGAAGCATGGCCATCAAGAAAATCTGAGTTACCAGACTCAGCTCAGATCCAGTGTGGCACCACACGGTCAAGGGTTTACAGCCAGCAGAGAAAGAGGTGCAGGTCTGTGAGTCCCTTGGACAGCCTGGTGTGGAGAGGAGGAAGGACACTGGAAAGGCTGAAAGTCCCAACAAGAGCGTGATCTTTGTGTCTATGGCTCTGGCTCTTGTCTCTGCCACTGACACCCATGAGGAGACAGCCTATCATTAAAGCACAAGGGCCTCATTGCCTCCTTACCCCTACCCATGAACCAGGCAGGGGTTGTACCATTCTCCTGCACTTGGCAATGCACATCCCCATCTCCTACTGCCCCGGGAAGAGCCCTGAGCAGTGTGTGAAGGGAAAGGATCTCCCTTCCTGGGGGCTGGCAGTCAAGGCTTAGCCGTTGTGTTGGTGAACTGCATCCAGTTTTCCTACACATCAGTAACACCTTCACACTGCCTTTGTCTACTTGTCCTCACTGCCTCCAATGCTCTGCTCTAACGAGCTCCAAGGGAGGCTATGTCAGTGCTGGCCCTCAGGGGGACACTCCAGAAAACTTGCATCTGACTTGGACTTCTTGAAGAGATTTCTTCAATTGTCTCTCAGTGCCTGAGGTTTGTGGGCTCATCACCAAAGCCACCAGAGGGGTGATTACACTGCCTTGGGCTGGGCCTCTGCTGCTGAGCTGGGCCGGGCTCCTGGGACAGAGAGAGCTCCTGGCAAGAGGGCCCTGGTGCAGAGAGACAGCTGTGCCCAGGAGCAGCTCCTCTGCACAGCGCAGCAGGGCTGGGGGCTCTGACCGCAGGCACCCAGGCAGAAAGGGATTCCAGGCAGCCTGGAGGGTGCGGGCAGACGAGAACTCAGTGCAGGAGAAATTCTTCACAGCTCTGCACACGGTAAGTCTCTGGCTGCAGGACAGTGCAGGGGAGGTTTCTGGAAGGAGCTCCTGAATCTGGGACGTCTCTGCCTGGCCAGGAGCTGCCAGGATGTCAATCGTGGCTTGTGCTGTGTGGAGGAGAAGGTGCTGCAGGGCACCTGCAGGGGTGCCCAGGGCTGTGGTGCAGAGCAGGGTCCCTGCTGTGCCCCAGGGGCTGTGTGCTGGGGCAAGGCCTCTGCCGCCTGCCAGGCTCAGCACTCAGCCTGCCCGGGGAGCCCAGGGGCTTGGACAGAGGAAGGGCAGGGCAGGGGCTGCCTGCGAAGAGAAGGTACTTTCTGCAGTCTCTGCCTGTGCTTTCCCGGTCTGATTGCGGGGCAGACTCTATGTTAACAGAGTGGTTGGGTTTGCACAGGTGACTGAGCTTCCTATTGCCTTGCATATTGAGACATGAACAGGTTAGTGATGAACCTGAGCATATCCCTTTACTTCTCTCTGCTTACAGACTGCACCAGGGTTTTTCTGAGTTGCTCTTTAGGAGCTGCAGACAGGGAGATGTCCCCAGAGCTGGCCCCATCCCTGGGAGGTGTCTGCAGGGCAGAGCTGGGCACACAGCAGGTGGGATGGGGTCTGTGAGCATGGACGGGAGGAGACGTGGGGGTGTGAGGGGTGTGAGGACAGGCTCTACCTCACCAACACCGCAGCCTCTGCACTGGGTTGGGTCTGCCCTGCCTGCCCATGCCCGCTCCTCTTCCTTGCCCAGCATGGCAGATGGTGGTGTCTGATTCTGACAGGGAGTGATGTGCAAGGAGGGTGAAGCAGGAGGAAATGCTCCCTGTTCTCTCCGGCCAGCCACGCATGATCCACCTGCTGATTTTGTCTCCTGGGTATTGAACAGGGAAGACACACATGGAGTTACACAGCCAAACACCCCTCACTCAACAGAGGGAGCCACTTCCTAGGAACCTTCCCTCTTGGAACCTCCAATGGAGCAGAGGTGGCCCATTGGGAGCTGATGGGCAGAGGCAGCTGCAGTGTACAGGACACTCAGTAAGCACAAAGCAGGGCTCCAGACAGGGAGATAAACAAAGGTCCTCTTGGAAAACGGGAATGTAAGGCTTTAATTGGGAATTAACATGAATTTTGCTCACAGACTTTACTCATAACACTCTCTATTTTTATTTTTATTTTTTTTTTCTAATTTGGCAGTGTCCATGACCAAAGCCAGTAAATGCCCAACAGCAGCTCTGTGAGTGAGTTCCTCCTGCTGGCATTCACAGACAAGCGGGAGCTGCAGCTCCTGCACTTTGGGCTCTTCCTGGGCATCTACCTGGCTGCCCTCCTGGGCAACGGCCTCATCCTCACCGCTGTAGCCTGCGACCACCGCCTCCACACCCCCATGTACTTCTTCCTCCTCAACCTCGCCGTCCTCGACCTGGGCTGCATCTCCACCACTCTGCCCAAAGCCGTGACCAATGCCCTCTGGGACACCAGGGCCATCTCCTATGGACAGTGTGCTGCCCAGGTCTTTCTATTTGTCTTCTTGATTACAGCAGAATTTTATGTTCTCATTATCATGGCCTATGACCGCTACATTGCCATCTGCAAGCCCCTGCACTACGGGAGCCTCCTGGGCACCAGAGCTTGTGCCAAGATAGCAGCAGCTGCCTGGGGCAGTGGCTTTCTCAATGCTGTCCTGCACACGGCCAATACATTTTCCCTGCCCCTCTGCCAAGGCAATGCCGTGGACCAGTTCTTCTGTGAAATCCCTCAGATCCTCAAGCTCTCCTGCTCAGATGCCTACCTCAGGGAAGTTGGGTGTATTGCATTTAGCTTTTGTTTAGGTGCTGGCTGCTTTGTTTTCATTGTGTTGTCCTATGTGCTTCAGGGCAGTACTGAGGATGCCCTCTGAGCAGGACCGGCACAAAGCCTTTTCCACGTGCCTCCCTCACCTGGCCGTGGTCTCCCTGTTTGGCAGCACTATCGTGTTTGCCTGCGTGAAGCCCCCCTCCATCTCCTCCGTATACATGGACTTTGTGGTGGCATTTCTGTACTCCGTGGTGCCTCCGGCAGTGAACCCTCTCATCTACAGCATGAGGAACCAGGAGCTCAAGAATGCACTGAAGAAGCTATTTCAGTTGTCTTCCAGAAGCAATTAGCTTCTGCTCTGCTGCTACAATCAGAAAAACTCACCACAAAAACACGGTGTGAGACACAGCCTTTCAGTGCCAGGTACCAGGGCAACCAATGCTGGCCCCAAACTGTGAGAAACAAAGTAAAAATGTTACGTACAGAAGGAGAGAAAATGGATCTCAGGATACAGGACTGCAGGCACCTGTGGGCAGTACGGACACTGAGCTGCAGTCTCAATGCTCCCTGGGTGGGGAATAAGAGAGAGAGGCCAGTGCCTGTCCTGTGCCACCTCCCTGCTAGCCCTGCCCTTCCGCAGGTGGAATATTCCTCCCTTACTGGGGCACAAGCAGAGCTTTGTCTCCTCCTCCTCCACAGGGAGATGAGCCACAGGCCTGGCTGTGTGTGAGAGAGCAGCAGACTTGAGTAGAAAAAAAGCCTGTTTCATGGCACTGGGGCATCTGAATGGTCCAGCCCTTGTGGTTGTGTCTGTTCTCTGCAGCAAAGGGCTGTCACCAAGCTCCAGGTCTGTGGTTGCTCCTGCAGCTCTGAGGACCACTCCAAGGGCATCACAGTAACAATGGTCAGGACCTATGAGGGTCAGCCCGCCCATGGATCGCAGTAGTAGGTTGGTAGGATTCCATAGTACACACGGACACCTTGTTCTGTTTTCGTGAACCTCTTTATTAAAAATTGCTACAAATCCCTACCTGTAAAGCAACTACATATTGCAAGAAACTACTAAGTTACCACTAGGAAAGCAAATATGGGCTTGTGATGCTTTCCCTAAATATGCACCAATAAATATTATTTGAGGTGCTACTGGTACGACACTCATGAATCCACTTGGTGGAGGGAACAAGGCATGGCACCTTCTCTCTTTCTTTCAGGGCCAGTCATGATAGCTCTTCAGTAATTTGAACATCATTGGGTAACCCTAATGACATGTCTCCAGACTGTGTTTCTGGCTTTTTCTGAGGGTAAACAACTAGACAAAAGGGTACCAGTGGGCTGATGGCATAACTGCATTGAATACAGAGAACGTCAAATAGTTGTCTACCTTGCCTGGTCTCACACAGGACCCTTCTTTTGTGGGGTTGCTGAGAGCCGAAGAAGAGCAGGTGCTGATGGCTGCCACAACGGTGCACCGGCAGCAATAGCGCACTGACCTCCAGCTCCTCCAAGCTCAAGAGCTATGTATTCCTGTGAGCAAAAAGTCAGACAAAGGGAGCAGGAGACCTGCTTGGATGATCAAGGAGATCCTGGAATGACTTAAATGGAAGAAGGAAGTATACATAACGTGGAAAAGGGGACAAGCCACTTGGGAAGAATATAGGGACATTGTCCGAGGATGCAGGGAAGTAACAGGGGAGTCCAAGGCCCATTTGGAGTTAAATCTTGCAAGGGGTGTCAAGGACAACAAAAAGGGCTTTTTCAAATATATCAGTTGCAGAAGGAAGGTGAAGGAAAATGTGGGCCCACTGCTTAATGAGGTGGGTGCCCTGGTGACAAAGGATACAGAGAAGGCAGAATTACTTGAATGCCTTCTTTGCTTCAGCCTTCACTGCTAAGACCAGCCCTCCAGAATCTCTGATCTTAAGGACAAGGGAGGAAATCTGGAGAAACGAGGACTTCCCCTTGGTTGAAGAGGATCAGGTCGGAGATCTCTTAGGCAAACTTGACACCCACAAATCCATGGACCCTGATAGGATACATCCATGAGTGCTGAGGGAGTTAGCGGATGTTACTGCTGGCCCACTCTCCATCATCTTTGAAAGGTCATGGAGAACAGGAGAGGTGCCTGAAGACTGGAATAAAGCTCACAGTTATGCTGCTCTTCAACAAGGGCAAGAAGGAGGACCCAGGCAACTACAGGCCAGTCTGCCTCACCTCCATCCCTGGAAAGGCGATGGAACAGCTCATCCTGGAGGTCATCTCCAGCATGTGGAGGAGAAGAAGATGATCAGGAGTGGTCAGCATGGGTTCACTAAGGGAAACCATGCTTCACCAATTTGATAGCCTTCTATGATGGAATGACTAGCTGAGTGGGTGAGGGGAGAGCAGTGAATATTGTCTGCTTTGACTTCAGCAAGGCTTTCACCACTGTCTCCCATAACATCCTGATAGGCAAGCTCAGGAAGTGTGGGATGGATGAGTGGTCAGTGAGGTGGATTGTGAGTTGGCTGGATGGCAGAATTCAGAGGGTTGTGCTTAGTGGAACAGAGTCTATTTGAAGGCCTATAGCCAGCAGTGTCCCCAGGGATCTACACCGAGTCCAGTCATGTTCAACTTATTTGTCAATGACCTGGACGATGGAATAGAGTGCACCCTCAGCAAGTGTAAAGATGTGCTTCGAGTAAAGATGTGTTTCGAGTCAAAGCTCTCCTCAGGCTCTCCTTAAAGCTCAACTCAAGCTCTCTTGCTCAGATCCCTACCTCAGGGAAGTTGGGGCACTTGTGTTCAGTGTCTGTTTAGCATTTGGTAGTTTTGTTTTCATTGTCTTGTCCTATGTGCAGGTCTTCAGGGCTGTGCTGAGGATGCCCTCTGAGCAGGGCTGGCTCAAAGCCTTTTCCACTTGCCTCCCTCACTTGGCCGTGGTCTCCCTGCATAGCATCACTGCCATGGTTGCCTACCTGAAGCCTCCCTCCATCACCTTCCCATCCCTGGACCTGGTGGTTTCAGTTCTGTACTCAGTGTTGCCTCCAGCAGTGAAACCCTCATCTACAGCATGAGGAACAAGGAGCTAAAGGAGGCACTGAGGATGTTATTCTAATATACAGTATTTCCCCATCAATGAGGTACCTGCACATCTTCCTCACATATACCCAGGCAAGGCAGAAATACCTTTGTTCATGTATTCAAAATTGCTTTTAATTCTTTGTAATATTATTCCAATGAAAATATTTTTTCTTCGTCTCACTTCTTCTACTGTTTTTGTTGTTGTTGTTGTTGTTTTTTAACCCAAAGACCTCATTTACAGGTACTGGTAAGCTCTTTGTAATTAACTAAATAAAATAACCAGCAGGTAGTCATTTTCTGTGACTCTTGTTTCTCATAATTGCTCTTCAGGTACAGCAGAGGTTGTGGGATGAAGAGCCCAGATGCAATGTGGAGGAAAAGCAGAGATGTAGCTGAGGGACTCAATGATTTTTCTGCAATAGTCTGTACCAAAAAGTTCTCCTAGGCCTCTGAATTCAGTAAAAGAGATAAAGGATGAGAAGAGTATGCATTGACAGGAAGGCCATTAAAAGCCACCAGGACAAGGGACATTTTCTGTCTCTGCAGGGGACTAACTCTGGGCAAGGCCCAGCTTGGGAAGCAGCCCTGTCGGATCTCCTTGGTGGGTAGTGAGCTGGGAAGAAGGCAGCCATGTGCCCTGGCAGCACAGGAGGGAAGGCTGAGGGGCACCTCCCCGCAGCCTGCCAGGAGCTGCAGGGATGTCAGGAAGAGCCCAGGATCAGGCTCTGCCCCGTGGTGCGCAGAGAGAGGGCAAAGCCAGGGGATGTGGGGCGAAGCAGGAGCTGCTGGGCCTGCAGAGCAGGAAAAGCTTTGTACCCCAGCCTGGGGCTTGTCCGCAGCAAGGTGGCCACGAGCCCTGCCTGCCCTTCTCCTGCCATGCTCCATGCGGTGCCTGCAGCAGAGGTGACCCCTAGCCAGACCTCGCATGGGGCTCTGACACCCACCTCACCCCGGCCCTCTCCAGCGCCCTCCTTGCTGCTCTCTGATGCACGCCAGGGCCTCCCAGTGCGTGCTGGCCAGCACATCTGCTGAGGGCCAGTGCGGCTGCTGCAGGGGCAGGGAGCTCAGCATGGCCCTTGCAGCCCCCTGCCCTGGCCTGCCTCTCCCCTTGCCCTCGGCCCCGGCCTTGTCTCTGCTGGCAGGAGTGCTCTTGGCATGCGCTTCCTGGCCTCCCCTCGCCTGCGCACAGCTGCTGCCCACTCAGGCTGCTGGCACAAATGTGTCCTCACAAGCAGCACCACCCCTTGGGCTGCTTCTCTTGGCCTCCCTCACCCCACTGCCTTGACTCCTTGTCTCTGCTGGGCCCCACCTTCCACACCCAAATGTGTCCCTTGGCTGTCGTCTCCATTCCCCTGTCCCGTGGGATGAGAGAGACATGGGACATATTAGCTTTAGGTGTTGTGGTGCTTGCATAATCCAGATTGGTTATGGCACAAAAAGACAGTTCCTTCACCAGTGATCAACATCCTTCTTCACATTAGGCCACAGCTGAACATCCTTTACAATTCTTAGAATGTTTGCTTTATCTCACAGATGAACTGGATTAGGTCTCCTTGATTATTCTGAGGCACAATGCAATGCTTTTTGCCTTCTACCACTACAGCACAATACCTGTGAGTTTACCTTACTCTGTGTATTGACCTGACGGGTCATTTCACATTTTTTACTTTCATATCCCTGTTGGAAGGGAATGATTCACAAACTGGGGTAAGCTGATGGGTTCTGCCTCAGCCATTTGAAGTGTCCTGCTCATGAGTCTTTCAGCCTGAGTTTGCCACAGATAACCCATGATGGTAAATGGATGTTCAGCTGCTAACTAGGAATAAGGGAGAGTATATTGGGTTTTCCAGTGGCCATTTCAAATTTAGGTGAATCCCAAAAACCCACTGAACTAGGGTGTTGTCTTTGAAGGGGTTTCATGTGTTGGGCTGGGCTGGAGTTATTGGGACAAAGACCACTGCTGGCAGTGGACACGCTCTGGTATCTCCACCTGGCTCCGTATGCATCCTCCAAAGGGCTCTGGTCTCTTGCATGTCCTGCTTGCTTATTGTCTGACAGCAAAGCTCTGCCTGAATACCCGGTATTTTCTTTAGTACTTAAGTAAAAAAGCATCTATTCATCACCTCAAACATTTCAATCCTTTCTATAAAACATTACACATGAAGTGTAATTTCTATCATGAAGAAATGTGAATTTTCAGGATGTATATTCATCGCTGGAGAACAAATTCTGAAGTTCACCTGTACTTGCTTGGTCATCGCTTTGTCTATCATGGTGTGCTCCCTCATCTTCCAGGCACATCCGCATGTCTTGATCAAACAGACCCTGCTGAATGTCCCCTTTCCAGCTGCCTGTCTGGACCTACGCACTTCCCATTGTTCTCCTGGTTTGCCCTCCACTTACTCTTTGATCATTAGACTGCTCTCATCGACACAGTTGCTGTTTTGAGCTTCAGGTAGAAGCAGCCCAGCTTGCCCATCTATCAGCAGTCTGTCTAATTGTTTCCTTAGTAAGATCCTCATCATTTCTCATTGAATTCATATGATATGGATTAATACTAATACTATTATTTACAATTTCCTATCTATCAGTATAAAATAGTTCTTGTGCAGACATTCTTCTGGGAAGGTAAACTTCACAGGAGGCATACAAGATGAGGAGCTTGCTCTGTTTTTTTGGAAAATTGCAGCATGATTTCATGTTATTTGGTTTGAAGTAGGAAAAATCTGTCTGTGCAGTCAGGTCTCTAAGGAAAGCAGGTGTGAGCTTTTGCAAAGGAGCTGTAACATCCACCTGAAGACTTCTGACTGGTGTAAGTAAAACTGATGCATGGACCAGGTGGCCAATGAGAGAAATGGTGGGTGGTGAGAAACAAGGTTGTCCATGCAGTGTCAGACCTCAAGAGTCTGGTTTTGCTCCCTATACATAGCTCCTTAGAGGTAGCCCTGGATCACTGTAAATTGGAGAATGATGATCTGAACTGAAACACAACAAAAATCACCCTTTAAAATGAGAAATATTTCTGATAGATATTCTTTGAAATCTCCCTCCTTAACTATACAATGAAAGCTCTCCAATTAGCTATACAACTCTTGAAGACGTGAAGAAAATTGCGGGAGAGATAGGGCTCCTTAGGAGTTTCTGCATTTTAATAAGTTCCATTGTGTATTTTGGTGCTGAGTCTATGAAGCTCAGGTACTGAGAGGAGAATGATGCAACCGATTGAGAAAGTAAAGTCAGAAGAAAAAGTTGAAGTGACTTGGAGTATTAATGGGCCCCACTGAGGGCTGTTACTAAGAAAGCCTCCCTGGGGACTTGTTACGGCAAATAATTGGAGGCCATGATTACAGACAGGCAAAGGTACTGCGCTGAGAAAACTCTTCGTTTGTTTTGGTGAGGTATAAGGGCCAAGATCTGACCCTAGTCACTGGAAGAGAAGATCCTGCACCCCCATGTCTGGCTTGGGGCTCTTCCTGGGGGTCTGTGGGATGTGGTGGGCAGTGTGATGCCACAGGAAGAGCAATGGTATGACACCTCCCAGCCTCTGCACAGGGTCACAAGAAAGCAATGAGGCCCCATTGCAATGACTGTACTTCATCTCCTCATAAGCTCTAGCCAAGGAGACGAAAATGCCCTTCTTGCCAGCACCCACCTCTTTGTCCACTCCAGACTTTCCTATGCTGTCTCACACTTTGCCCTGTTTCCTCGAAGTCTGCAGACACCCGTTTCTGTTCACCACCTTGCTCTCATCCTGGCATTGCTGTGACTTCACCGATATCTTGTCAACCCTCACCATCTGTTTCTTGAAACACAAAACCATGGTCTGATCACAGACGCTCTTTGGGTGACCTCTGGCAACACAGCATGACACTTTGAGGGACACTTCTTCCTCCTCGTGGCCAATGCCAACCTTCCATGGTGCACTTTCTGGCAGTTTTCCTCTCCTGCTCTTTCCCTAATACCAAAGAAAGCTCCATCAGGGTGGAAACCACTCCTGAAGTAGGAATTCCAACCCATAAGCCTTCTTGCAGCCTGTCAGCCAACCAGATGGAAGTCACCTCACCTGCATCTTCCAAGCCGTGGGCCTGCTGCTGGCCTTGCAGCTTCTTGGCTAGACACACCCAAGCCTTGTGCCTCCTGCACTCCAGTCATGCACTCAAGCAGGAGGGACAGGACAACCCATTTTGGGGCCTTCTTTCTGTCTGGGTTGTCCTGGGTATGTAGGCAGAGGGGATCCCACAGTCAACATGCCAACCAGGTGCCTTCTGCTGGCCTACCAGGGCCACTGGCAGATGTCAGCCAAAAAGTACAGACCCCAGGGAGAAGTCAAGGGTGACCTGCCACCTACAGACAGAAGTGACCTCACAGTGCCTTTCTGTGACACGTTCCTGCTGCTGCCCTATCAACTGCAGAGACAGAAGTGACCTCACAGTCACTTTCACAGTCACATTCCTCCTGCTGGGTCAGGAGCTCCTGAGGCAGAGCTGAGCTCATCAGGGCATTCCCAGCTATCTCCTCCGTGTGGCCCACATGCTGATCAGATCCATGGCCCCTCACATTTATCTTTGAATGCCATGTGACTGCACGGCAACCTCATGATTCCTGCCCTGCCCCAAGGGGCCAAGGGCCTAAAGTTAAGGCTTAGTAGAGGGGTTGAAGATGAGGAGGTTAATGAACAGTAACGGGGGCTTTATGTGTTAGATGTTCATGCATGGGATTAGGGACTAGGTCTCATATTTCTGGGTTAGAGATTAATCAAAGATTTAGTGGGAGGGTTTGGTGTTCTGCTTGGTGTGTCAGGTCTGTGGTTAGGGTATGGGCAAGCTCTGTGGTTTAGGTTTTTTTTTTTAGGTCTGTCAGGAAGTTGTCTAGGGTTAAATAGAGCATTTTAATGCTAGTGTTAAGGGCAGGGATTAGGGTGAGCAAGAGAGTAAGAGAAAAGGGTTATGGGCTGACTTTTGGCTTAAATAGATGCTTTGAGGTCAGGCATTGGAGTAGAGGAATCCTGTTGGGATGTGGAGTAGCATTTAGGTTTAGGGATTAAGGATACTGGTTACAATGCTGTAAGGGCCTCACATGACTGTTTTAAGTCATTGTTAGAGCAGAATCAACATTATCTCACAGAATCACACAGAATCACAGAATCACAGAATTGTCTAGGTTGGAAGAGACCTCCAAGATCACCCAGTCCAACCTCTTACCTAATACTAACAAGTCCTCCACTAAACCATATCACTAAGCTCAACATCTAAACGTCTCTTAAAGACCTCCAGGGATGGTGACTCAACCACTTCCCTGGGCAGCCTATTCCAATGCCTAACAACCCTTTCAGTAAAGAAGTTCTTCCTAATATCCAACCTAAACCTCCCCTGGCGCAACTTTAGCCCATTCCCCCTCATCCGATCACCAGGCACGTGGGAGAATAGACCAATCCCCACCTCACTACAGCCTCCTTTAAGGTAACTGTAGAGAGCGATAAGGTCGCCCCTGAGCCTCCTCTTCTCCAGGCTGAACAATCCCAGCTCCCTCAGCCGCTCCTCGTAAGACTTGTTCTCCAGACCCCTCACCAGCTTCGTCGCCCTTCTCTGGACTCACTCGAGCACCTCGATGTCCTTCTTGTAGCGAGGGGCCCGAAACTGAACACAGTACTCGAGGTGTGGCCTCACCAGAGCCGAGTACAGGGGGACAATCACTTCCCTAGACCTGCTGGCCACGCTGCTTCTTATACAAGCCAGGATGCTGTTGGCCTTCTTGGCTACCTGAGCACACTGCTGGCTCATATTCAGCCGACTATCAACCAGTACTCCCAGGTCCTTCTCTGCTAGGCAGCTTTCCATCCACTCCTCTCCCAGCCTGTAGCGCTGCTTGGGATTGTTATGCCCCAGGTGCAGGACCCGGCACTTGGCCTTGTTGAACTTCATACAGTTGGCCTCAGCCCATCGGTCCAGCCTATCCAGATCCTCCTGCAGAGCCTTCCCACCCTCGAGCAGATCGACACACACATCTAACTTGGTGTCATCTGCAAACTTACTGAGGGTGCACTCAATCCCCTCATCCAGATCATCGATAAAGATATTGAAGAGGACTGGCCCCAGTACTGAGCCCTGGGGGACACCACTAGTGACCAGCCTCCAACTGGATTTGACTCCATTCACCACAACTCTTTGAGCCCGGTTATCCAGCCAGTTTTTAACCCAGTGAAGTGTACCCCAGTCCAAGCCACGAGCAGCCAGTTTTTTGAGGAGAATGTTGTGGGAAACAGTGTCAAAAGCCTTACTGAAGTCAAGGTAGACCACATCCACAGCCTTTCCCTCATCCACTAAGGATGATCCCACTTGGGATCCCTCCCAAGGGACTCTGCCAACCAGTGTCCTGAACAGCTCAAAGTCTGCCCTCCGGAAGTCCAAGACAGCAGTTTTACTGGTCCCCTTCCTGGCTTCGCCAAGAATAGAGAATTCTACCATTTCGTGGTCACTCTGCCCAAGACAGCTCCCGACCACCACATCTCCCACCAGTCCGTCACTGTTTGTGAACAGAAGGTCTAGCGGGGCACCTCCCCTGGTAGGCTCTCTAACCAGCTGCATCAGGAAGCTATCTTCCATGCTCTCCAGAAACCTCCTGGACTGCTTTCTTTGGGCTGTGTTGTGCTTCCAGGATATGTCTGGGAAGTTGAAGTCCCCCACGAGAACAAGCGCTGATGATTTTGCAACTTCAGCCAGCTGCCTGTAGAACTCCTCATCTGTCTCCTCATCCTGGTTCGGCAGTCTATAACAGACCCCCACCAGGATGCTTGCCTTGTTGGCCGTCTCACTGATCCTAACCCACAGAGACTCAACCTTATCATTCCCAGCCTCAAGTTCCACAACATCAAAACACTCTCTAATATAGAGAGCCACACCACCACCCCTTCTGTGCTGCCTGTCCCTTCTGAAGAGCCTATAGCCAGACACTGCAGCACTCCAGTCGTGAGAGTGGTCCCACCACGTTTCCGTGATGGCAACCAAGTCATAGCCTGCCTGCTGCACGATGGCTTCCAGCTCCTCTTGTTTGTTACCCATGCTGCGTGCATTAGTGTAGATGCACTTCAGTCGGGCCATTGCCTTCTCCCCCGGCCTTGCCATTTTTCCCCCTGGCACAGCTCCAACAAGCCTTATTTCAGCCCCGTCCCCCTTCTTACCTAGTTTAAAGCCCTCTCAATGAGCCCTGCCAGCTCCTGGGCTAGGATCCGTTTTCCCCTTAGAGATAGGGACCTGTCTGCTGCCATCGGGCCGGGTGCCAAGTAAAGTGCCCCATGGTCAAAAAAAACAAAATTTCTGTGTTGGCACCAGCCTCTGAGCCACGTGTTAATCAGGTGGGCTTTCTGTGTCCACTCTGTACCCCTCCCTGCTATTGTAGGGATGAACGAAAACACCACCTGTACTCCCGCTCCATCCACTAACCGTCCCAGTCCCCTAAAGTCCCATTTGATAGCCTTCAGGCTTCTCTCTTCAATATTATCACTGCCAGCCTGGACTATCAAAAGCGGATAGTAGTCAGAGGGGTGAACCAGGTTTGGAAGCTTTCTGGCAACATCCCTGACCCTGGCCCCAGGGAGGCAGCAGACTTCCCTATGGGTAGGGTCAGGCTGACAAATAGGGCCCTCTGTCCCCCGGAGAAGGGAGTCGCCTACAACAATTACCCTTCTGTCTTTCTTGGTGGAGGCAGTCTTGAGGCGTGGAGTCGACCTCCTCGCCCTAGGTATCCTCCTGGGTAGACTTTCTACCTCATCTTCACCCACCAGTCTCTCAAGCTCCAGGGCCTCAAACCTGTTGTGTACTCGCACCTGGGAAGGTGGGGGCGGTAGGGGGGGGGTGTCTCCTGCGAGGTCAAGCAGGGACCTGTCTCCATTCCTCCTTAACTCCTAGGTCCCCTCCTTCTGCCCGACAGGGCAGGGGGTCCACCCCCATTTGGGGTGTCTCACCCCGGTACCTCTCCTTCAGGCCCTGCAGGGAGTTGCTCCACCAGTCTATCTCCTGCTCACACTCCCTGATAGCCCTCAACCTCTCCACCTCCTCCCTGATCTCTGACACCAGGCGGACCAGGTCATCCACCTGCTCGCACCTCACATACACAGTCCCTCTGCCTCCCTCAGATGGCAGCAACAGGCTCAGACACTCCCTGCATCCGGAGACCTGAACTGCCGCATTTTTGAGCGGGCAGTCAGTCTGGATGGTTACAGACTTTCTAGAGAGAGCAGTCTGCCTGGTGTAGACCATTGCAGCCCGGCTAGCGGTCAACAGCTGTTAGAGGAGTTGTTCATATGGGCGGGGGCGGAATGTTCTGCCCTCTCTGCCCTCCCTGCTCGCCCTGCCTGCGCTAATTGCCGCACCACTCCCTTCTGACGCGCCACGCCCTGTTTCCTCGCCCTGTTCGCCGCTCTCCTGGTCGCTCACGCTCCCTAGGGGCTGCTTTTGAACAGCCAGGGAGGGAGTTGCTGCTGGCTCCGCCTACGCCTCATCAGCCTCCCTCACGAGGGCTGCCAGGTTCTGGCGGCTCCCTTGAGTGGCCTCGATGCCGGAAAAAAAGCCCTGCCTGTCCCGATCCCCCACTCCACTGCAGAACGCGTCTGCCCCGGAGCCGATCGCCTCGGCAAGTGGCCAATCTGAACCCTCTTACCTCTACAGAATCTTTAATTTCTGCTGGCCAAGCTCCTCTTCCCTCTCCCAAATCTCACATCGTTCCTGTGCAGGCTTTTCCTGACCTTCCCCATATCAGTAATCTTATTGGGTGCAGCTTATTAGTCATTTTACTGGAGCAGCTGTGCTCAGCAGCTCTGCACCACCACAAAAGTGCACTTCCTGCCTACAGGATTAGCTTCCAGAATGGCCCGTATAGATCCAGGGTAACTTTTCCCAGGCCCTCATGCATGCTTCATTTTCCCCCGGGTGTATTGGAGGCAGTAGCCCCCTCTGTGTAGAAAACAGAAAGCAGTCCTGAAGGATGACTTTAGGCCAAAGCTGAAACCTCTGACATGACAACCCCTGTCCAAGACCTCTTCCCCTATGGGGCCTACCAGGTACTTAGGAAGAGTGGATCTCACAAACTATGTGCAAAACAAGTGCCTTCTGCTGCCCTATCACAGACACTGGCAGATGTGAGCCTAAAGGCACTGATCCCAGTCAGGAGTCAAGGGATGACCTGTCAGCTATTTCAGAAAGAGCTCAACTCACAACCCACTTTACAGACATTCCCTTAGGAATGGATTATGAATTTCTGAGGCACCACTGACTTCATAATACCATTCCTACAAAGCACCCCTTTTTGGCCCAAAATCTGACCAGGTATCATAGAATGGCATGGGTTTCAAGGGGCCTTAAAGATTCCAACCCCACTGCCACAGGCAGACATGCCACCCAGTAAATCTGGTTGCTCAAGGCCTCATCTAACCTGTCTTGAAAACCTCCAGGGATGTCCAGCCTCTCTGGACAACCTGTTCCACTGCCTCACCACTTTCTGAGTGAAAAATTTCCTCCTAACCTCTAATCTCAAACCTACCCTCTTTTAGTTTGGAACTATCCCCCCTTGTTCCTGTCATTACCTGATTGAGCAGAGTTGATCTTCTTTATAAGTCCCCTTTAAGTACTGAAAAGCCACAATGTTGGCCAGGTGGAAGTGAGCTGGTTGTGATCCTTCAAGCCCATGGCACTGCTGTTGGACTCCCAGCCTCTCTGACACACAGGAGACAGCTCCTTGCCAATCCTGGGAGGTGCTAGGGCAGGAGGAACCTTGCAGTCAATGCACTACCTTTTTTCTGTCAGAGACCCATAGAACAGGTCACTTCCAATTTGGGTTGGAAGTGATCTTAAAGATCGTCTAGTCAAATTTTCTTCCATGGACAGGGACAATTTCCGTTAGATCAGGTTGCCCAAAGTCACCTGCCAACTGGCCTTGAGCTAGGGCTCACCTTTCTGGGTTAGAAATTAAGCAAAGGTTTGTTGGGAGGATTTGGTGTTCTGCATAGGGTGTCAGGTCTGTGACTGGGGTATGGACAAGCTTTGTGGTTTAAGGTTTTCTTTAGGTCTGCCAAGAAGTTGTCTAGGGTTAAATAAAGCATTTTAATGCTAGTGTTAAGGAACGGGATTAGGGTGAGCAAGAGAGTAAAGGTAAGGGAAAGGGGCTGCGGGCTGAGTTCTGCTTCAAGGGATACTTTGAGGTCAGGTCTTACAGCAGTGGATTTCTGTCAAGGTGTTGGAGTAACATCGAGGTTTAGGGATTAGGGTTACTGGTCAAATAGGGTAAGGGCTTTACATGACTGTTTTAAGTCAGTTTTAAAGCATCATCAACATTACGTGAAACCTCTTACCTCTACAAAGTCATTAATTTCTGCTTTCCAAGTTCCTCTTCCCTCCCCCAAATCTCATTTCTCTGTTGGCCAGGCTTCTCCTGTCATCCTCATATTGGTTATCTTATTGGGATCAGCTTTCTGATGGCTTTCATGATATCAGAGTATCTGTCTCACCTGTCGGCTACTCCATTCCTGAGACAGAAGTGATATTGTAGTCAGAAGGGAAAAGGGCACAAAGTTCTGTAGGAGCATCCTGCACAACGTGCCCATCAGCTCTGCACCACCACAAAAGTGTACATCCTATGTACAAGTTTTGGTTCCAGAATGACTCCTATGGATCCAGGGTAACATTTCGCAGGCCTTCATGCAGGCCTCAGCTCCCCTCAGGCATCCTGGAGGAAGTGGCTGCCCTATGGAAAAGACTGAAAATAGCCCTGAAGTATGGGTTTAGT
Organism: Cygnus atratus; assembly: GCF_013377495.2. Lineage (NCBI taxonomy): Eukaryota > Metazoa > Chordata > Aves > Anseriformes > Anatidae > Cygnus > Cygnus atratus. The sequence goes on from NW_026109963.1 coordinate 224,450, forward strand.
CAAAAGCTGAAATCTCTAACATGACAACCAGAGGTGCTGCTCTGCAGAGTGAGGGGGCTGTGGTGCCTGGGGCACGGGGGCACTGCAGGGCCATGCTGGGCAGGCTGGGAGGCAGACTCAGCTCATGGGATCACTGCCATTGCCCCAGGGCTGCAAGGAATCACTCACCAGACTCCTTTGCTGGGGCTGCTGCGTGCCCTGGGGCTGCAGAGCTCTCCTCTGCCTGCTCACACCAGATTGAGCACTTGAGCTCTGGTCAGTCCACCTTGGACAGGCTCACGCTCTGTGGGCTCCATTCACTGCTGTCTCCTGGGCTCACACAGCCCCGGCAAAGAAGTCTGGCAAGTGATTTCTTTCAGCCCTGGGGCAATGGCAGTGACATTTCTGTGTTTCTCACAGCCTTCACACAAATCTTTCTCATAGCTATCCCCACTGCCCAGCAGTGCCTCTGAGGTGGGAATAAGTCAACCTTCAGAAGGGCCTTTGGGCTTCCTCAGGTGTGCTGGTGCTTTTTAAGACCTTCCTGGCTCACCACAGAGCTAAGTGGGAGCCTTCTTGTCCATCATGGGGCCCTCTGTTGTCTCTGGCTGGGACGGAGTTACTCTCTGCAGAGCAGCCCCAGTGGTGCTATGTTTTCGATATGTGACTATACTGGATCTGGCTGGGATGGAGTTAACTTTTCCTGCAAAAGCCCACACAGGGCTGTGCTCTGCTCATGTAGCCAGAACAGCAGTGGTATCACTGCAGTGTTTTGTCTACTGCTGGGCAATACTGGCACAGCATCAGGAATCCCTCTAATCCTCTCCCGCTCCCCCCCCACCCCCCAAAGGGCCAGCAGGCTGGGGGTTGGCAAGAGACAGGGAGGGGACATCACCAGGGTCACCAGGGCAGCTGACCTAAAACAACCACAGAGATATTCCATACCATATGATGTCACACTCAGCAATAAAAGGTGGAAAATTGGAAGGAGAGGGGAAAGGTGGGCTCCTGTTATGAAACATCTGTCCTAAAACACGGCTGTGTGTATTGCGGCCCCATTTCAAGGACGTGGTCAAGCATCGCTGTCACAAATAGCGTTTGCTATTTTTTTAAAATAGTTCCTTCACCGGTTCACAGGAGATGGGAATAGACTGCAGCTGAGACCTATGAATTTTTGCTAGCTTCTTTATTGTCTATAGTTACACAGAAAGCCTGGCTTTAGATATACATGAGATGATTGGGAAAAGTAAAGAGATAAATTAACAGGTAGTAGGCTAAGAATGATATTACTTAAATCAAAACCACAACTTGGAGAAAATAGTTATCAAGACAAATAAAATCAAATTACTTTCCTAACTGTTTCTGAAATAAACTGGGAATGTAAAGGCACATTATTAATTCTGAAGAAATATGTATTCAAACAATTTCCTCACTGCATCCTTGAGCTTCTTGTTCCTCATGCTGTAGATGAGGGGGTTCACTGCTGGAGGTACCACGGAGTACAGAAAAGATACCGCAAGGTCCAGGGATGGGGAGGAGATGTAGGGGGGCTTCAGGTAGGCAAACATGATGGTAATGAGAAACAGGGAGACCACAGCCAGGTGAGGGAGGCACATGGAAAAAGCTTTGTGCTTGCCCTGCTCAGAGGGCATCCTCAGCACCGCTCTAAAGATCTGCACATAGGATACCACAATATAAACAAAGCAACCAAGGGCTAAAGAAACACTAAACACAAGTGCCCCAACTTCCCTGAGGTAGGCATCTGAGCAGGAGAGCTTGAGGATCTGAGGGATTTCACAGAAGAACTGGTCCACTGCATTGCCTTGGCAGAGGGGCAGGGAAAATGTATTGGTCGTGTGCAGGACAGCATTGAGAAAGCCACTGCCCCAGGCAGCTGCTGCCATCTTGGCACAAGCTCTGGTGCCCAGGAGGCTCCCGTAGTGCAGGGGCTTGCAGATGGCAATGTAGCGGTCGTAGGCCATGACGGTGAGAAGACAAAACTCAGCTTCAAACAAGAAGGCAAAGACAAAGAGTTGGGTAACACATTCTGCATAGGAGATGGCCCTGTTGTCCCAGAGGGCATTGGCCATGGCTTTGGGCAGAGTGGTGGAGATGCAGCCCAGGTCGAGGAGGGCGAGGTTGAGGAGGAAGAAGTACATGGGGGTGTGGAGGCGGTGTTCGCAGGCTATGGCGGTGAGGATGAGGCCGTTGCCCAGGAGGGCAGCCAGGTAGATGCCCAGGAAGAGCCCGAAGTGCAGGAGCTGCAGCTTCCGCGTGTCTGCGAATGCCAGCAGGAGGAACTCACTCACGGAGCTGCTGTTGGGCATTTGCTGACATTGGACAAGGTTCTCTGTTGATGAGAAGACAGAACAAAGTTAGAACAGACTTTTTAAAAGAAAACCTATTGCAAGTTTTGGAACACCTCCCAGCCCGAGGCTTTCTCTTTGCTGGAGAACCTTTCTTCAGCTCTCTTGCTTGAGCTGTGGCTGGTGCTGGCTGAGAGAGGCACTGGGGGCAGGGGCTGCTGTGGGCTCCAGAGGAGTCCTTCCTGGTGTGCAGCAGGAGGGAAGCAGGAACATGGGGGAAACTCAATGTCAGTCTTCTCTCATCCATGAGCTTTGGAGTGCTGTTGCTCAACTCATCTGACTTCAGAGGAGAACGAAGAGGTTTTTTACTTTTCTTTATTCCACTTGCCCCTGTAATGTACAGGAGAACCATCCCACTCGGTTGTTTCCCAGAAAAGAAACTGGAGACAGCTGAGGGCAGAGAAGCCCCAGAAAAGTGCAGCTGTACAGAATCCTCACCTTGTCTCAGGGTGCCTGAGCAGGATCTCAGCTCTTTACTCCTATCCAGGGGTGCAGAGACCTCACTCCAGCTGTGCACAGACAGACATCGAGCAGCACAGACATGGCCTTAGCATGGAGGTGTCTTCTCCTTGGGGCACCTAGATACCAAAAGGATGCCACAAGGAGGACCCCAGAAAAAATGGTGCCATGCTGCTGCTGAGGGAGGAGGTCCACAGTGAGCCAGATGGGTTGCTGGGGAGCTTCTCCTCATCTGGGCTCTGCCTGCTGTGCTGGCCATGCCTGCCCAAGAGCCCATGGGCTCCAGGGGGCGGAGGAGTCCAGGGAGGGGCTGCTCCAGGGGAAGGCATCTGCACTGCAGGGCACGGCTGCGAGGTGCCCGAATGCCCCCTGCCACGGCATTTCTGGCAACAGCTCCTTCTGGCTGCCTGCCCCTCTCTCTGCTGCCTGCAGCTGTCCCTGCCAGGAGCTGCTGCTCTGTGCCCACCTCTTCTTTCTCCCTGCCCATGCTCACAGACCCCATCCCACGCGGCTGTGCTCAGCGCTGCCCTGCAGCACCCTGCCACCAACAGGGCCCTGCCAAGGGGCACCTCCATGGCTACAGGAGCTATGGGGCAGCTGATAGAGAGCCTGGCACGGCCAGCCAGGGCAGGGTGTTCTGGGCTGACTGGGGGCACCTGGCTTAGGGCACTCCAAGGGGCTTCTGCCAGACTTCCTCACCTCACAGTGCAATCCAGCAGGACTCTCAAAGCCTACTCCACTGCCCACTGCCCTCCCAGAAACAAGACCCACAAGGAGACCCTTTCAGGACCTGCAGCTGCATGGCCCTGCAGCCAGAGACTTACTTTGTCAAGGGCTGTGCAGATTTCTCCTGCAGTCAGCTCTCAGCATGCTCCCACTCCCAACTGCCTCCAACCTCTCTCTCCTCTCCTCTCCCTGTGCCACCTGCAGTCAGAGCCCCCAGCCCTGCTGCGCTATGCAGAGGAGCTGCTCCTGGGCAGAGCTGTCTCTCTGCACCAGGGCCCTCTTGCCAGGAGCTCTCTGTCCCAGGAGCCCGGCCCAGCTCAGCAGCAGAGGCCCAGCCCAAGGCAGTGTAATCACCCCTCTGGTGGCTTTGGTGATGAGCCCACAAACCTCAGGCACTGAGAGACAATTGAAGAAATCTCTTCAAGAAGTCCAAGTCAGATGCAAGTTTTCTGGAGTGTCCCCCTGAGGGCCAGCACTGACATAGCCTCCCTTGGAGCTTGTTAGAGCAGAAATTGGAGGCAATGAGGGCAAGTAGAGAAAGGCAGTGTGAAGGTGTCACTGATGTGTAGGAAAACTGGATGTGTTTCACCAAGCACGAGGGCCAGGCTTTGATTCCCAGCCCCCAGGAAGGGAGATCCTTTCCCTTCATACATTGCTCAGGGCTCTTCCTGGAGTAGCCAGAGATGGGGATTTCTTTCTCTTCATGTCCAGTCTCAACATCCTGAAATCAACTTCGTGGCATTATTTCTGTCTCATGCTGTTTTCCCCTACATAGGAAAACTACAGCATTTCCAAAACCACCCTTCATGCAGTCTCAGCCTACTTTTGCTCTGCTTGGAGCCTCCATGCCAGTGCGCAAGAGAAACCCAGGTCCCTCAGCCTCTCTACACAGGGCAGGTGATTTTGGCCCTGAACCCCACCTTGGCAGAACCTCTCTGGGCACTGTGCTGCACCTCTCCTAAATGAGGAGCTACACACTGGGACACCCATGTGCAAGTGGTGTCACACTGGATCTGAGCTGAGTCTGATAACTCAGATTTTCTTGATGGCCATGCTCCTCATAAGGCAGCTCTTTAGGAAGCTGGCCTGGTTCCTGGAGACATGTCATTAGGGTTACCCAATGATGTTCAAATTACTGAAGAGCTATCATGACTGGCCCGAAAGAAAGAAGAGAAGGTGCCATGCCTTGTTCCCTCCACCAAGTGGATTCATGAGTGTCGTACCAGTAGCACCTCAAATAATATTTATTGGTGCATATTTAGGGAAAGCATCACAAGCCCATATTTGCTTTCCTAGTGGTAACTTAGTAGTTTCTTGCAATATGTAGTTGCTTTACAGGTAGGGATTTGTAGCAATTTTTAATAAAGAGGTTCACGAAAACAGAACAAGGTGTCCGTGTGTACTATGGAATCCTACCAACCTACTACTGCGATCCATGGGCGGGCTGACCCTCATAGGTCCTGACCATTGTTACTGTGATGCCCTTGGAGTGGTCCTCAGAGCTGCAGGAGCAACCACAGACCTGGAGCTTGGTGACAGCCCTTTGCTGCAGAGAACAGACACAACCACAAGGGCTGGACCATTCAGATGCCCCAGTGCCATGAAACAGGCTTTTTTTCTACTCAAGTCTGCTGCTCTCTCACACACAGCCAGGCCTGTGGCTCATCTCCCTGTGGAGGAGGAGGAGACAAAGCTCTGCTTGTGCCCCAGTAAGGGAGGAATATTCCACCTGCGGAAGGGCAGGGCTAGCAGGGAGGTGGCACAGGACAGGCACTGGCCTCTCTCTCTTATTCCCCACCCAGGGAGCATTGAGACTGCAGCTCAGTGTCCGTACTGCCCACAGGTGCCTGCAGTCCTGTATCCTGAGATCCATTTTCTCTCCTTCTGTACGTAACATTTTTACTTTGTTTCTCACAGTTTGGGGCCAGCATTGGTTGCCCTGGTACCTGGCACTGAAAGGCTGTGTCTCACACCGTGTTTTTGTGGTGAGTTTTTCTGATTGTAGCAGCAGAGCAGAAGCTAATTGCTTCTGGAAGACAACTGAAATAGCTTCTTCAGTGCATTCTTGAGCTCCTGGTTCCTCATGCTGTAGATGAGAGGGTTCACTGCCGGAGGCACCACGGAGTACAGAAATGCCACCACAAAGTCCATGTATACGGAGGAGATGGAGGGGGGCTTCACGCAGGCAAACACGATAGTGCTGCCAAACAGGGAGACCACGGCCAGGTGAGGGAGGCACGTGGAAAAGGCTTTGTGCCGGTCCTGCTCAGAGGGCATCCTCAGTACTGCCCTGAAGCACATAGGACAACACAATGAAAACAAAGCAGCCAGCACCTAAACAAAAGTTAAATGCAATACACCCAACTTCCCTGAGGTAGGCATCTGAGCAGGAGAGCTTGAGGATCTGAGGGATTTCACAGAAGAACTGGTCCACAGCATTGCCTTGGCAGAGGGGCAGGGAAAATGTATTGGCCGTGTGCAGGACAGCATTGAGAAAGCCACTGCCCCAGGCAGCTGCTGCTATCTTGGCACAAGCTCTGGTGCCCAGGAGGCTCCCGTAGTGCAGGGGCTTGCAGATGGCAATGTAGCGGTCATAGGCCATGATAATGAGAACATAAAATTCTGCTGTAATCAAGAAGACAAATAGAAAGACCTGGGCAGCACACTGTCCATAGGAGATGGCCCTGGTGTCCCAGAGGGCATTGGTCACGGCTTTGGGCAGAGTGGTGGAGATGCAGCCCAGGTCGAGGAGGGCGAGTTTGAGGAGGAAGAAGTACATGGGGGTGTGGAGGCGGTGGTCGCAGGCTACAGCGGTGAGGATGAGGCCGTTGCCCAGGAGGGCAGCCAGGTAGATGCCCAGGAAGAGCCCAAAGTGCAGGAGCTGCAGCTCCCGCTTGTCTGTGAATGCCAGCAGGAGGAACTCGCTCACAGAGCTGCTGTTGGGCATTTACTGGCTTTGGTCATGGACACTGCCAAATTAGAAAAAAAAATAAAAATAAAAATAGAGTGTTATGAGTAAAGTCTGTGAGCAAAATTCAGTTAATTCCCAATTAAAGCCTTACATTCCCGTTTTCCAAGAGGACCTTTGTTTATCTCCCTGTCTGGAGCCCTGCTTTGTGCTTACTGAGTGTCCTGTACACTGCAGCTGCCTCTGCCCATCAGCTCCCAATGGGCCACCTCTGCTCCATTGGAGGTTCCAAGAGGGAAGGTTCCTAGGAAGTGGCTCCCTCTGTTGAGTGAGGGGTGTTTGGCTGTGTAACTCCGTGTGTGTCTTCCCTGTTCAATACCCAGGAGACAAAATCAGCAGGTGGATCATGCGTGTCTGGCCGGAGAGAACAGGGAGCATCTCCTCCTGCTTCACCCTCCTTGCACATCACTCCCTGTCAGAATCAGACACCACCATCTGCCATGCTGGGCAAGGAAGAGGAGCGGGCATGGGCAGGCAGGGCAGACCCAACCCAGTGCAGAGGCTGCAGTGTTGGTGAGGTAGAGCCTGTCCTCACACCCCTCACACCCCCACGTCTCCTCCCGTCCATGCTCACAGACCCCATCCCACCTGCTGTGTGCCCAGCTCTGCCCTGCAGACACCTCCCAGGGATGGGGCCAGCTCTGGGGACATCTCCCTGTCTGCAGCTCCTAAAGAGCAACTCAGAAAAACCCTGGTGCAGTCTGTAAGCAGAGAGAAGTAAAGGGATATGCTCAGGTTCATCACTAACCTGTTCATGTCTCAATATGCAAGGCAATAGGAAGCTCAGTCACCTGTGCAAACCCAACCACTCTGTTAACATAGAGTCTGCCCCGCAATCAGACCGGGAAAGCACAGGCAGAGACTGCAGAAAGTACCTTCTCTTCGCAGGCAGCCCCTGCCCTGCCCTTCCTCTGTCCAAGCCCCTGGGCTCCCCGGGCAGGCTGAGTGCTGAGCCTGGCAGGCGGCAGAGGCCTTGCCCCAGCACACAGCCCCTGGGGCACAGCAGGGACCCTGCTCTGCACCACAGCCCTGGGCACCCCTGCAGGTGCCCTGCAGCACCTTCTCCTCCACACAGCACAAGCCACGATTGATATCCTGGCAGCTCCTGGCCAGGCAGAGACGTCCCAGATTCAGGAGCTCCTTCCAGAAACCTCCCCTGCACTGTCCTGCAGCCAGAGACTTACCGTGTGCAGAGCTGTGAAGAATTTCTCCTGCACTGAGCTGTCGTCTGCCCGCACCCTCCAGGCTGCCTGGAATCCCTTTCTGCCTGGGTGCCTGCGGTCAGAGCCCCCAGCCCTGCTGCGCTGTGCAGAGGAGCTGCTCCTGGGCACAGCTGTCTCTCTGCACCAGGGCCCTCTTGCCAGGAGCTCTCTCTGTCCCAGGAGCCCGGCCCAGCTCAGCAGCAGAGGCCCAGCCCAAGGCAGTGTAATCACCCCTCTGGTGGCTTTGGTGATGAGCCCACAAACCTCAGGCACTGAGAGACAATTGAAGAAATCTCTTCAAGAAGTCCAAGTCAGATGCAAGTTTTCTGGAGTGTCCCCCTGAGGGCCAGCACTGACATAGCCTCCCTTGGAGCTCGTTAGAGCAGAGCATTGGAGGCAGTGAGGACAAGTAGACAAAGGCAGTGTGAAGGTGTCACTGATGTGTAGGAAAACTGGATGCAGTTCACCAACACAACGGCTAAGCCTTGACTGCCAGCCCCCAGGAAGGGAGATCCTTTCCCTTCACACACTGCTCAGGGCTCTTCCCGGGGCAGTAGGAGATGGGGATGTGCATTGCCAAGTGCAGGAGAATGGTACAACCCCTGCCTGGTTCATGGGTAGGGGTAAGGAGGCAATGAGGCCCTTGTGCTTTAATGATAGGCTGTCTCCTCATGGGTGTCAGTGGCAGAGACAAGAGCCAGAGCCATGGACACAAAGATCACGCTCTTGTTGGGACTTTCAGCCTTTCCAGTGTCCTTCCTCCTCTCCACACCAGGCTGTCCAAGGGACTCACAGACCTGCACCTCTTTCTCTGCTGGCTGTAAACCCTTGACCGTGTGGTGCCACACTGGATCTGAGCTGAGTCTGGTAACTCAGATTTTCTTGATGGCCATGCTCCTCGTAAGGCAGCTCTGTAGGAAGCTGGCTTGGTTCCTGGTGAGCAGGCACCACAGCTCGTATGGCATCCGTCGTGGTGCCGATGCCCTCCTCGCCCTGGGCACTGCTCACTCAGCAGGGTCCCAGTCAGCCCTGATGTGTGGGGTTCCTCTTCCTCCAGTGCAGGACTAGGCTCTTCTTCTTGTAAATGCCAAGACGTTTCTGTAGTCCAAATCCTGCAGTTTCTCAAGGTTCCCCTGGACTGATGCTGCATTATGTCAGGTGTTAATATCTGCAGGCAGATGGCTGACCCTGAGTATGCCGGCTCTCACAAGGTAACAGCAGCAGGAGTTTGCAGGACAGTTTGGCCAATACAGGAGTAAGTAGTTGAATGGAATTGCAGCACAGAATCACAGAAGAGTAGGGGATGGAAGGCTTCCCAATTCCACTTTTTCTGCGCTTCCTTCTCATGCATGCTGTTATTTTGTCTGGAACTGCGTCCTATATACAAAACACTGCACCATACCAGCTAATAGGAAGAAAATCAAGTCTATCCCAGCCAAAACATGGACAATATCCACCCCACATTCCATACCATCTGCATCATGCTCAGCTCCAGTACTTTCCAATTAATCACCACCACCTTTTCTCTTTTGATATACACACAGAGATATCATGCCCTTAGTCTATTGGTGTCTTGGTGTTGGCTAGGATCGAGTTATTTTTCCTCCTAGTAGCTGGTATGATGCTGTGTTTTGGATTTAGCATGAGAAGAATGCTGATTACACGCTGATGGTTTAGTTGTTGCCCAGCAGTGGAGGGCTGGGGGTGCCTGAGAAGCTGGTGGGGACAGAAGCAGGACAGCTGACCCCAAGTGGCCAAAGGGATGTTCCATACCACACGACGTCATGCTGAACAATCAATATGGGGTGGCTGGCCAGGGTAGGGGGTACCACTGCTGCGGGACAGGCAATCATCATCACAATGATCATTATCATCATTGTTTGTGTTATTTGTCTTCCCTTTCTGTCCCATTAATCTGTCTTTATCTCAACCCATGATTTTATTTTTTTTCCCCTCCTCATTCTCTCCTGCATCCGTTGGGGGTGTAGCAGGGTGTGTGTGAGTGAATGGCTGTGTGGTGCTGATCTGCCTGCCGGGTTAAACCACACTCTTTTTGGTGCCCAACATGGAGCACAAAGTTAGAGCCAATGACAGATCTGACCACAGCATGTTAAAAGAAAGCTTTTATAAGCATTAGTTGATTTTAATGGTTGCTGATCACAAAATTGATTTTCTTTTTTTTCTTTTTCTTTTTTTTTTTTAATCTCAGGTCTGTTGTGTTTGATTTCAGAACTGTGTTGTATAGCACATTACTTACTCTATGTCTTCCCTGTCATGCTGTTTATCTTTTCTGATGTCTGGTTTAAGTTTATTCTTTTGATGTATTGTGTAACCCTGGCTTATGATATGATAAAAATCCTGGTCATGAAACTAATCTGGTACTTGTACTCAGCACTGCCATTACCTCCATACCTTGGGAACCATCTCTCAGAAACTATTAAGAATTACACTCTTAACCTTTTCTCCTCAAGCAACCAAGCCACAGGGGAGACAAGGCGAGGTCACTTTTCCCCACTTATTCACTCTCCCTTTCTCCTTCACCTCCACCTTCTCCTCCAGGCTAATTACAATAGCTCTTCAAAGCTTTGAATATCCTTGGGATGGTCAAACCAGCATGTTCCTATTGTTACATCTCCTAAATATGATTCAGGTTTTCTTTAAGTTTAAACAACTACTTAAGCATGCCATCCAGAGATCTGTCCAGAGGCAGGAGAGTTAGGCGTGGCAGAGAGTGTGAGAGGATATGGGCAGGCACCTAGAGCAGTGGGCACCTCCAGTGCTTTGGAACTTCACCTCTGAGAATGTGCAGAATCCTAAAAAAAACTGTGAAATGCTTGAAAACTCTGTGTCATCACCCTGGCAATTGCAAAGAGACACAAATCACTGCAATGTGCTGGGGCTTGACCTATGCTTAACAAGCCACAGTCAACACCTCTCCAACCCCTGTGGCTTTTCCTGCAGGCATACGCCAGCCCCTGTGACAGGCCCATCAGCCACTCCAACCCTCACAAAGGGCCCAGCAGCCACTCCAAACACTGCAACAGGCCCTGCAGGCACTCCAGCTCCTGAGATGGGCCTAAATTTAAGCCGACCCCTGTGACAGACCCTATAGCCACTCCAAAACCTGCGATAGGCCCTACAGCCACTCCAACTCCTCTGAAAGGCCCTGCAGCCAGAACAACTCCTGTGATGGGCCCTGCAGCCACTCCAGCCCCTATGATGGGCCCCATGGCTGGGCCAGAGAACCAACCTGTGTCAGTGTCGGTTGCCTCTACATGCAAGAAAATACAATGGATGTGAAAGTCAGTTTTTCTTTAGAAAGGAAAGAAACTCCTACCCAGACAAGAAAGGAGGAAGAAGAAGATGAGGCAGGTTTCACCAAGTAAGGGCTATAATGGAAGTAGGAGGACAAAGAAGAAGAGATGATATAAGCATCAGAAACCAGGGATCCCTATCTCAGGGTAATCTACAAGATGTGGGAAAAGATTTTAGCCATCATCTTGGTGAGCACATTGTCACTTGGCTGCTCCAGTGCTGGGAGAAAGAGGCCAATAGCCTGGAATTAGAGGGCAGGGAAGACAAGCAGCTGGGATCCCCCTCTAGGGACGGGGTGATTGACACAGCCATTGGGAAAGGGCACAAGGAACTTACTCCTGTTAGGCATGAAGGAAAGGTATCCCTTCAAGAAAGATCTTGTATGTCAACCAGGAAGGTGGACCAACATGCAGAGGGGTATCCAGTACCGGAGGGAATTAGCCATGCTGAAGGCAATTAGTAGAAACCTAGACCATGAACAGGTATCCAGAGATCCAGATGAAGTCAAGTACACATGACCCATGTGGCAGACGTTTGTACAGGGTGCACCATCATCCTATGCCAACTCATTGGCTAAAATGAGCTGGACAGACCAAGAGGAACCCACAGGGGGTGAATCAGCTAGCCAACTCTGACAGTATGGAGAAAGTCTCTCTTCTTCCCTATGGACCTGCATCTCATTTATGGAGAAACTGTCCGAATAGGTCCAACAAATACAAGAGAATACATCTTCCTCCCCACCTGTACGAACCAATATCTCAGCTGTCAGGCGTAAGCGTCCCGCTGCTCAAGAAAGTTGATATAGTAGTATACCACGTGCAACCCTGTGGTTTGAACTGTGCGACCATGGAAAGGCTATGAGAAAGTGGGATGCAAATATCTACCTCCATCCTAGAGGCATGGATACATGAAGCACAAGGAAAAACATTGGCAAAAAGTGGTTCTTCTGAGAAAATTGCTGCTCCATTTACTAGTGGGCAGTCCTCCAAACAGAGTAATGAATACTATGAGCAGGACTAGAGGGGCCCAGCCTCAAGCCAGAGGGAAGAAGTGGGCAATTGGGTGTATTGGACTTTGAGGATTCCATGACCTAGCACATCAGACCCACAGAAGATACAAGGCTCTAGTGGACACTGGTGAACAGTGTACTCTAATGCCATCAAGCTATAAAGGGCCAGAACCCATCTGTATTTCTGGAATGACAGAGGGATCCCAGCAGTTAACTGTATTGGAGGCTGAAGTGAGTCTAATGGGAAAGAGTGGCAAAAGTACTCCATTGAGACTGGCCAGAAGGCTCCCTAAAACCTTGGCTTCAGGAGAGGGTACTTCAAAGACCCAAAAGTTTTCCGGTGGGCTTTGGCATAGCTGCCTTGGAGACGGAGGACAGTAAACAGTTGTCTACCTTGCCCACTCACTCACAGGACCTTTCTGCTGTGGAGGTGCTGATGGCCAATGAACAGCAGGTGCCAATCACTACCACAGCAGTGCACCTGAGGCAGCATTGCACTAACAGAGACTCCCTGATTCCCATGCATGAGCTGGTTCATTGAGTGGAGAGCCAAGGAGTGATCAGCAAGACTCGCTCACATTTTAATAGTCCCATATGCCCATTGTGGAAGTCTAATGCCGAGAGGAAGCTAACGGTGGACTTTTGTGGCCTGAATGAAGTCACAACACTGCTGAGTGCTGCTGAGCTGGGCATGCTAGAACTTCGTTAAACATGAACTGGAGGCAAAGTCAACCAAGTGATATGCCACAATGGATATCACTAATGCATTTTTCTCCATCCCTTTGGCAGAAGTGTGAAGGCCACAGTTTGCTTTCACTTCAGGGGTGTCCAGTCCACATGGAATTGACTGCCCCAGGGATGGAAACACAGCCCTGACTTTTGCCATGGACTGATACAGAGTGCTCTGGACCAGGGGGAAGCTCCTGAACACCTTCAGTACATTGATGGCATCATTGAGTGGGGTAACACAGCAGAAGTATTTGAGAAAGGGGAAAAAGTAGTTCAAATCCTTCTGAAAGATGGTTTTGTTGTAAACAAAGTAAGGTTAAGAGACCTGCAGAGGAGATCCTGATGCAGGCTGGGAAGAGTCAGGAGACAACTGCCTGGGGACAGGCTGGGCATCAGTCAGTGGGTGGTGAGCAATTGCCTTGAGCATCACTTTCTTTGTACATCTAATTATTATTATTATTATTATTATTATTATTATTATTATTAATCATAAATTATATAATTATCATTATTATTGTTATTTTCTTTTCCTTTTCTGACCTGTTAAACAGTCTTTATCTCAACACACAAGCTTTTACGTTCTTTTGTTCCTGTTTCTCTCTCCCCATACCAGGAGTGGTGTTGAGAGAACAGCTGTGTGGTGCTGAGCTGAGAGACGGATTAAACCACAACATCAGGTTTGACAACCACAGTCTAATAGCAGAAATCACACTTATGGAATCAGCCTCTGACATCTACAGAGAGAAGCTGTTGGTGATGACTTCAGCCTCCTTCAAACACCACACCCCAGCAGAGACCCTGCTGCCTTCAGGAGCTGTCAGGCTGAGGCCTTGGGGATACCTCGAGGGAGCCCAATGGCACAGAGCAAGCGATGCCATGGTTGGGTGCTGTGCTGCTGAGCTGGGCCGGGCTCCTGGGCCCAAGGGGAGCTCGTAGCAAGCGGGCAGCACTGCAGAGAGACAGCTCTGCCCAGGAGCAGCTCCTCTGCACAGCGCAGCAGGGCTGGGGGCTCTGACCGCAGGTGGCACAGGGAGAGGAGAGAAGGAGAGAGGGCTTGGAGGCAGTGAGGAGTGCAACAACAGAGGGCAGCGTGTGGCAGGACAGATCTGCAGACTCTTTGACACCGTGAGTCTCTGGCAGCAGGGCAATGCAGGTGCAGTTGCCAAAGGGGTCTTCTACAGCTGGCACATCCGATGCCTGATAGCATCTGTCAGGATGGGTCTCACTCTACCTGTAATGTGGAGTAGAAGATGTTTTAGAGAATGACATTTATGATGGGGCATTTCAAGAGGAAGACCAAGGCTTGGTTTATCTGAAACAGAAGGCTTTTTTGGATCCTGTGCTTTCAGATTCTTGGTGTGGAGGGGAGGCAGGTTTCATGACAATGGATTGTCTGGATTGTACAGGAGACTGAGACTCCAAGAGTATTGCAGTGAGAGATCAATATGGCAGCAATGAACTTGATAAAGCCCCTTCGGGCACCTCAGCCTAAAGACTGAAACAACAACATGTTTGTGGTCTCCTCAGGGCTTATCAGACCTTTAGGAGCTGCAACCCCTGTAATGTCCATGGACAGTGCCCTGTACTCAGGAAGCACACAGCTTATGGGATGGGGTCTGTGAGCAAGGACATGAAAGATTCATGGGGATAGAGATCCTGCTTCCTTCAGGGACATAGGAAGGCAGTAGAGGTATGGGTAGGGCAGGCAGTGAGAGGGAGCTGCTGCCAGAAATGCTGTGCGAGGGAGGGCTTAGGCACCTCCCTGCCATCCCCTGCAGCGCAGGAGCCTTCCCTGGGACACCCCCTGATCTCCTCCCTCACCAGCAGAGCTTCTGCCCTCAAGCCCCCGCTGTCCCCAGCAGGAGCTGCCTCCTCTGCAGGTAGAGCTGCAGCACAGGAGGGTCTGCTGAGTGTCCGTCTGTCCCTCCCTGGCCTTGCCTCCCCTGGCAGCAGCACGCTGGCATTCCTCCTGGCTTCTCCACCTGGCCATGCTGCTGCTGGTCTTGTTTCCAGGCTGGCTGGGGATGGGGGTTTCACATGCCCATGGAGTGAGCCCTCGGTGTGCTTGGGGGAAGGGGAGTAGGGGGACAGGGTCTGGAGATGTGCACTTTGAGCCTGGATTCCTCTACTCTAAGCAGTGTCCTGGTTATTTTCAGGTGAACAAGTGCATGTAGTTCTCTTGCAGCTCAAAGAGATGCCAAGAGAAGAGACCAGCCTTTATGGACACACTGGCTGTCCCCTCTGAAGGATATTCTGCCCTACAGGGAGCATCCCTTTCTCTCTGAGGATCCACAAGGTTATACCTGGAGTGCAGCAGGAAGGAAAACATACAAAAAAGAAATATACAAAAAAGAAAACCCTGCAGTCCTGCTTCCTTTTGGGTGAATTGGGAGCAAAAATGTGGATAATCACATCATATCAGGATAATCTGGGATTACCCTATATTTCTCTTTACCTGTTACTGAAGGGCAGGACTGACTCCTGCATTACCCAAGCAGAGTACTCTGCTCCCAGGGACACCCTCAGGCAGAATCAGACAGAACTCATGAAAGGGACTTGCCATATGTGTGCTTAAATTAGTCCTTGTCAGATAATTCTGCTGTATTTTCTTACTGCCTTTTTCCTCCATGGGCAGGACCCCATGGCCAGAACCAGCAGATGCCCAACAGCAGCTCTGTGAGTGAGTTCCTCCTGCTGGCATTCGCAGACAAGTGGGAGCTGCAGCTCCTGCACTTCGGGCTCTTCCTGGGCATCTACCTGGCTGCCCTCCTGGGCAACGGCCTCATCCTCACTGCCGTAGCCTGCGACCACCGCCTCCACACCCCCATGTACTTCTTCCTCCTCAACCTCGCCCTCCTCGACCTGGGCTGCATCTCCACCACTCTGCCCAAAGCCATGGCCAATGCCCTCTGGGACAACAGGGCCATCTCCTATCAGGGATGTACTGCACAGGTCTTTCTCTTTCTCTTCTTTATCACAGCAGAGTATTGCCTCCTTACTGTCATGGCCTACGACCGCTACATTGCCATCTGCAAGCCCCTGCACTACGGGAGCTTCCTGGGAACCAGAGCTTGTGCCCAGATGGCAGCAGCTGCCTGGGGCAGTGGCTTTCTCAATGCTGTCCTGCACACGACCAATACATTTTCCCTGCCCCTCTGCCAAGGCAATGCAGTGGACCAGTTCTTCTGTGAAGTCCCCCAGATCCTCAAGCTCTCCTGCTCAGATGCCTACCTCAGGGAAGTTGGGGCACTTGTATTTAGTTTTTCTTTAGCATTTGGTTGTTTTGTTTTCATTGTGTTGTCCTATGTGCAGATCTTCAGAGCCGTGCTGAGGATGCCCTCTGAGCAGGGCCAGCACAAAGCCTTTTCCACGTGCCTCCCTCACCTGGCCGTGGTCTCCCTGTTTATCAGCACTGCCATGTTTGCTTACCTGAAACCGCCCTCCATGTCTTCCCCATTGCTGGACCTGCTGGTGTCACTTCTGTACTCGGTGGTGCCTCCAGCAGTGAACCCCCTCATCTACAGCATGAGGAACCAGGAGCTCAAGGATGCCTTGTGGAAATTGATGACTAGATGTGTTTCAGAAGAATAAGTGGCCAGTCTGCTTCTGCAGATGAGTCATAATGTCACTTATTATAAGAACAGCCTATATTCTATTTCCTTGTGTGTGTGTGTTTCTGTGCAATTTTATTACTGGTTTTCCTTAGTTTTAGTTCGGTTAATGTTGCCCAAGAAAATGATATTATTCATCCCAATTCCACTTCAGTATGTATGTTTTGAATCGAGCTAAGTAACTATACAAAAGGAGCCTGTCTGTCTGTGAACTTAAACAAAAGCTTCTCGCTCTGTCCTGCCAGCAGGCAGGCACAGGGTGCAGCAGGAGCTGGGAGGGGACAGACCCAGGACAGCTGACCCAAACTGGCCAAAGGGGTATTCCATACCATCTGACGTCATGCTGAACAATTAATTAATTATCAATGGGGGGGCTGGCCGGGGTGGGGAGGACTGGCTGCTCAGGGATAGGCTAGGCATTGGTGAGTGGGTGGTGAGCAATTGCCTTGTGCATCACTTGTTTCGTACACATTATATTATTATTATTATTATTATTATTATTATTATTATTATTATCCTTTCTTTCCTGTCATAATAAACCCTTTCTCTTTATCTCACCCCAAAGGTTTTCATTTCTTTCTAATTCTCTCCCCCCATCCTAGAGAGGGAGGGGGAAGGGTGAGCAAACCTCTACAATGATTTCATAGAGGCAAGAGGCTTCAGGTAATGTTGATGCTGCCTTAAACTGAATTAAAACATTGATGTAAGGCCATTACCCAATTTTAAACAGTAACCTTAATCCCTAAACCTAAATGCTACTCTAACACCCTGACAGGAATCCACTATTCTAATGCTTGAACTCAAAGTATTCCATGAAGCAAAACTCAGCCCATAGCCCTTTCTCTTGCCTTTACTCTTGTGCTCAACCTAATCCCTGCCGTACCAACACTAGCATTAAAATGCTCTATTAAATCTAGACTTCTAGGCAGACGTAAAATGAAAAACTGCTCCACAAAGCTTGCCCATAACCTAACCACAGACCTGACACCCTAAGCAGAACAACAATTTGCTAAATTTCTAACCCAGAAAAGTGAGCCCTAGTCCCTAGGGGACTAGAGAGGTCAGCTCTGCCTCAGGATCTCCTGATCCAGCAGGAGGAATGTGACTGTGAAAGTGACTGTGAGGTCACTTGTCTCTCTGCAGTTGATAGGGCAGCAGCAGGAACATGTCATGGAAAGGGACTGTGAGCTCACTTCTGTCTGAAGTAGCTGACAGGTCACCCTTGACTTCTCCCTGGGATCTGTACTTTTTGGCTGACATCTGCCAGTGGCCCTGGTAGGACAGCAGAAGGCACCTGGTTGGCATGCTGACTGTGGGATCCCCTCTGCCTACGTACCCAGGACAACCCAGACAGAAAGAAGGCCCCAAAATGGGTTGTCCTGTCCCTCCTGCTTGATCACATGACTGGAGTGCAGGAGGCACAAGGCTTGGGTGTGTCTAGCCAAGAAGCTGCAAGGCCAGCAGCAGGCCCATGTCTTGGAAGATGCAGGTGAGGTGACTTCTGTCTGGTTGGCTGACAGGCTGCAAGAAGGCTTATGGGTTGGGATGCCTACTTTAGGAGAGGTTTCCACCCTGATGGAGCTTTCTGTGGTAGTAGGAAAGAGCAGGAGAAAAAACTTCCACAAAAGTGTACCTTGGAAGGTTTGCATTGGCCACGAGGAGGAAGAAATATCCCTCAAAGGTCAGTGCTGTGGTGCCAGAGGTCACCCAAAGAGTGTCTTTGATCAGACTATGGCTTTGTGTTTCAAGGAACAGCTGGTGAGGGTTGATGAGACATGGGTGAGATGATGGAAAGTCTGGGATGACAGCAAGGTGGTGAACAGAGATGGGTGTCTGCAGTCTTCAAGGAAATAGGGCAAAGTGTGGGACAGCATAGGAAAGCCTGCAGAGGAGAAGGCCGAGGGTGCTGGCAAGAATGGAAAGCCCAAACAGCCCTTACATTTTTGTTCCCTTGGCTAGAGTTTATGAGGAGACAAGATATATTCATTGCAATGGATCCTCATTGCTTCCTTGACACCCTGTGCAGGGGTGGGGAGGTGTCATACCAGTGTTCTTCTCATGGCATCACACTGCCCACCACATCATACAGACTCCAAGACTAGCCCTGAGCCAGACAATGGGGGTGCAGGATCTCCCCTCCCAGTGGCTGGGGTCAGTCCTTGACCCTTCTGCTTCACCAAAACAAACCAAGACATTTCTCAGCACAGTGCCGTTGCCTGTCTGTAACCATGGCCTCCAAGTTATCTGCCCTAACAAGTCCCTGGGGAGGATTTGTTAATAACAGCCCTCAGTGGGGCCATTAATACTCCAAGTCACTTCAACTTTTCCTTCTGACTTTACCTTCTCAAGTGGTTACATCGTTGTCCTCTCAGTGCCTGAGCTTCATAGACTGAGCATCAAAATACACCGTGGAACTCATTATAATGTAGAAAGTCCTAAGCAGCCATATCTCTCCCATAGTTTTCTTCAAGTCTTCAAGACTTGTACAGCTAATTGGAGAGCTTTCATGTTGTAGTTAAGAATGAAGATTTCAAAAAGCACCTAATAAAAATCTTTTCTCATCTTAAAGGATGCATTTAGTTGAATTTCGGTTTGGAGTATTACTCTCCTGTTGATATTGATCCAGGGTATCTCCTTTGGAGACCTGCATAGGGAGGAAAAGCAGACTCTTGAGGTCTGACACTGCATGGACAACCTTGCTCCTCACCACCCCAGCCCTGACATTTCTCATTGGTGCCTCCATCACTTTTCCTTACACCAGACTTTGGCACAGAAGTCTGCATCTGAATGTTACAGCTCCTTGTCACCAGCTCTCACCTGCTTTCCTTAGAGACCTGGATGCACACAGGTGCAGAAGGGTTTCTTCTTATTTCAAAACAAACAACAGGAAAACATGCTGCAATTTTCCAAAAGCAAAGCAAGCTCCTCATCTTGTATGCCTCCTGTGAGGTTTACCTTCCCAAAAGGTTGACTGTACAAGAAGTCTGATAGACCGGAAAGTATAAGTATTAGGATTAGAATTAATCCTTATGATATTAATTCAATGATAAATGATGATGAGCTTTCTAAGGACACAATTAGACAGACTGCAGATAGATGGGCAAGCTTCAACTCCCTGAAGCTCAAAGCAGCAACTGGGTTGGTGAGGGCGGTCTGAGTGATCCAAGAGTAAGGGGAGGGCAAGCCAGGAGAACCATGGGAAGTCCATAGGTCCGGACAGGCAGCTGGAAAGGGGACATTCAGCATGGTAGATTAATGAAGACAGGTTTTGTACCTCGAAGATGAGGGAGCACACCATGATAAACAAAGCAATGAAAAAGCAAGTACAGGTGAACATCAGAATTTCCTTCTCCTACAATGACCATAGATCCTGAAAATTCACATTTCTTCATGACAGAAATTACACACTCTGACATTTTATGGAGGGATTGAGTCATCTGAGATGACGAGTAAATGCTTTCTTTGTTAAGTACTGTGGAAATTACTGGGTATTCAGGCAGAGCTTTGCTGTCAGACCATAAGCAACCAGTGCCACCTCCAGAGGCCCCAGTGCATCTAAAGTAATTCCCTAGACTGGCAGCTGTCAGAACGAACCTTCAAGAGATCTGAGCCCTTCGGGGGATTCAGATGGAGCCAGGTGCAGTTCCCAGGGCACATTCACTGTCAGCAGTGGTCTTTGTCCCTGTAACTTCAGCCCAGCCCAGCACACTGAAACCCGGTCAAAGACAAACCCCTTCTTCAGCAGGTTCTTGGGACTGACCTGAAGTTGAAATGGCCACTGGGAACACAAGATACTCTTCCTTA
Organism: Cygnus atratus; assembly: GCF_013377495.2. Classification (NCBI taxonomy): domain Eukaryota; kingdom Metazoa; phylum Chordata; class Aves; order Anseriformes; family Anatidae; genus Cygnus; species Cygnus atratus. Next base: position 244,618 of record NW_026109963.1, read on the forward strand.
TTCCTAGTAGACTCCTGAACATCCATTAAACTGCTTGAGTCATCTGTGGCAAATTCTAGCTGAAAGACTCAAGAACAGGACATTTCAAATGGCTGAGGCAGAACACATCAGCTTGCCCCACTTTGGGAAACCATCCCCTTCCAACTACGGGTATGAAAGTGAAAAATGTGAAATGACCTGTCAGGTCAATACACAGAGTAATGGAAAGTCATAGGTATTGTGCTGCAGTGGCAGAAGGCAAAAAGCACTGCATTGTGTCTCAGACTGATCAAGGAGATCTAATCTAGTTCATTCGTGAGATAAAATAAGTACTCTAAGCTGAGTGAAGGATGTTAAGTTGTGGTCTAAAATGAAGAAGGATGTTGATCACTGGTGAAGGAATTCTCTTTTTATGGCATCACAAATGTGCTTTACACAAGCACCGTAACACCTAAACATAATGTCCCACCCTGTCTCTCTCATCCCATGGGGCAGGGGAGAGGGAGCTGACAGCCAAGGGACACATTTGGGTGTGGAAGGTGGGGCCCAGCAAAGACAAGGATTCAAGGAAGTGCAGTGGTGTGGTGGTTTTACTCAGGTGGGCAGCCGAGTTCCTCCACAGCTGCTCTCTCACTCCCCCTTCTCAAATGAGGAGAAAATACGACACAAAGTGCTCAAGGCTTGAGATAAGGACAGGGAGATCACTCAACAATTATCATAATGGGCAAAACAGACTCAGGGTAGGGAGACAGTAAGATTTACTGCCTATTACTAACAAGCTAGAAAAGTGAGCAACAAACGAAAGAAACCAAAAACGCCTTCCCCCTATCCACCCTCCTCCCCCTAAGCGGCGCAGGGGAATGGGAGACTGGGGGCTGCGGTCTGTCTATAGCACTTTGTCTCCGCCGCTCCTTCTCGGTCACTGTCTTCCCCTGATCCATGTGGGGTCCCTCCCACAGGATGCCATCCTTCCCAAACTGATCCTGTGTGGGCTTCCCATAGGCAGCAGCTCTTCAAGAACTGCTCCAGATATGGGTCCGTACCACGGGGTCCATCCATCAGGAGCAAACTGCTCCAACCTGGGTCCCCCACGGGCAACAGCTCCTGCCAGGTCACCTGCTCCTGCATGGGCTCCTCTCCACAGGCTACAGGTCCGGCCCAGAATCTGCTCCGGAAGGGGTCCTCCACACGCCTCAGCCTTCTTCAGTGCAGGTCCACCTGCTCCATTGTGGTCTCCTCCACGGGCTGCAGCGTGGAACCCTGCTCCACCGTGGTACTCCATGGGCTGCAGGGGGACAGCTTGCTTCACCATAGGCCTCAGGACCTCACCACAGGCCACAGGGGACTTCTGCTCAAGTGCCTGGAGCATCTCCTCTCCCTCCTTCTTCACTGACCTTGGTGTCTGCAAGGCTCTTTCTCACTCCTCTTTCTCCCAGCTGCTGTTCCCCAGGAGTTTTGTTTTGTTTTGTTTTGTTCTGTTTTTCCATTCTTAAATATGCTCTCACAGAGGTGCAAACAATGTCACTTATTAGCTCAGCTCTGGCCAGTGGTGGGGCCCTTGTCTAACATGGGGTAGTTCTGGATTCTTCTCACAGAAGCCACTCCTATGGCCCCACGCTACCAAAACCTTGCTATGTAAACCCACTACAAGGTTCTGTGCGGGACCTCCTCACCCACAAGGAGGGGCTGATGGGGAATATGAAACTCAAGGGCAGCCTTGGCTGTGGTGACTATGAGATGGTGCATTTTGGGATCCTGAGGACAGCAAGGAGGGAGCACAGCAAGCTCTCTGTCCTAGACTTTGGAAGAGCAGACTTTGGCTCCTTCAGTGATCTGTTTGGTAGAGTACCATGGGACAGAGCCCCGGGGAGAAGAGGAGCCCAAGAAAGCTGCTTAATATTCAAGGATCACCTCCTCCAAACTCAGGATTGATGCATCCCAACAAAGAGAAATTTGGGCAAAAATGGCAGGAGGCCTGCACGGATGAACAAGGAGCTCCCGGACAAACTCAAGCAGAAAAATGAGGTGTACAGAGAGTGGAAGCAAGGAGGAGGGACAAGCCTAGGAGGGACACAGAGACATTGTCTGAGCAGCCAGGGATTAGCTTAGGAAAGCCAAAGCCCTGTTAGAATTAAATTTGGCCAGGGACATCAGGGGCAACAAGAAAGGCTTCTATAGGTACATCTATGATAAAAGGAAGACTAAGGAAACTGTGGACCCTCTCTGGAAGGAAACGTGAGACCTGGTTACCCAGGATATGGAGAAGACTGATGTACTCAATGACTTTTGTGGTTCAGTCTTCACTGGCAAGAATTCTAGCCACATAGCCCAAGCCCCAGCAGACAAAGGCAGGGACAGGCAAAATGAAGAACTGCCCACATTAGGAGAAGATCAGGCACAAGACCAGCTAAGGAACCTGAAGGTGAACAAGTGAGACCTGATGAGATACATCCATGGGTCCTGAGGGAACTGGGGGATGTAGTTGCTAAGCCACTATCCATCATATTTGAGAAGTCATGGCAGTCTAGTGAAGTTCCCGCTGCCTGGAAGAGGGGAAACATAACCCCCATTCTTAAAAAAGGAAAAAAGGAAGAAAAGGGAAAAGGGAAAACAAAGGGGAACTACAGACCAGTCAGTCTTCCCTTTGTGCCTGGTGAGATCATGGAGATCCTCCTGGAAACTCTGCTAAGGCACATGGAAAATAAGGAGGTGGTTGGTGATGGCCTACATGGCTTCACTCAGGGCAGATGGTGCCTGACAGATCTCGTGGCCTTATACAATGGGGTTACAGCGTTGATGGATAGGGGAAGAACAACTGATGTCATCTACTTGGACATGTGCGAAGCATTTGACACTGTGCCCTGTAATGTCCTGGTCTCTGATTTGGAAAGGCATGGATTTGATGGATGCACCGCTTGGTGGATAAGGAATTGGCTGGATGGTCACACTCCAAGAGTTGTGGTCAACAGCCTAATGTCGAGGCAGAGCCCAGTGACAAGTGGTGTTCCTCAGGGGTCAGTTCTGGGAGAGATGCTGTTCAGCATCTTTGCCAGTGACTTGGACAGTAAGATCGAGTGCACCCTCAGCAAGTTTGCCAATGACGCCAAGCTGTGTGGTGAGGTTCACGCGCTGGAGGGAAGGAATGCCATGCAGAGGGACCTGGACAGCCCAGAGAAGTGGGCCCACATGAACCTCATAAGGTTCAACAAGGCCAAGTGCAAGGTCCTGTATCTGGTTCAAGCCAATCCTAAGCACAAATACAGGCTGGGTGGAGAATGGATTGAGAGCAGCCCTGAGGAGAAGGACCTGGGGGTGATGTTTGATGAGAACATGAGCTGGCAATGTCCCCTTGCAGCCCAGAAAGCCAACCATATCCTGAGCTGCACCAAAAGCACGGCCAGCAGGGTGAGGGAGGTGATTCTCCCACTCTACTCTGCTCTCAAGAGACTCCATCTGGAGCCCTGCATTTAGATCACCCTGCGTAAGAAGACATGGACCTGTTAGAGCAGGTCCAGAGGAGGGCCACCAAGATGATCAAAGGGCTGGAGCACCTCTCCTATGAATCCATGCTGAGGGAGTTCGGGTTGTTCAGCCTGGAGAAGAGAAGGCTCCGAGGGGTCATTACAGCACCATTCAATACTGAAAGGAGGCCAACAGGAAAGGTGGGGAGGGACTCTTTGTCAGATAGTGTAGTAATAGGACAAGATGTAACAGTTTTAAACTAAAAAAGGGTAGATTTAGATTCAATACGAGGAAGAAATTCTTCACTATGAGAGTGGTAAGGCACTAGAAGAAGGTTGCCAGACAAGCTGTGGAAGTGCCCCATCCCTAGAAGTGTTCAAGACCAGGTTTTATTGAGCTTTGGGCAATCTGGTCTAGTGGAAGCTGTCGTGCCGATGGCAGGGGGGTTGGAATTAGGTAATCTCTAAGGTCCCTTTCAAGCCAAACCATTCTATGATTATTTGAAAAAGAGCCTGGTTAAACTCTCTCAGGAGGGCTGTTAGGGGCTTCACATACAATGATGATTGTGTCGTAGAAAACAGTGGCACAAGTGAGGGAAGAGGAGCAGGTGGATAAGGCCTTCTGCCTGCAGGAGACTCCAAGGTGGCAGATGGGATGCCCAACTGAGCAGGAAGGGGCAGATTGGATCTAGAAAGCAGGTCATGAAAGTAAAGGTCATGAGTGTCACGGCATCACTGCGGGAGAGCTCCAGCAAAGGGGGAAAATTACAGAAGGGGTCCACGACACTGGGGCCACAGCACTGTAGCTGGGAGAAGAATGAAATGATTTCTGTGCATGAGAGAAGTCCCTTGGGTTAAGGTACAGATGCCTTCTGGAGTCAGACCTTCCACTTCTCGAGCCTTGCAGAGAAGAGGGATGGCATACAGCCCTGGACTGACCATAGGACATGGCCCCCTGGAGGAGGCATTCAGTTCATGCAGAGGGTGCAGCTGACAGTGCTACCATCTCTGTAGCAAAAGGGAGTGCTGTCCCCAGCCAGGAAGCTGTACAGAAACTGGTGAAGAGTAGCGGAGCTGTACAAGGTCTGTAAGGAGGATGAATTCCCCAGGAAGAAGGCCAGGGGCATCTGCAGGTGCTGGTTCTCAGCAACCAGCACAATGATGAGGGTGTTCCACATCCCAGTCACCATGCTGGTCATGCAAGAGAGGAGGAAGAGATGTGTCTAAGGGTTGAGGACCTTCCATATTCATAGTAGTGGAAACTCAGCCAATGATGCCTTATTGGCCCATTCCCCTTTCTTCATGGAAACCCTTTTAGAGCATTCTGGTCCCCTCTCTCTTTTTGGGACACAAATCAGAAAGATGTTTCTTCTCAGTTCCTAAATGAAATGGTGAAGGGTGTTCAGAGAGGTGAAATGATCCATGCCTGTCATGGCAAAGATGTCCTGCAACTCAGGTGGAACGTAATAGGGGTTAAGAGAAGGAATCATTTGTACTCATGTTAGACAACCTCAGTCCAATAGCACAAATCACACTTCTAAAATCAGTCTCTGACATCTACAGAGAGAAGCTGTCGGTGATGACTTCAGCCTCCTTCAAACACCACACCCCAGCAGAGACCCTGCTGCCTTCAGGAGCTGTCAGCCCTGAGGCCTTGGGGACATCTCGAGGGAGCCCAATGGCACAGAGAAAGCGATGCCATGGTTGGGTGCTGTGCTGCTGAGCTGGGCCGGGCTCCTGGGCCCAAGGGGAGCTCGTGGCAAGCGGGCAGCACTGCAGAGAGACAGCTCTGCCCAGGAGCAGCTCCTCTGCACAGCACAGCAGGGCTGGGGGCTCTGCCCACAGGTGGCACGGGGAGAGGAGAGAAGGAGGGAGGGCTTGGAGGCAGTGAGGAGCACAACAACAGAGGGCAGCGTGTGGCAGGACAGATCTGCAGACTCTTGACGCCGTGAGTCTCTGGCAGCAGGGCAATGCAGGTGCAGTTGCCAATGGGGTCTTCTACAGCTGGCACATCCTACGGCTGATAGCATCTGTCAGGATGGGTCTCACTCTATCTGTAATGTGGACTAGAAGATGCTTTAGAGAATGGCATTTATGAGGGGGCATTTCAAGAGGCTTGGTTTATCTGAAGGGGAAGGTTTTTTTGTTTCTGTGCTTTCAGATTCCTGAAGTAGAGAGGAGGCAGGTTTCATGGCAATGGATTTTCAGGACTGTAGAGGAGACTGAGATTCCTAGAGTACTGACTGCACAGAAAGATTAGTATGTCAGGAACTAACTTGATAAAATCCCTTCAGCCACCTCAGCTTGAAGACTGCAACACCATCCTCAGGACTTACTGGAGCTGACCTTTAGGAGCTGCAACCCCTGTGATGCCCATGGACAGGGCCCTGTACTCAGGAGTCCTCTGCAGGGCAGAGCTGAGCACACAGCTTGTGGGATGAGGTCTGTGAGCGTGGACAGGGAAGAGACGTGGGGACACAGAACCAGCTCCCAGCAGGGACATGGGCAGGCGGTGAGAGGGAGCTGCTGCCAGAAATGCTGTGCGAGGGAGGGCTCAGGCACCTCCCTGCCATCCCCTGCAGGGCAGGAGCCTTCCCTGGGACACCCCCTGCTCTTTTCTCCCACCAGCAGAGCTTCTGCCCTCAAGCCCCCGCTGTCCCCAGCAGGAGCTGCCTCTTCTGCAGGTAGAGCTGCAGCACAGGAGGGTCTGCTGAGTGTCCGTCTGTCCCTCCCTGGCCTTGCCTCCCCTGGCAGCAGCACGCTGGCATTCCTCCTGGCTTCTCCACCTGGCTGTGCTGCTGCTGTTCTTGTTTCCAGGCTGGCTGGGGATGGGGGTTTCACATGCCCATGGAGTGAGCCCTCAGTGTGCTTGGGGGAAGGGGAGTACGGGGACAGGGTGAGGGGTCTGGAGATGTGCACTTTGAGCCTGGATTCCTTTGCTCGCAGCAGTGTCCAGGTTCTGTAGGCACTGGAACAGGCACCATGAGGAAGGGGTCGCAGCACTGAGGCTGCCAGAATTCAACAAACATTTGGGGAACCCTCTCAGACATATGGACCAACTTTAGGGTGTTCATGTACAGATTCAGGGGTGGGATGTTATGATCCTTCTGTGTCCTTTCTATGTCAGGACATTCTATGATTCTATGCCTCTGTGAACCTCTAACTGCAATTGTCCTGCAGCTCAAAATGTTGCCAGCACAGGTCAAATGAAACCAGACATGGCTGTCCTCGCTGAAGGACACTTGGCACTGAAGGCTCCATCCCCTTGTGTCTGAGGATCCACAAGGGTTCACTTGGAATGCCCAGGATATATGCCTCATGTCCTGGTTTCAGTTAGGACAGAGTTAATTTTCCTCCTAGTAGCTGGCAGGGTGCTATGTTTTGGATTAGGATGAGAAGAGCGCTGATAACATGCTGATGTTTTAATTGTTGTAGAGCAGTGCTTACACCAAGCCAAGGACTTTTCAGCTCTCTCTCTGTCCTGCTAGCGAGCAGGCTAGGGATGCAGCAGGAGCTGGGAGGGGACAGACCCAGGACAGCTGACCCAAACTGGCCAAAGGGGTATTCCATACCATCTGACGTCATGCTGAACAATATATAGGGGTGGCTAGCCGGGGTGGAGGGGGGGGCCGGCTGCTCGGGGATAGGCTGGGCATCGGTCAACGGGTGGTGAGCAATTGCATTGTGCATCACTTATTTCGTACACATTATTACTATTAATACTATTATTATTATTATTATCATTGTTATTCTTTTCCCTGTCTTAATAAACTGTCTTTATCTCAACTCACAGACTTTACTTTCCCGTTTCTCTCCCCCATCCCGGAGAGGGAGGGGAGAGGGTGAGCGAACGGCTGTGTGGTGTTTGACTGCCAGCCGGGCTAAACCACAACACCTCAGAAAAAGTCCTCAGGAGTGGGGTGGGCAGATAGACAAAAAAAAACAAAAATAAATCCTGGCAGCCCTGCCTTGCAGTTGTGTGAATTGGGAGTAACAATATGGAGAAGTTCTTTATTATCAGGTGATGGAACCTGAGATTACCCCATGTTCCTCTTTACCTCTGACTGTGGGGCAGGACTTATTTCTTCATTGCCCACAGCAGAGTCCCCTGCTCCCAGGGACACCCTCAGTCGGCATCAATCGGAGCACATGAAAGGGACCTGCTAAATAGCTGCCTGAAAGGGAAAAAGTGTTTTCAGGGTGGTTATATGAGAAATGGAACAAGTTTTTCTCAGGTAGCATTCTTTTTTATTGAAGCTTTTTTTTTTTCATGTATGTTGAATTTATTAATGTTGTTTCCTCCCTGGGAAGGAACCCGTGCCCAACATCAGCTCTGTGAGCGAGTTCCTCCTGCTGGCATTCACAGACAAGCGGGAGCTGCAGCTCCTGCACTTTGGGCTCTTCCTGGGCATCTACCTGGCTGCCCTCCTGGGCAACGGCCTCATCCTCACCGCCGTAGCCTGCGACCACCGCCTCCACACCCCCATGTACTTCTTCCTCCTCAACCTCGCCCTCCTCGACCTCGGATCCGTCTCCACCATTGTACCCAAAGCCATGGCTAATGCCCTCTGGGACAACAGGGCCATCTCCTATCAAGGGATGTGCAGCACAGGTCTTCTGTTTATTCTTCTTCCTTGGAGCAGAGAACTCCCTTCTCACCGTCATGGCCTACTGACCGCTACGTTGCCATCTGCAAGCCCCTGCACTACGGGAGCCTCCTGGGCAGCAGAGCTTGTGCCCAGATGGCAGCAGCTGCCTGGGGCAGTGGCTTTCTCGATGCTGTCCTGCACACAGCCAATACATTTTCCCTGCCCCTCTGCCACGGTAATGCAGTGGACCAGTTCTTCTGTGAAGTCCCCCAGATCCTCAAGCTCTCCTGCTCAGATGCCTACCTCAGGGAAGTTGGGGTACTCGTCTTCAGTCTTTCTTTAGTCTTTGGTTGTTTTGTTTTCATTGTGGTGTCCTATATACAGATCTTCAGAGCGGTGCTGAGGATGCCCTCTGAGCAGGGTCGGCACAAAGCTTTTTCCACATGCCTCCCTCACCTGGCCGTGATCTCCATCTTTGTGAGCACTGGCTTGTTTGCCTACCTGAAGCCACCCTCTGTCTCCTCCCCATCCCTGGACCTGGTGGTGTCATTTCTGTACTCAGTGGTACCCCCAGCAGTGAATCCCCTCATCTATAGCATGAGGAACCAGGAACTGAAGAATGCAGTAAAGAAATTATTTGAATATATGCTTCTTAAACATCAGTAATATGCCAGTCATATTAACAGTAGTAACAGTGTTTCTCAAAAAATGTTAGGAAATATTTTGAAATTATTTTTTCAAACATATTATTATAAAATTATTTTTATGTAAAGAAGTTTCTTCTTATCCTCCTACCTGTTTTTATTTTGATCCAGTCATACAGATACAGTACTTTAAGAACCAATCTTTCTGTGCAGAAAAAGACAATAAAGAAGCCATGAGATATTCACTGGTCTCAGGTTCTATTTCTTCCCATCTCCTCTGCAGCAGGGAGAGCAGCCCCAGCACACAGGAGGGGCTCAGGGCCAAGAGCCCAGCTGCCACATGGAGGAGTTGCACCAGTGGCCCATGGGGCTGCCCCTCAGTACTAGGTGGGGCAGTCTGCAGCTTCACATACCTCCATCTCCTGAGCCATGGCTGGCCCCAGCCCGGGGGCTGCTGGGGAGGCCCAGAGCTGCCTTTGTCCCAGCAGCTGCGGTGCCTTGCGAGGGGCTGGGGCTGTGGTGGCTGTTCCCAGAGCCCTGCAGAGGCCTGCGGTGGGCACTGCCCTGGGGCCAGCCCAGCCTGGGCTGCTGGGCTGGGCTGGGCTGGGAGAGGGCAGGGAGGTGGGGAGAGGTGGGCAGGGGCTGGGCTGGGCAGTGCCCAGCAGAGGGCAACGGCAGCGTCAGGGAGCGGTGGGAGCATGCAGGGGAGGGCTCCCAGCAGGGCTTGGTGCTGCAGAGCCAGGGCTGGGGAATGGAGCCCAGGGCTGCAGGGGCAGGGGAGAGGAGGCCGCTCTGGGCCCTTGCTGGCCTGGGCAGAGCAGGAAGGGGGCCCAGGGCATTCGTCCCCTCACCGCAGCCTGCCAGGACCTGCAAGGCGCTCATGGAGTATCCAGGGCCAGGCTCTGCCCTGTGGCCACGAGCCCTGCCTGCCCTCCTCCTGCCATGCTCCATGCGGTGCCTGCAGCAGAGGGGACTCCTAGCCAGACCTCGCATGGGGCTCTGACACCCACCTCACCCCGGCCCTCTCCAGCGCCCTCCTTGCTGCTTTCTGATGCACGCCAGGACCTCCCAGTGCGTGCCGGCCAGCACATCTGCTGAGGGCCGGTGCGGCTGCTGCAGGGGCAGGGAGCTCAGCATGGCCCTTGCAGCCCCCTGCCCTGCGCCTGCCTCTCCCCTTGCCCTCGGCCCAGGCCTTGTCTCTGCTGGCAGGAGCGCTCTTGGCATGCGCTTCCTGGCCTCCCCTCGCCTGCACACAGCTACTGCCTACTCAGGCTGCTGGCACAAACATGTCATCACAAGCAGCACCACCCCTTGGGCTGCCTCTCCTGGCCTCCCTCACCCCACTGCCTTGACTCCTTGTCTTTGCTGGGCCCCACTTTCCACAGCAAAATGCATTCCTTGGCTGTCAGCTCCCTCTCCCCTGCCCTGTGGGGTGACAGAGCCAGAGTGGGATGTGTTACCTTTATTTGGTATCGTTCTTGTGTATTTGCATTGGTGATGGCACAAAAAGAGAGTTCCTTCAGCACCAGTTTACATCCTTCTTCGTGTTAGGACACAACTCAACATACTTTACTCTGGTTAATCTCATAGTTGAACTGGATTAGGTCTCCTTGATTATTCTGAGGCACAATGCAATGCTTTTTGCCTTCTGCTACTCCAGCACAATATGTGTGACTTTCCCTTACTCTGCGCATTGACCTGATAGGTCATTTCACATTTTTCACTTTCAAAACCTTAGTTGGACAAGGACTTTTTCCAAAGTGGGGAAAGCTTATGTGTTCTGGCTCAGCCATTTGAAGCATGCTATACTTGAGTTTTTCAGCCTGAGTTTGCTAAAGATGACCCATGATGGTAAATGGATGTTCAGCCATCAACTAGGAATAAGGGAGAGTATATTGGGTTTTCCAGTGGCCATTTCAAATATAGGTGAATCCCAAGAAACCACTGAACTAGGGAGTTGTCTTTGAAGGGGTTTCCTGTGCTGGGCTGGGCTGCAGTTACAGGGACAAAGACCACCTCTGGCAGTGGAGGTGGCCTGGGAACTCCACCTGGCTCCACCTGATTTTCCCAAAGGGCTCCGGTCTCCTGCAGGTCTTTTCTGACATTTGCCAGTCCAGGGAAGTGCCTCAAACACAACAGGGCCTCAGGAGGTTTTTCCTGGTTGCTTACGGTCAGACAGCAAAGCTCTGCCTGAATTTCCAGTAATTTATTTAGTACTTAACTAATAAAGCAACTACTTATCAGCTCTAATGATTCAATCCCTTCCAGAAAATGTCCCACATCAAGTGTAATATCTATCATTAAGAAATGCTGATTTCCATGATCTATATTAATCGCAAGAGAAGAAATACTGATGTTCTCCTTTACTTGCATTCACAGAATCATAGAATCATAGAATATCCCGAGTTGGAAGGGACCCATAAGGATCATCAAGTCCAACTCCTGGCACCGCGCAGGTCTACCCAAAAGTTTAGACCATGTGACTAAGCGCACAGTCCAATCGCCTCTTAAATTCAGACCGGCTTGGTGCAGTGACTCCTTCCCTGGGGAGCCTGTTCCAGTGTGCGACCACCCTCTCGGTGAAGAACCTCTTCCTGATGTCCAGCCTAAACCTCCCCTGCCTCAGCCTGACACCGTTCCCACAGGTCCTATCACTGGTGATTATGGAGAATAGGTCACCTGTCTCTCCACTCCCCGTTGTGAGGAAGTTGTAGACTGCGATGAGGTCCCCCCTCAGCCTCCCCTTCTCCAGGCTGAACAGGCCAAGTGACCTCAGCCACTCCTCATATGTCTTCCCCTCTAGGCCCTTCACCATCTTCGTCGCCCTCCTCCAGACACTCTCCAACAGTTTCATCTCCTTTTTGTACTGTGGTGCCCAGAACTGCACACAGTACTCGAGGTGAGGCTGCACCAGTGCAGAGTAGAGCGGGACAATCACTTCCCTTGACTGACTAGCAATGCTGTGCTTGATGCATGCCAGGATACAGTTGGCCCTCCTGGCTGCCAGGGCACACTGCTGGTTCATATTCAACTTGCTGTCAATCACAACCCCCAGATCCCTCTCTGTGGGGCTGCTCTCCAGCGTCTCGTCGCCCAGTCTGTACGTATAGCCAGGGTTGCCCCATCCCAGGTGCAGGACCCGGCACTTGCTCTTGTTAAACTTCATGTGGCTGGTGATTGCCCAGCTCTCCAATCTGTCCAGATCTCTCTGCAAGGCCTTTCCACCCTCAGCCGAGTCTACAACTCCTCCAAGTTTGGTGTCGTCAGCAAATTTGCTCAGAACACCTTCTAGTCCCACATCCAAATCATTTATAAAACCATTGAAGAGGACTGGCCCTAAAATGGAGCCTTGAGGGACCCCACTAGTGACCATCCGCCAGCCAGATGTGGCCCCATTAACCACAACCCTTTGAGCCCTGTCCGTCAGCCAATTGCTCACCCATCGTATGATGTTTTTGTTCAGCTGTATGCTGGACATTTTGTCCAGTAGGATCCTATGGGAAACCATGTCAAAAGCTTTGCTGAAGTCCAGAAAGATCACATGAGCTGGTTTCCCTTGATTGACTAGATGGGTGATCTTATCATAAAAGGAAATCAAATTTGTTAGGCAGGACCTACTCCCCATGAACCCATGTTGGCTGGGACCAATGACTGCATTTTCCCCCAGGTGCGCTTCAATAACTTCAAGGATCACCTTCTCCATAATTTTACCAGGCACTGACGTGAGACTGACAGGCCTGTAATTGCTAGGGTCTTCTTTCTTGCCCTTCTTGAAAATTGGCACATTTGCCAGCTCCCAGTCTACTGGGATCTCTCCAGATTCCCAAGACCGTTGAAAAATAATTGAGAGAGGTCCCGCGATGACATTGTCATCACTTTGTCTGTCATGGCGTGCTCCTTCATATTCCAGGCACAAAACCGGTCTTGATTACACAGAACATGCTGAATGTCCCCTTTCCAGCTGCCTGTCTGGACCTATGGACTTCCCATGGTTCTCCTGGTTTGCCCTCCCCTTCCTCTGTCTTCATTCAGACCGCTCTCACTGACACAGTTGCTGCTTTGAGTTTCAATGAGTTCAAGCACGCCCATCTATCAGCAGTCTGTCTAATGGTTTCCTTAGCAAGAAAGTCATCATTTATCATTGAATTACTATGATATGGATTAATATTAACACAATTATTTAAAATTTCCTATTTATCAGTGTAAAATACGTCATGTACATTCATCATTTTGGGAAGGTAAACATCACTGGAGGAAACAAAATAAGGAACTTGAACTTTGTTTTTTTGAAAACTGCAGCATGATTTCCTGTTGTTTGTTTATAAATAGGAAAAGCCCTGCTCTTCCTACCTAAGCAGGGCTCCAAAGGAGAAACCCTAGACCAATATCTATAGGAGAATGATGCTCTAAACTGAAAGGCAACAAAATTCAGCCTTTAAAATGAGGAAAGATTTTTATTAGATGCTCTTTGAAATCTTCTTCCTTAACTATACAATGAAAGCTCTCCAATTAGCTCTACAACTCTTGAAGACTTTAAGAAAATGGTGGGAGAGATATGGCTCCTTAGGAGTTTCTGTGTTTTAATGAGTTTCATGGTGTATTTTGGTGCTGAGTCAATGAAACTTGGGTACTGAGAGGAGAATGATGCAATTGTGCGAAAAAGTAAAGTCAGGAGGAAAATTTGAAGTGACTTGGAGTATTAATGGGCAGAACTGAGGGCTGTTACTAAGAAAGCCTCCCTGGGGACTTGTTAGGGCAGATAATTGGAGGCCATGATTACAGACAGGCAAAGACAGTGTGCTGAGAAAAGTCTTGGTTGGTTTTAGTGAAGCAGAACGGTCAAGGACTGACCCAAGCCACTGGGAGGGGAGATCCTGCACCCCAACGTCTGGATCAGGAATGTTCCTGGGGGTCTGTGGGGTGTGGTGGGCAGTGTGATGCCACGAGAAGAACAGTGATATGACACCTCCCTGCTTCTGCACAGGGTTGCAAGGAAGCAAAGAGGCTGCACTGCAATGACTATATTTTATCTCCTCATAAGCCCTAGCCAAAGTGACAAAAACATCAGAGCTGTTGGGGCCTTCCCTTCTTGCCAGCACCCTCGGCCTTCTCCTCTGCAGGCTTTCCTGTGCTGTCCCACACTTTGCCCTATTTCCTTGAAGTCTGCAGACACCCATCTCTGTTCACCACCTTGCTCTCATCCCAGCATTTCCATCATTTCACCGATGTCTCATCAACCCTCACCTGCTGTTCCTTGAAACACAAAGTAAGGGTCCGATCATAGATACTCACCAGCATCTTCCAAGCCATGGGCCAGCTGCTGGCCTTGCAGATTCTTGGCTAGACACACCCAAGCCTTGTGCCTCCTGCTGTCCAGTCATGTACTTGAGCAGAAGGGACAGGACAACCCATATTCGAGCCTTCTTTCTGTCTGGGTGTTGTGGTTTAGCCCGGCTGGCAGCTAAACACCACACAGCCGTTCGCTCACCCTCCCCACTCCCTCTCTGGGATGGGGGAGACAAACGGGAAAGTGAAGCCTGTGAGTTGAGATAAAGACAGTTTATTAAGACAGGAAAATAATAATAACAACAATAATAATAATAATAATAATAGTAGTATTAATAATAATAATGTGTACAAAACAAGTGATGCACAATGCAATTGCTCACCACCTGTTGACCGATGCCCAGCCTATCCCCGAGCAGCCACCCCGCCCCACCCCGGCTAGCCACCCCTATATATTGTTCAGCATGACGTCAGATGGTATGGAATACCCCTTTGGCCAGTTTGGGTCAGCTGTCCTGGGTCTGTCCCCTCCCAGCTCCTGCTGCATCCCTAGCCTGCTCGCTAGCAGGACAGAGCGAGAAGCTGAAAAGTCCTTGGCTTGGTGTAAGCACTGCTCTACAACAATTAAAACATCAGCATGTTATCAGCGCTCTTCTCATTCTAATCCAAAACATAGCACCCTGCCAGCTACTAGGAGGAAAATTAACTCTGTCCTAGCTGAAACCAGGACACTGGGTCCTCCTGGGTATGTAGGCAGAGGGGATCCCACAGTCAGCATGCCAACTGCTGGCCTACCAGGTCCACTGGCAGATGTCAGCCAAAAAGTGCAGATCCTAGGTAGGAGTCAAGGGTGACCTGTCAGCTACTTCAGAAGAAGTGACCTCACAGTCCCTTTCTGTGACACGTTCCTGCTGCTGCCCTATCAACATCTCTCCTGGCCAGGCTTATCCTGACTTCCCCATATCAGTCATCTCCTTAGGGGCAGCTTTCTGATGGCTTTCATGATCTCAGAGTATCTGCCTCACCTCTCTTGGCTACTCTGTTTCCGAGAAGGAAGCAGCTCCTAAGCTAGCATGGAGAAGGACACAAAGGCTGTAGGAGAACCCTGCACAATGTGCCCAGCAGCTCTGCAACACCACAGAAGTGTGCTTCCTACCTTCAACTTTGGTTCCAGAATGGACCTATGGACACAGGGTAGGTTTTTCCAGGCCCTCATGCAGGCTTTATGTTCCCCCAGGCATCTGGGAGGCAGTGGCCTGCTCTGTGTAGAAAACTGAAAGCAGCCCTGAAGGATGAATTAGGGAAAAGCTGAAACCTCTGACATGACAACCCCTATCCAAGACCTCTTCCACTATGGGGGGTACCAGCTACTTAGGAAGAGAGGATCTCACAAACTGTGTGCAAAGCAGATGCATCTGCTGTCCCGTCATGGAGACCAGCAGATGTGAGCGTAAAGGCACAGATCCCAGCCAGAAGCCAAGGGATAACCTGTCAGCTCCTTCAGAAAAAAGTCAACTCACAGGCCACTTAACAGCCATTAGCTTCCTACTGGACTTAGAGCTTCTGAGGCACCACTAAGCTCATAATACCATACCTACAAAACACCCCCTTTTTGGGCCAGAATCTGCCCAGGTAGAAGTGATCTGGTTTTGGTCCTTCAAGCCCATAGCACACCTGCTGGGCTCCCAGCCTGTCTGATGCATGAGAGCCAGTTCTGTGCCAGTCCTGTGAGGTGCTAGGGCAGGAGGGACTTTGCAGGCAATGTCCAAGCCCCATGCCTGTTGGTGGTCTCTCAGCTCCTTACACAAAATGGAGATCACATTCGTATCCAGAAGCCCTGTGCCTGAAGGTGGCCTAGAAGACACTCAGGGGAAGCGCCCTCCCAGCCCCAGCCCCAGCCCCAGCCCCACCTGGCGGTGCTGCTCTGCAGAGCGAGGGGGCTGTGCTGCCCGGGGCACGGGGGCACTCTGCAGGGCTGTGCTGGGCAGGCTGGGAGGCAGACCCAGCTCATGGGGTCACTGCCATTGCCCCAGGGCTGCAACGAATCACTCACCAGACTCCTTTGCTGGGGCTGCTGCATGCCCTAGGGCTGCAGAGCTCTCATCTGCCTGCTCACACCAGATTGAGCACTTGAGCTCTGGTCAGTCCACAAGGGACAGGCTCATGCTCTGCGGGCTCCATTCACTGCTGTCTCCTGGGCTCACGCTGCCCTTGCATATATCCCCAAATGCTTTGCTCACATTACTCTTGCCCACAGGTCCCACGTGTCTCTCCAACCTTCCCCTCTTCCCCTGAAGTAATGGCATCTCACTGGAGGAAGTTTGTGCATCCCTCTTAGCACATGGACTGCTCAGATTTGACTTTTCCTTTACCAGACTTTTCTTTGGATAGTCACTCATTTTGTGAAGTTTTCTATTCACTATGCACTGAGCTCATTGTCCCTGGGTTCCAGTGACATCTCCTGGCAGCTCCGGATTCCTCTCCAGGCTAGCATCAACCATGAGACCCACTGCAGGGGGCACAGTCCCATTCTGATGAGTCCAAGACCAATTGTTGTCTGCTTGGGGAAGTGCCACCACAAATGCAGCTCTTGGTCCATCACTTTGTTCCTTCACAGACCGCCCTGGGACTTTCCGCCTCTGTCCTTCACTCCACAAAGAACCCCAGAAAACAGAAAAACAAGGCGCAACCCCTTGGCTGTATTTCTGACAGCAGCTTTGGAAGAGGCCTCCAGGCTTCTGGGTTTGCCCTGAGCAGCCACTTTCATTACTGCCATGCTAGCAGGCAGGCCAGCCGTGACCCAGAGCTGCACATTGCCTGCTGCTGCCTGCTGGGACTGGGATGCCACTGCAGGGACAACAGGACTGTCACCAACATACATGAGATCTAAAGGCTTACCCAAATACAAGAGCACAAGAAAACAATGTGGAAGTCAAAAGAGAGCAGCAGTGAAAAGGCCACGTCCTGCTGCTGGCCATGGCCATGGCTCCAGGGAAACAGCAGCCCTGATCCGAAGACAGTAGAGGGGCAGAGTCCAGCGGGAAGTGAGGGGCAGCCCTGAGGGCCACCGGAGTTGCTCCTCCATGTAGCAGCTTGGTTCTTGGCCTTGGGCCCCTCCTGCATGCTGGGGCTGCTCCCCCAGCTCCAGAGGAGATGGGAAGAGATACCAACGAAATTCACAGCTTCTTTATTCTCTTTATCCACACAGAGAGCCTAGTTCTGTAGGTATATTAGATGTTTGGGTGACAGAAAATAAAATAATTAATAGGCAGGATGACATGAGTAGAATTCAATCAAAATCACAAGTTTAAGAAATAATTTTAAAAATAATAAAAGAATTACAAGCTATTGTATGAAGAGGTTTTTCAGATAACCTGTCTGTCCTGTTAGTTTTATAGGCACGTTATTGATGCCAAAGAAGCATGTGTCCAAAGAGTTTCCACAAGGCTTCCTTGAGCTCCTGGTTCCTCATGCTGTAGATGAGGGGGTTCACTGCTGGAGGCACCACCGAGTACAGAAATGACACCACAAGGGAAAGGGATGGGGAGGAGATGGAGGTAGGCAGGTAGGCAACTATGACAGTGCTGATAAACAGGGAGACAACGGCCAGGTGAGGGAGGCACATGGAAAAGGCTTTGTGCCGGCCCTGCTTAGAGGGCATCCTCAGCACCGCTCTGAAGATCTGCACATAAGAAAATGAAATGAAAACAAAACATGCAAATGCTAAACAGAGACTAACTACAAGAAGCACAATCTCCCTTAGCCATGACTCTGAGCAGGAGAGCTTGAGGATCTGGGGGATTTCACAGAAGAACTGGTCCACTGCATTGCCTTGGCAGAGGGGCAGGGAAAATGTATTGGCCATGTGCAGGACAGCATCGAGAAAGCCACTGCCCCAGGCAGCTGCTGCCATCTTGGCATAAGCTCTGGTGCCCAGAAGGCTCCCATAGTGCAGGGACTTGCAGATGGCAACGTAGCGGTCGTAGGCCATGGCGGTGAGAAGGGAATATTCTGCTCCAAACAAGAAGACAGAAAAAAAGACCTGTGCAGCACATCCTTGATAGGAGATGGCCCTGGTGTGCCAGAGGGAATTGGCCATGGCTTTGGGCAGAGTGGTAGAGATGCAGCCCAGGTCGAGGAGGGCAAGGTTGAGGAGGAAGAAGTAC
Source organism: Cygnus atratus (assembly GCF_013377495.2). Taxonomy (NCBI): domain Eukaryota; kingdom Metazoa; phylum Chordata; class Aves; order Anseriformes; family Anatidae; genus Cygnus; species Cygnus atratus. The sequence goes on from NW_026109963.1 coordinate 262,743, forward strand.
ATGGGGGTGTGGAGGCGGTGGTCGCAGGCTACAGCAGTGAGGATGAGGCCGTTGCCCAGGAGGGCAGCCAGGTAGATGCCCAGGAAGAGCCCGAAGTGCAGGAGCTGCAGCTCCCGCTTGTCTGCGAATGCCAGCAGGAGGAACTCGCTCACAGAGCTGCTGTTGGGCATCTGCTGGTTCTGGCCATGGGGTCCTGCCCAAGGAACAGAAAGACGATGATAATTAACCATAGATTTATCTGAGAAAAACAATTTCCATTCCTTTTTTAAGCACTCCAATGTGCTTCCCCACTTCCAGGCACATATTGGCAGGTCTCTTTTATGTGTCCTGATTGATGCTGAGGGTGTCTCTGGGAGCACGGGACTCTGCTATGGGCAATGCAGGTGTCAGCTCTGCCCTAAAGAAAAGGAACATGTGAAAATCTCAGATTAAATTCACTCCTGAAATATTGAAATTATCCACTTTGTTGTTCCTTGTTTACCCATCTGTGGTGGAGGGCTGATGGGAAATCTTTGTTGTATATTTTCATTCCTTTTCATTCATACTCAGAGGCAAAGGACTGTCCCTGTAGTGCAGAGTGTCCTTCAGAGAGGACAGCCAGTCTGTCCATAAAGGCTGGTCTCTTCTGCTGGCATCTCTTTGAGCTTCACGACAATTACATTCAAATATTCACCTGAAAAAAATCAGGACACTGCTGGAAGTAGAAGAATCTAGGCTCAGAGGGCACAGCTCCAGACACCTCAACCTGTCCCCATACCCCCCTTCCCCCAAACCCACCAAGGGCTCACTCCATGTGCATGTGAAACCCCCATCCCCAGCCAGCCTGGAAACAAGAATAGCAGCAGCACGGCCAGGTGGAGAAGCCAGGAGGAATGCCAGCGTGCTGCTGCCAGGGGAGGCAAGACCAGGGAGGGACAGATGTTCATTGTTTCTGTCCTCACCAGGAGCTGTTTGTCTCCACCTCTCCTCCCTGTCCGCACTCACAGACCCCATTCCACAAGCTCCGTGCTCAGCTCTGCCCTATAGAGGACTCCTGAGGACAGGGCACTGTCCAGGAGCATCACAGAGGTTGCAGCTCCTAAAGATCGGCTCAGGTAAGCCCTGAGGAGAGTATAAGCATGATATTGCTGTCGTCTGTACGCTGAGATGTGAGAAGAGAGTTTATAAGTCTCATCATTTCCATATTGGTCTCTCAGTTCAATACTCCAGGAGTCTCAGTCTCCTGTACAATCCTGACAACCCATTATCATGAAACCTGCCTTCCCACCACTGCAGGAATCTGAAAGCAGACTACATAAAATGCCTTCCCCTTCAGATAAACCAAGTCTTCATCTTCCTCTCGAGATTTCCCCTCACAAATGCCATTCTCTAAAGCATCTTCTACTCCTCGCTGGAGAAAGAGGAAGAGCCATCCAAACAGATGCTATCAGGCATCAGATGTGCCAGCTGTAGAAAACACCTCTGGCAACCTCACCTGCATTGCCCTGCTGCCAGAGACTCACAGTGTCAAGAGTCTGCAGATCTCTCCTGCCACATGCTGCCCTCTGTTGTTGTGCTCCTCACTGCCTCCAAGCCCTCTCTCCTTCTCTCCTCTCCCTGTGCCACCTGCGGTCAGAGCCCCCAGCCCTGCTGCGCTGTGCAGAGGAGCTGCTCCTGGGCAGAGCTGTCTCTCTGCAGTGCTGCCCACTTGCCACGAGCTCCCTGCAGCACAGGAGCCTGGCCCAGCTCAGCAGCACAGCACCCAACCATGATATCACTTCCTCTGTCCCACTGGGCTCCCTCAAGATGTCCCTGGGCTCCCCACAAACCTCCTTGGAAACACACCAAAGCAATCACCGATGTTGCCTCCCTCAGCTGCTGGGAGGCTTCTTTCAATCCGTGTCATTCCTCCTGCCAGAGACAGAGCTGGGTATGAGAAACTCCTCCCCTTGTCCTGTCACAGGCAGGACAGATGGGCAGTGACAGGCAGGGATCTGTGTACCCCTGCTAAGGGACAGGATTCAGCTGTGTCCATTGAGGCATCTCATTCGGGGTCTGTAGTCCTGGGGCTGGAAGGGGGCTCAGCTCCTTCCATCCACACCTCATCTGGGCATTCCCCCTGCCTCTGTTCTGCTGGGCACAAAATCTCCTTGTCCCATGTTAAAGGATGGAGATGGAGAGCAGCAGGGAGTGGTTTGGATGGAAGCACCTGGTGACATCTCAGGTGCCAGAGCTGCTCCAAGGTATTTGTGGGTATCTGCAAGCTCCAATGCAGTAACTCTGGGAGTCAGGGCCACATCTGAGGACATCCTCTTGGATCCTGCTGGGAAGTCCCTTTGGCCAAGGGAAATGAAAGCAAAGGCCCACAGGTAGACCAACGAAACCTTCTCCTTACTCACTATGTTCAGGGCAGCCTGCAGAGGTAACTGTGGTGATTTTACCTCGCTAGGCAGCTGAACTTCACAACAACTGCTCTCTCTCACTCCCCCTCCTTAGAAGAGGGTGAGAAGAAAGCATGCTAGAAAGAAAAAAACTCATGGATTGTGATAGGTACAATTTAAGTAAAGGGAAAATGAGAAGGGAAAAACAAACAAGTAAAAAACAACAAAACAACAACAGAAAAGGCTGTGTGGCAGCACAGAGATAGATGAAAGAGATAAAGAAATTACTCTCTATTTCCCATCAACAAGTGATGTTAGGCCACGTCCCAGGAAGAAAGACTCCAATATGCATAGTGGTTGTATGGGAGGATGACCGTTATTATAATGAGAACCTTTTCCCACCTTTTATTGCTGTTTTTATAACAAGAGCCCTTTCCCACATCTTATTGCTGAGTGTGACATCATATGGTTGGTTTAGCTCAGCTGCCCTGGTGATGTCCCCTCCTCACCTCTTGCCCAACCCCACCCTGCTGACTCTTGGGAGGGGGTTAGAGTGAGTCCTTATACTGTGCCAGCATTGCTCAACAATAGACAAAACACTGCTGAGATAACAATACTCTTCCAGCCACAAGTGCAGAGCACAGCACTGTATGGGCTGCTGTAGGGAAAGTTAACTCCGTCCCAGCTAGACCCAGTACACAACATAAGGGTGAATTATTTATAGCTCGATGGGCACATGACACCTCAGGCCATCAAGGCAGAGATGAAACATACAGATGGGCTCATGATTGAGGGGTGAACCTGACCATGGACACTATAGCACAGGTTATTCATGATTGTGAAATGTGCTGCAAACAAGCAAGCCAAGCGGTCAAAGCCTCTTTGATATGGAGGATGATGGCTGAAATACAAATATGGAGAGGCCTGGCAGATTGATTACATCACACTCCCCCAAACCCGCAACGGCAAGCGCCACGTACTTACAATGGTGGAAGCAACCACCGGATGGCTGGAAACATATCCTGTGCCCCATGCCACCGCCCGGAACACTATCCTGGGCCTTGAAAAGCAAGTCCTATGGCGACATGGCACCCCAGAAAGAATTGAGTCAGACAATGGCACTCATTTCTGAAACAACCTTATAGACACTTGGGCCAAAGATCATGGTATTGAGTGGGTATATCACATCCCCTATCATGCACCAGCCTCCGGGAAAGTTGAACAATACAATGGACTGTTAAAGACTACACTGAAAGCAATGGGTGCTGGGACATTCAAAAATTGGGAAACACATTTGGCAAAGGCCACCTGGTTAGTCAATACTAGAGGATCTGCCAACCGAGCTGGACCTGCCCAATCAAACCTGTTATGCACTGTAGAAGGGGATAAAGTTCCTGTAGTGCACGTAAGAAACATGCTGGGTAAGACGGTCTGGGCTACTCCTGCCGCAGGAAAAGGCAAGCCCATTCGTGGGATTGCTTTTGCCCAGGGACCTGGATGCACTTGGTGGGTAATGCAAAAGAATGGGGAGGTCCGGTGTGTACCTCAAGGGGACCTAATATTGGGTGAGAATAGCCCATGAGTTGAATTGTAGTATGTTAATTATCATATAACACTGTATGTCATCACTACCATGGTTGCTATATATCATAGATGAAAATGGTGATTAATTAGAAGGTATTGGAAAGAGTGTAACCTGAGCATGACATAAATGGTATGGAATAAGGGGTGGATATCTGTCCTGGTTTCAGGTAGGACAGAGTTAATTTTCCTCCTAGTAGCTGGCAGGGTGCTATGTTTTGGATTAGGATGAGAAGAGCGCTGATAACATGCTGATGTTTTAATTGTTGTAGAGCAGTGCTTACACCAAGCCAAGGACTTTTCAGCCTCTCGCTCTGTCCTGCTAGCGAGCAGGCTAGGGATGCAGCAGGAGCTGGGAGGGGACAGACCCAGGACAGCTGACCCAAACTGGCCAAAGGGGTATTCCATACCATCTGATGTCATGCTGAACAATATATAGGGGTGGCTAGCCGGGGTGGAGGGGGCGGCTGGCTGCTCGGGGATAGGCTGGGCATCGGTCAACGGGTGGTGAGCAATTGCATTGTGCATCACTTATTTCGTACACATTATTATCAGTAGTATTATTATAATTACTATTATTTTCTTTTCTGTCCTAATAAACTGTCTCTATCTCAACCCACAGGCTTCATTTTCCTGTTTCTCTCCCCCATCCCAGAGAGGTAGAGGGGAGGGTGAGTGAACGGCTGTGTGGTGCTTAGCTGCCGGCCGGGTTAAACCACAACACCATCCCTGGAGGTCTTTAAAAGACATTTAGATGTAGAGCTTAATGATATGATTTAGTGGAGGACTTGTCAATTTTAGGTCAGAGGTTGGACTAGGTGATCTTGGAGCTCTCTTCCAACGTCAATGACTCTGTGATTCTGTGATTCTTGATTTTGAAACATGTCAAGGCATTAGATTCCTCAAGGAATCCCTGAGCTCCTGGTTCCTCATACTATAGATGAGGGGATTCACTGCGGGAGGCACCACTGAGTATATCAATGACACCACCAGGTCCAGGGGTGGGAAGGAGATATAGGGGGGCTTCAGGTGGGCAAACATGGCAGTGCTGACAAACAGGGAGACAACGGCCAGGTGAGGGAGGCACGTGGAAAAGGCTTTGTGCCGGCCCTGCTCAGAGGGCATCCTCAGCACAGCCCTGAAGATCTGCACATAGGACACCACAATGAAAACAAAACAACCGAAAATTAAACAAAGGCTAAAAGCAATAATCCCAGCTTCTCTGGAGTAGTCTGACTCTGAGCAGGAGAGCTTGAGGATCTGGGGAACTTCACAGAAGAACTGGTCCACTGCATTGCCTTGGCAGAGGGGCAGGGAAAATGTATTGGCCGTGTGCAGGACGGCATTGAGAAAGCCACTGCCCCAGGCAGCTGCTGCCATCTGGGCACAAGCTCTGCTGCCCAGGAGGCTCCCGTAGTGCAAGGGCTTGCAGATGGCAATGTAGCGGTCATAGGACATGATGGTGAGAATGCAATATTCTGTTGACATAAAAAATACAAACAAAAAGACCTGTACAGCACATCCTTGATAGGAGATGGCCCTGGTGTCCCAGAGGGCATTGGCCATGGCTTTGGGCAGAGTGGTGGAGATGCAGCCCAGGTCGAGGAGGGCAAGGTTGAGGAGGAAGAAGTACATGGGGGTGTGGAGGCGGTGGTCGCAGGCTACGGTGGTGAGGATGAGGCCGTTGCCCAGGAGGGCAGCCAGGTAGATGCCCAGGAAGAGCCCAAAGTGCAGGAGATGCAGCTCCCGCGTGTCTGCGAATGCCAGGAGGAGGAACTCACTCACAGAGCTGCTGTTGGGCATTTGCTGCCCTTCATCAGGGACACTGCCAAAGAAGAAAAAATGTAGAGTGTTAGAGAAAATTGCTCTGAGCTATACTCATTTGATTCTTCAATGAAGCCTTCACATTGCCTTTCTTTCTAGGGGACCTTTGTGTCTCTCCCTGTCTGAAGCCCTGCTGTGTGCTGGCTGAGTGTCCTGTACACAGCAGCCGCCTCTGCCCATCAGCTCCATTGGCCGTCGCTGCTCCAGAGCAGTGGTACACAGAGGTGTCAACAGAGTCATGTGCTTGGAGGAGGGTTCCAGGGAAGGGGATCCCTCTGTTGAGTGAGGGGTGTTTGGCCGTGTGATTCCATGTGAGTCTTCCCTTCCCTTCTCCACCCAGAGAGATGAAATCATCTTGCAGACCACCTGTATCTGGCAGGAGAGAACAGGGAGCATCTCCTCCTGCTTCACCCCCCTTGCACAGCACTCCCTGTCAGAATCAGACACCACCAGCTGCCACGCTGGGCAAGGGAGAGAAGCAGGCATGGGCAGGCAGGGCGGACCCAACCCAGTGCAGAGGCTGCGGTGTTGGTGAGGTAGAGCCTGTCCTCACACCCCTGTGCCATGTGCCCTGCACAGACAGCGGAGGGTAAAGAGCTCTGGAGGATGCCTTCCGCCACGGAGGAAGGTGGCTGGGGTGGGATTGCAGCAAATGTGTCTACTTACACAGAGTTTTGGGTTTCAGACACCCCATCCCATCTGGAAGGTGTTGTTGGTAATGTTAAACAAGCCCCATGGCCCAGTTGTTGAGGTCACATCCAGGAGGGCTGCTCTGTTCATCCCCTGGTGCCCAGCTGCTAGCTGCTTGCAGCACTCAGCTGGGGGATGGCTGCACTCAGAGGTTGTGTTGGAAAATCACCTGGGCTGTGCTGGGATAGGAGGGCACCAGCTCCAAGGGCAGATGGAAATGACTCCCTTTTAGCGCAGCTGTGCAGAATTCAAGTACATGGCAAGGATGCTGATTCACATGGGCAGATCAAGGGATCTTGGATATAGCAAAGACTGTAAATGATACTCTGCAGGAGCTCTCACTTCTTGCCCATGTCCCTGCTGCCTGCAGCTGTCCCTCCAGCAGCTGTTTCTCTGTCCCCACGTCTCCTCCCGTCCATGCTCACAGACCCCATCCCACCAGCTGTGTGCCCAGCTCTGCCCTACAGACATCTCCCGGGGATAGGGACAGTTCTGGGGACATCTCCCTGTCGGCAGGTCCTTAATGAAAAGCTCAGAAAACCCCTGGTGCAGTCCGTAAGCAGAGATAAGTGTTTTCTAAGGTTTGTCACTAACCTGTCTATGTCTCAGTTCAATGCAATAGGAAGCTCAGTCACCTGTGCAAATCCAACCACCCCATTAACACAAAGCCTGCCCCAGAATCAGAGCAGGAAAGCACAGGCAGAGACTGCAGAAAGTACCTTCTCTTCGCAGGCAGCCCCTGCCCTGCCCTTCCTCTGTCCAAGCCCCTGGGCTCCCCGGGCAGGCTGAGTGCTGAGCCTGGCAGGCGGCAGAGGCCTTGCCCCAGCACACAGCCCCTGGGGCACAGCAGGGACCCTGCTCTGCACCACAGCCCTGGGCACCCCTGCAGGTGCCCTGTAGCACCTTCTCCTCCACACCGCACAAGCCACGATTGACATCCTGGCAGCTCCTGGCCAGGCAGAGACGTCCCGGATTCAGGAGCTCCTTCCAGAAACCTCCCCTGCACTGTCCTGCAGCCAGAGACTTACCGTGTGCAGAGCTGTGAAGAATTTCTCCTGCACTGAGTTCTCGTCTGCCCGCACCCTCCAAGGCTGCCTGGAATCCCTTTCTGCCTGGGTGCCTGCGGTCAGAGCCCCCAGCCCTGCTGCGCTGTGCAGAGGAGCTGCTCCTGGGCACAGCTGTCTCTCTGCACCAGGGCCCTCTTGCCAGGAGCTCTCTCTGTCCCAGGAGCCCGGCCCAGCTCAGCAGCAGAGGCCCAGCCCAAGGCATTGTAATCACCCCTCTGGTAGGCTTTGGTGATGAGCCCACAAACCTCAGGCACTGAGAGACAATTGAAGAAATCTCTTCAAGAAGTCCAAGTCAGATGCAAGTTTCCTGGAGTGCCCCCCTGAGGGCCAGCACTGACATAGCCTCCCTTGGAGCTCGTTAGAGCAGAGCACTGGAGGCAGTGAGGACAAGTAGACAAAGGCAATGTGAAGGTGACACTGATGTGTAGACAAACTGGATGTGTTTCACCAAGCATAAGGGCCAAGCCTTGACCCTTGGCCCCTGGGAGAGGAGATCCTTTCCCTTCATACATTGCTCAGTGCTCTTCCTGGGGCAGTAGGAGATGGGGATGTGCATGGCCAAATGCAGGAGAATGGTACGACCCCTGCTTAGTTCATGGGTGGGGGCGAGGAGGCAATGAGACCCTGGTGCTTTAATGATAGGCTGTCTCCTCATCGGTGTCAGTGTCAGAGACAACAGCCATAGCCATTGACACAAAGACCTCAGTCCTGTTGGGACTTTCAGCCTTGCCACAACCCTCTATCCTGTGACATCAGGCTGTCTGAGGAACTCCCAGACCTGCATTTCTTTCCCTGCTGGTTCTAGACCTTTGTCCTCGTGATATCACAGCACATTTGAGCTGAGTGCAATAACTCAGATTTTCTTGGTGGCCATGCTCCTCGTAAGGCAGCTCTGTAGGAAGCTGGCTTGGTTCCTGGTGAGCAGGCACCACTGCTCGTATGGCATCCGTCGTGGTGCCGATGCCCTCCTCCTCCTGGGCACTGCTCACTCAGCAGGGTTCCAGTCTGCCCTGATGTGTGGGGTTCCTCTTCCTCCAGGTGCAGGACTAGGCTCTTCTTCTTGTAAATGCCAAGAGGCTTCTGTAGGCAAAATCCTGCAGTTTCTCAACGTTCCCCCACACTGATGCTCCATACTGTCAGATGTTCATGTCTGCAAGCAGACCATTCAACCTTTGTGTTATTGTGATATCTCTCACAGGATAGCAGCATCAGGAGTTGCAGGAAAGTTTGGATAATACAGGAGTAACCAGTTGAATGGAATTGCAGCACAGAGTCACAGAAGGGTACGGCATGCAAGGCTGCCAGGTTCCACCTCTTCTCTGCTTCCTTCTCATGAATGCTGTCAGTTTGTCTGGAGCTGTGTCCTAAATGTTATGGAGTTGTGCAGGTCAAAATTAGAAAGGCCAAAGCCCAGCTGGAGCTCAATCCATCTATTACTGTCAAAAACAATAAAACTGTTTATATAAATACTTTAAGGAAGGGAGAATTAAGGAGAATCACCATCCTTTCTTGGATGTGGGGGGAAACCTGGTGACAAGAGATGAGGTAAAGGCAGAGGCACTTAATGCCTTCTTTGCCTCAGTCTGTAGCAGCAAGACCAGTTGTTCCCCTGGATATTTCTTCCTCCTTACGGCCGGTGCCAACATTTTAAGTTGCACTTTGTGGCAGTTTTTTCTCTCCTGCTCTTTCCTACTACCACAGAAAGCTCCATCAGGGTGGAAACCACTCCTAAAGTAGGAATTCCAACCCATCAGGCTCCTTGCGTCCTGTCAGCCAACCAGACAGAAGTCACCTCACCTGCATCTTCCAAGCCATGGGCCAGCTGCTGGCCTTGCAGCTTCTTGGCTAAACACACCCAAGCCTTGTGCCTCCTGCACTCCAGTCATGTGACTCAAGCAGAAGGGACAGGACAACCCATTTTCGGGGCCTTCTTTCTGTCTGGGTCCTCCTGGGTATGTAGGCAGAGGGGATCCCACAGTCAGCATGCCAACCAGGTGCCTTCTGCTGGCCTACCAGGGCCACTGGCAGATGTCAGCCAAAAAGTACAGATCCCAGGGAGAAGTCAAGGGTGACCTGCCACCTACAGACAGAAGTGACCTCACAGTCCCTTTCTGTGACACGTTCCTGCTGGTTCCCTATCAAATCCAGAGACAGAAGTGACCTCACAGTCACTTTCACAGTCACATTCCTCCTGCTGGTTCAGGAGATCCTGAGGTAGAGCTGAACTCTCTCTATTCCTTTAGGGACTAGGGCCCACCATTCTGCGTTAGAGAGTAAATGGGAAGGTTTGGTGTTCTGTGTGTATCAGGTCTGTGGTTAGCATATGGGCAAGCTCTGTGGTTTAGGGGTTTTTTTTAGGTCTGCCAAGAACTTGTCTAGGGCTAAATAGAGCATTTTAATGCCGGTGTTAAGGGAAGGGATTAGGGTGAGCAAGAGAATAAAGGTAAGGGAAAGGGGCTATGGGCTGAGTTTTGCTTCAAGAGATACTTTGAGTTCAAGCATTAGAGAAGTGGATTCCTGTCAGAGTGTTAGAGTAGCATTTAGGTTTAGGGATTAAAATTACTGGTTCAAATAAGGTAAGGGCCATACATGACTGTTTTAAGTCAATGTTACCACAGCATCGACATTACATGACCCCTCTTACCTCTACGAAATCATTAATTACTGCTGGCCATGCTCCACTTCCCACCCCAAAATCTCACATCTCTCTTGTCCAGGCTGCTCCTGAATTCCCCATATCTTATTGGGACCAGCTTTCTGATAACATTCATGATTGCAGAGTATCGTTCTCACCTCTTTGGCTACTCCATTCCTGAGAAGGAAATGGCATTGTAGTTAGGAGGGAAAAGGACACACAGGTCTTTAGGAGCATCCTCCACAATGTGCCCATCAGCTCTGCACCTCCTCAAAAATATGCTTCCTAGTTTTAAGTTTTGTTTCCCAAATGGCTTCTATGGATCCAGGTTTATTTTTCCTAGACCCTCATGCATGCTTCAGTTTTGGATGTGCAGGGATGGGATAAGGAAAGCCAAGGCACGGATGGAACTGAGCTTAGCAAGGGATGCAAAGAATAATAGGAAGAGATTCTATAGATATATTTCTCAGAAAAGAAAGGCCAAGGAGAGTGTACCCCCTCTCTGATGGATGAGAAGGTTGAACTGGTAACAATAGATATGGAGAAGGCTAAGGTACTCAGTAATGTCTTTGCCTTAGTCTTAGTATTCACTGCCAGTCAGGCTTCCCAAGTCTTTCATTTCCCTGAACCCATAGAAGGAGGCTGGGGGGCAAGGTCCCACCTGCTGTAAGTAAAGAGCAGGTTCGAGACCACCTGATGAAACTGAACACATACAAGTCTATGGGACCTGATGACTTGCATCCCACGGTCCTGAGGGAACTGGCTGATGTAGTTTCCAAGCCTCCCTCCATCATATTTGAAAAGTCCTTGCAGTCAGGTTATGTCCCTAGTGACTGGAAAAAGGAAAACATCACTCCCATTTTTAAAAAGTTTAGAAAAGAGGACCCAGGGAACTACCGAATGGTGAGCCTCACCTCTGTGCCTGGCAAGATCATGGGAAAGATCCTCCTGGAATCAATGTCAAGGCACATGCAAGACAAAGAGGTGATCCGAGATGGCCAGCATGGCTTTACCAAAGGGTAAATCGTGCCTTACCAATAGAGTGGCTTTCTTCAATGGAATGACTGCATCAGACGACAAGGGAAGACTGACCGATGTCATCTACTTGGACTTCTGTAAGACCCTTGACACGGTCCCACATGATATCCTAGTCTCCAAATTGGAGAGATACGCATTTGGTGGGTGGACCATTCAGTGGATAAGGAGTTGGCTTGAAGGTCACACCCAGAGAGTGGTGGCCAACGGCTCTATGTCCAAGTGGAGGCTGGTGACAAGTGATTTACCTCAGGGGTGTGTCCTCGGACCAGTAATGTTTAATATCTTTATCTATGACATAGACAGTGACTTCGATAGTGAGACAGTGAGACAGTGAGATCAAAAGTGAGACAGTGAGACAGTACATTCTGCACTTGTAGCCCAGAAGGCCAACTGTATCCTGGGCTGCATCAAAAGAGGAGTGGCCACCAGGTGGAAGCAGGTGATTGTCCTCCTCTGCTCTGCCCCTGTGAGGCCCACTTGGAGTCCTGCGTCCATGTATGGGGTCCCCAGCACAAGAAGGATGTGGATCTGTTAGAATGGGTTCAGAGGATGGCCACAAAGATGATCAAGGGGCTGGAGCACCTCTCCTATGGGGATGTTCAGCCTGGAGAAGAGAAAGCCCCTGGGTGACCTCTTTGTGGCATTTCGGTATTTAAAGGGGGCTTATAAAAAAGATGGAGAGTGACTCTTTACTCAATCAGATAATGACAGGACAAGGGGGAATGGTTTTAAACTAAAAGAGGGGAGATTTAGGTTAGAGGTTAGGAGGAAATTCTTCACTCAGAGGGAGGTGAGGCAGTGGAACAGGTTGCTGAGAGACCTTAGAGATGCCCCATCCCTGGAGCTGTTCAAGAGCAGGCTAGATGAGGCCCTGGACAACCTGATCTCATGGGGGGCATTTCTGCTTATGGCCAGGGGGGTTGGAACTAGATGATATTTAAGGTCCCTTCCAACACGAGCCATTCTATGATTCTATGGTCTTATAAACTATACCTCAAGCATGACTCCCATCCCATCAGCCTTCCTGTGGTCTGTCACCTGACCAGAACAGAAGGTGCCTCACCATCATCTTCAATGCCATGTCCATGCTTCTGGCCTTTACGGTCCCTATCTGTGCCACATTCCTCCTGCTGGTCTGTCAGCTCCAGAGACAGAAGTGACCTGCCAGACTCCTTCACAGCCACGTGCCTCCTGCAGGCCCAGCAGATCCCGAGGCACACCTGACCTCATCACAGCATTCCCAGCCAGCTCCTCCTTGTGGCCTTTGATCTGATCACATACATTTCATCTCACATGCCTCTTCCAAAGCCACGCACTGCTGCAGGACCTCATTGTCCATGACCTGCCCCAAGAGAATAAACAGCTTAAGTTAAGGGTAGGAGTGGGGTTAAAGCTGAGATGTGTTGTGTGCATGCTGGAGGGCTTTGGGAGTTAGGTGTTCAGGTTAATGTTTAGGGATTAGAGATCACATTCCAGGGTTAAGGGAATGGCAAGGGCATTGAGGGAGGGATTGGTTTTCTGCTCAAGGATCCTGCTCAAGGTTTAGGATAAGGGAAGATTTGAGGCTTTTAGTTTAGGTCTGGGTTGGGGGCTAAGGCTAAATCTGGCATTTTACTCCTTGGTTAGGCTTAATCATCCTTCTGCTTGCCCTTCTACTAGAAGATGGATTTGACATCTGCCTTTTCCAAGTTCCAAGGAATGTCTTTGATCAATTTGTCCTTTCCAAGGTCTTTGAGACAGGTCTTATGATGACATCTGCAGCTCCACTAGCTCTCACCCTTCCAGAACCACCTCTAAGCAACCTGAGGATTGATGAGGGGGATGATGAAGGTTTGGGAAAGAGATTAAGATCTCTGAGGAGGGCTGTTCTGCTCTTCACACAGACAGTGATGGCGGTGTCATAGAAAGCAGTGACACTCATGAGGACAATAGAGCAGGTGGATAAGGCCTTGGGCCTGCCAACACAGAACACACACACATGAAAACTGCATGAGAGGAAGATTGGATCCAAAATATACATTATGAAAGCAAAGACAATGAGTATCACCATGGCACTGCAGGAGAGCTCCAGCAACGGGACAAAATCACAGAAGGGGTCCATGACACTGGGGCCACAGAACTGTAGCTGGGAGGAGGAGAAATAATTACTGTACATGAGAGAAATTCCCCTAGTTAAGGTACAGCTGCCTTCTGGATTCAGACCTTCCACTTCCCAAGCCTTGCAGAGAACAGGGATGGCATACAGCCCAGGGCTGACCGTAGGACATGGCCCCCAGCAGGAAGCACTCCGGTCATGCAGAAGATGCAGCTGATAGTGCTCCCACCTCTGTGAGCAAAGGGGGTGCTGTCCCCAGTCAGGAAGCTGGCCAGCAGCTGGCGCAGGGTGGTGGAGCTGTACAAGGTCTGCAAGGAGGACAAATCTCCCCCAGGAAGAAGGCCACGGGCATCTGCAGGTGTTTGCTTGTAGGCGCCAGCACAGTGATGAGGGTGTTCCACATCCCAGTCACCGTGGTGGTCATGCAAAAGAAGAAGAAGAAATTTGTCTATGGGTAGAGTATCTTCCAGATGGACAGCTGGGGAAACTTAACGAATGGTGTCTTAGTGTCCCATTCCCCTTTCTTCAGGGAAACCCCTTTAGAGCATTCTGGTCCCCCCTCTCTTGTTAGGACCAATGAGCAAGATGTTTCTTTCTCAGTTCCTAAAAGAAATATTGAAGGGTTTTCAAAGGGTTAAAATGATCCCTGGCAGTCATGGCTGAGGTGTGCTACCGCACCATGGAAAAGGAAAGGATTAAGGGAGGGAATCATTTGTACTCATGTTAGACAACCTCAGTCCAATAGCACAAATCACACTTCTAAAATGCATCTCTCCTGTGTTCAGAGAGGAGCAGTCGGTGATGACTTCAGCCTCCTTCAAACACCACACCCCAGCAGAGACCCTGCTGCCTTCGGGAGCTGTCAGCCCTGAGGCCTTGGGGACACCTCGAGGGAGTCCAATGGCACAGAGCAAGCGATGCCATGGTCCGGTGCTGTGCAGCTGAGCTGGGCCGGGCTCCTGGGCCCAAGGGGAGCTCGTGGCAAGTGGGCAGCACTGCAGAGAGACAGCTCTGCCCAGGAGCAGCTCCTCTGCACAGCGCAGCAGGGCTGGGGGCTCTGACCGCAGGTGGTACAGGGAGAGGAGAGAAGGAGGGAGGGCTTGGAGGCAGTGAGGAGCGCAACAACAGAGGGCAGCTTGCAGCAGGACAGATCTGCAGGCTCTTGACACCGTGAGTCTCTGGCAGCAGGGCAATGCAGGTGCAGTTGCCAAAGGGGTCTTCTACAGCTGGCACATCCTATGGCTGATAGCATCTGTCAGGATGGGTCTCACTCTATCTGGAATGTGGACTAGAAGATGCTTTAGAGAATGGCATTTATGAGGGGGTATTTCAAAAGGAAGACCACGTCTTGGTTAATCTGAAGAGGATTTTTTTTGGTTGTGTGCTTTCAGATTCCTGCTGAGGAGGGAAGGCAGGTTTCATGGCAATGGATTTTCAGGACTGTAGAGGAGACTGAGATTCCTAGAGTATTGCACTGAGAGATTAATATGTCAGCGATGAACTTGATAAAGTCCTTTCAGCCACTACAGCTGGAAGACTGCACCAGCATCATGTGTGTGTTCTCCTCAGTATTTACCGGAGCTTCTGTTTAGGAGCTGCAACCCCTGTGATGCCCATGGACAGGGCCCTGTACTCAGGAGTCCTCTGCAGGGCAGAGCTGAGCACACAGCTTGTGGGATGAGGTCTGTGAGTGTGGACAGGGAGGAAACATGGGGACACAGAACCAGCTCCCAGCAGGGACATGGGCAGGCAGCAGGGACATGGGCAAGCGGTGAGAGGGAGCTGCTGCCAGAAACGCTGTGCGAGGGAGAGCTCAGGCACCTCCCTGCCATCCCCTGCAGGGCAGAAGCCTTCCCTGGGACACCCCCTGCTCTTTTCTCCCACCAGCAGAGCTTCTGCCCTCAAGCCCCCGCTGTCCCCAGCAGGAGCTACCTCCTCTGCAGGTAGAGCTGCAGCACAGGAGGGTCTGCTGAGTGTCCGTCTGTCCCTCCCTGGCCTTGCCTCCCCTGGCAGCAGCACGCTGGCATTCCTCCTGGCTTCTCCACCTGGCCGTGCTGCTGCTGTTCTTGTTTCCAGGCTGGCTGGGGATGGGGGTTTCACATGCCCATGGAGTGAGCCCTCAGTGTGCTTGGGGGAAGGGGAGTACGGGGACAGGGTGAGGGGTCTGGAGATGTGCATTTTGAGCCTGGATTCTTCTGCACTCAGCAGTGTCCAGGTTTTGTAGGCACTGGAACAGGCACCATGGGGAAAGTGTCACAGCACTGAGGCTGCCAGAATTCAACAAACATTTGGGCTTCCCCCTCAGGCATATGGACTGATTTTGGGGTGTTCATGTACAGGTTCAGGGGTGGAATTTGATGATCCTTGTGGAACCCTTCCAAGTCAGAATATTCTATGATTCTACAACTCTAGGAACATAGGAGCAGAATTGTCCTGTAGCTCAAAGATCTGCCAGCACAGGGCAGCTGAGACCAGGACTGATGGACAGACTGGATCTCCTCTCTGAAGAGCACTCTGCTCTAAAAAGGCAGTATCTGTAACTCTGAGAATCTACAAGACTTCACTTGGAGTGCAGCAGAAATGCCCAGGATTTATGCCATAGGAAAAGTCCTTAGAAGTGGGGTGAGCAGCTAATCAAACAAACAAATAAAAAACAAAACAAAAACAAAAAATATGCACACACAAAAAAAAAAAAATCCCAACAGCCCTGCTCTGCAGTTGGATGAACTGGAAGCAACAATATGGAAAAAGTCTTTATTATCAGGTGATTGAATCTGGAATTACCCAATGTTCCTTTTCACCTCCTGGTGTAGGGCAGGACTGACTCCTGCACTTCCTAGAGCAGAGTCCCCTGCTCCCAGGGACACTGCCAGGCAGCATCAATCAGAACTCCTGAAAGGGACCTGCCAAATGTGTGCCTGAAAGGGGACAAGTGTTTAGGGGGTGTTAAGAGAAAAATGGAACAAGTTCTTCTCAGATAAGTATTCTTACTTATTAATACATTTTTCATCCTTGGGCAGGACTCCATTCCCAGAAACAGCAAATGCCTAACATCAGCTCTGTGAGTGAGTTCCTCCTGCTGGCATTCGCAGACACGTGGGAGCTGCAGCTCCTGCACTTCGGGCTCTTCCTAGGCATCTACCTGGCTGCCCTCCTGGGCAACGGCCTCATCCTCACCGCCGTAGCCTGCGACCACCGCCTCCACACCCCCATGTACTTCTTCCTCCTCAACCTCGCCGTCCTCGACCTGGGCTGCATCTCCACCACTCTGCCCAAAGCCATGGCCAATGCCCTCTGGGACAACAGGGCCATCTCATATCAAGGATGTGCTGCACAAGTCCTCTTTTTAGTCTTCTTCATTGGAGCAGAGTTTTCCCTTCTCACCGTCATGGCCTATGACCGCTACATTGCCATCTGCAAGTCCCTGCACTATGGGAGCCTCCTGGGCAGCAGAGCTTGTGCCCAGATGGCAGCAGCTGCCTGGGGCAGTGGCTTTCTCAATGCTGTCCTGCACACAGCCAGTACATTTTCCCTGCCCTTCTGCCAAGGCAATGCTGTGGACCAGTTCTTCTGTGAAATCCCCCAGATCCTCAAGCTCTCCTGCTCAGATGCCTACCTCAGGGAAGTTGGGGCACTTGTATTTAGTTTTTCTTTAGCATTTGATTGTTTTGTTTTCATTGTGTTGTCCTATGTGCAGATCTTCAGAGCCGTGCTGAGGACGCCCTCTGAGCAGGGCCAGCACAAAGCCTTTTCCATGTGCCTCCCTCACCTGGCCGTTGTCTCCCTGTTTATCAGCACTGCCATGTTTGCCTACCTGAAGCCTCCCTCGATCTCCTCCCCATCCCTAGACCTGGTGATGGCAGTTCTGTACTCACTTGTACCTCCAGCAGTGAACCCCCTCATCTACAGCATGAGGAACCAGGAACTAAGGGAAGCAGTGAGGACACTGCTAGAATACACAATTATACAGCATATTCACCTATAATAATATACATAAAATCAATAATGCTGTGTTTTCTCAGGAAATTTTAAGATATATTTTTTAGTATTTGTCTTTATTATTATTTTCACTAACTATTGTTTCTGATAGAAATAATATTCTTATTCTCCTACTTGTTAATCATTAACCTATAGATCCCGGTTTCCTGTGTAGATAAACCCAATAAGGAAGTTTTCAGAATTTCAGTCTTCTCAGCTGCCATCTCTTCCCACCTCCTCTGGGGCTGAGGGAGCAGCCCCAGCATGCAGGAGGGGCTCAAGGCCAAGAGCCCAGCTGCCACATGGAGGAGCAGCCCTGGTGGCCCTTGGGGCTGCCCCTCATTGCCCGCTGGGCTCTGCCTCTCTGCTGCCTTTGGGTCGGGGCTGCTGCTTCCCTGGAGCCATGGCCATGGCCAGCAGCAGGACGTGGCCTTTTCACTGCTGCTCTCTTGGCTTCCACATTGTTCTCTTGTGCTCTTGTGTCTGGGTTAGTCCTGAGGTCTCATGTGCCTCGATGACAGTCTTGTTGTCTCTGCAGTGACATTCCTGTCCCTGCAGGCAGCAGCAGGCAATGTGCAACCCTGGGTCACAGCTGGCCTCCCTGCTAGCACCACGGAAACAAAAGGGGCTGCTCAGGGCAAACCCAGAAGCCTGGATCCCTCTTCCAAAGCTGCTGCCAGGAATACAGCCAAGGGGTTGCTCCCTGCTCTTCTGTTTTCTGGGCTTCTTCATGGAGTGAAGGACACAGGCTGAAAGTCCTAGGGTGATCTGTGAGGGACCAAGGGCAGGACCAAGAGCTACCTTTATGACAGCACTTGCCAAAGCAGAAAACAACTGGTCTTGGACTCATCTGCATGAGAATGTGTCCAAAGCAGTGGGGCTGATGGCCAATGCCAGCCTGGAGAGGAATCTGGAGCTGCCAGGAGATGTCAGGGGAACCCAGGCACAGTGTGCTCAGTGAGTAGTGATTAGAACTCAGAAAATGAGTGACCATCCAAAGAATCTTTTAGAGGGAAAAACGAATCTGAGGTGTCCAGGGGCTAAGGAGGGATCTGCAATGCCAGGGGAGGTGGTGAAGATACAGCAGGTGAAGGCACATAAGACAGGAGAATAATTGAGGAGACCCAGTTTAAAGACCTGTGGTCCAGCTCTGGTGCAGCATTTTCCTGTCTTTTGTGCCCTTAGAGTCACCCCATGGTCCTGCCAAGCACTGCCTTGTGCTTATTTTCAAAAATAAATCAACCCCGCAAAATGATGAATATGCAATATTTCACCATCTCTGCAAACAGCCTCTGAGAAACTTCTACCCGGTCTTCGAAAGATAACCCCAATATTTATTGCTGAGCACCATGTCACTGAGTGCCACCTGGGAGACAGTGCTGGGCAGTGGGGAGGGCCAGGAGAAAGACTTGTGTGAAGGCTGTGAGAAACAAGGAAACTCAGGGCTTTGGCAGATGTCTATGGGTGGAGGAGGAAAAGGAGGGGAGTCCTGAGACTGGGGCAGTGCTGAAGGGCCCTACACAAAGCTGGACTGCTGGAGAAGTGTCGATCTTGCACGTGTACCTCAGCCTGGGAGAAGGGGCCTGCCCGCAGTGCGGGATGACTGGGCTGTGCTCAGCCATGCCCCAGGAGCTGACCTTGCTCTCTTCCTCGCCACCACTCCCCACATGGGGCAGGCCCTCAGGAAACACCCCTGAGACTGGAGATGCACCAACCTGCTGCGGTGAGGTGCCACTACTGCAGGGGAAGAGGGGAGGGTTGGAGAGACACGTGGGACCTGCGGGCAAGAGTGGTGTGTGCAGAGCATGCGCGGACATCTCCAGGGGCAGCATGATCCCAGGAGACAGCAGTGAATGGAGCCAGTAGAGCATGAGCCTGTCCGAGGTGGACTGACCAGAGCTCAAGTGCTCAATCTGGTGTGAGCAGGCAGAGGAGAGCTCTGCACCCCTAGGGCACGCAGCAGGCCCAGCAAAGGAGTCTGGTGAGTGATTCCTTGCAGCCCTGGGGCAATGGTAGTGACCACATGAGCTGGGTCTGCCTCCCAGCCTGCCCAGCACAGCCCTGCAGAGTGCCCCTGTGCCCTGGGCAGCACAGCCCCATTGCTCTGCAGAGCAGCACCGCCAGGTGGGGCTGGGGCTGGGGCTGGGGCTGGGAGGGCGCTTCCCCTGAGTGTCTTCTAGGCCAGCTTCAGCACATGGCTTCTGGACATGAGCATGATCCTCTCTGTGCACAAGGAGCTGAGAGACTGCCAACAGGTACGGAGCTTGGACATTGCCTGCAAGGTCCCTCCTGCCCTAGCACCTCTCAGGACTGGCACGGAACTGGCTCCCATGCATCAGAGAGTCTGGGAGTCCAGCAGCAGTGCCATGGGCTTGAAGGATCACAAACAGATCACTTCTACATGGGCAGGTCCTAGGCCAAAAAGGGGGAGTTTTGTAGGTGTGGTATTATAAGGTCAGTGGTGCCTCAGAAATTCTAAGTCTAGCAGGAAGTGAATGGCTGTTAAATGGCCTGTGAGGTGGCTTCTTTGAGAAATAGCTGGCAGCTCATCCCTTGACTCCTGGCTGGGATCAGTGCCATTAGGCTCACACCTGCGAAAGTACCTGAAAGGCAAGCAGAAGGCTCTTGCTGTGCATGTAGTTTGTGAGATCCGCTCTTTCTAAGTACATGGTAGGCCACATAAAGGAAGAGGTCTTGGGCAGGAGTTGGCATGTTAGAGGTGTCAGCATTTGCCTAAAGTCATCCTTCAGGGCTGCTTTCTGTTTTCTACACAGAGTGGGCTACTGCCTCCAAGATGCCCAGGGCAAACTGAACCATGCATGAGGGCCGGAAAAAGTTACCCTGGATCCATAGGACCCATTCTATATCCAAAAGTTAGAGGCAGGAAACAAATTTTTGGGGTGGTACAGAGCTGCTGGGCACATTGTGCAGTGTGCACCTACAGCCTTTGTGTTCTTTTCCATCCTGGCTTAGGTGCTGCATCTGTCTCAAGAAAGGAGTAGCCAACAGAGGTGAGACAGATACTCTGAGATCATGAAAGCCATCAGAAAACTGCCCCTAAGAAGATGAGTGATATGGGGAGGTCAGGAGAAGCCTGGCCAGGAGAGATGTGAGATCTGGGAGAGGGAAGAGGAGCTTGGCCAGCAGAAATTGATTTCTGGGAGGTTAGAAGGTTCAGGCAATGTTGATTTTGCTGTAACACTGACTTAAAGGAGTCATGTAAAGACCTTGCCCTATTTTAACTAGCAACATTAATCCTTAAACCTAAATGCTACTCCACACACTGTCAGGAATCCACTACTCTAATGCCTGACTTCAAAGCACCCCTTGAAGCCAAAACTCAGCCCATAGCCCCTTCCCCTTGCTTTTACTCTCTTAATCACTCTGATCCCTGCCCTTAACACTAGCATTAAAATGCTCTATTTAACCCTAGGAAACTGCTTGAGAGACCTAAACAAAACCCTAAAACACAAAGCTTGTCCATACCCTAAACACAGACCTGACACCCACCTGGTGCAACCAGCAGAATTTCGGGTTTTTTGATCACGGGAAGGTCTACGCAACACCGGGCCTGCTGGCACCACATGGGATGCGCCTCTCTCAGAGAGGGGTGAGGATTTTTGATCAGGAGTTGGCAGGGCTGATAGATAGGGCTTTAAACTAGAGCTGAAGGGGGAAGGGGATAAAACCAGGCATGCTGGTGATGAGCTAAGGGATGGTGTGCTAGAATCAGAGGGACTGTGTGCTAGTGAGGCCCTTCGGTTGGCTACACAAGATAGTGTGTAGGCAGGCGCATTTGAAGTGCTTCTACGCAAATGCACGCAGTAGGAGGAATAAAATGGATGAGCTAGAAGTCTTGGCCCAGTCCCGCAGCTACGACATCATCGGCATAAGCGAAACCTGGTGGGATGAGTCCTGTGGCTGGTGTGTTGCAATAGACGGTTACAGGCTCTTCAAGAGGGACGGGCAGGGTAGGCAAGGTGGGGGGGGTGGCAATGTATGTGAAGCATGGGCTGGACTGCGTGGAACTTCAAGTTGGTGATGGCAAAGTTGAGAGCCTCTGAGTAAGGATTAAGGGACGAACAAATAAAGGGGATGTTGTTGTGGGAGTCTATTACAGACCACCTGCCCAGGACGACAACGCCGATGAATTATTCTTTACAGAACTAAGAGATGCCTCAAGATCAACTCCCCGTGTCCTAATGGAGGATTTCAACTTGCCAGACATCAACTGGGATCACCACACAGCTGACACGAGCAAGTCCAGGAGGTTCATAAAGCACCTAGATGATAACTTCTTGGTGCAGGTGCTAAGGGAGCCAACTAGGAAAGGTGCCCTCCTAGATCTGTTGCTGGAGAACAGAGAGGGTCTTATGGGAGAAGTGGCAATTGGCGGCCGTCTCGGTCATAGCAACCATGAAGTGGTTGAGTTTAG
Source organism: Cygnus atratus (assembly GCF_013377495.2). NCBI lineage: Eukaryota > Metazoa > Chordata > Aves > Anseriformes > Anatidae > Cygnus > Cygnus atratus. The sequence goes on from NW_026109963.1 coordinate 284,446, forward strand.
AATTTATGGTGACAGAAGGAAAACTGTCACCAAAACTTCGGCCCTGGATATGGGGAAAGCAGACTTCAGGCTGCTCAGGGAACTAGTCAGCAAGGTCCCCTGGGAAACTGCTTTTGAAGGCATTGGCGCCCATCAGTGCTGGTCAATCTTTAAGCACTGCTTCCTAAAAACACAAGATCAGGCGATTCCAAAATATCGGAAGTCAGGCAAGCGGGGCAGAAGGCCGGCCTGGCTGACAAGGGAACTTCTACTGGAGCTTAGGCAAAAAAAGAAAGTGTACGGCTGCTGGAAGGAGGGTCAGGCAATGAGGAAGGAATACAGGGATGCTGTTTGTGTTCGTAGGGAGAAAATTCGTGTGGCCAAAGCCTAACTAGAATTGAAGCTGGCCATGTCTATGGGAGACAATAAAAAAGGTTTTTTTAGATATGTGAACACAAAAAGGAGAACCAAAGAAAACATAGGTCCACTACTAGATGGGGAGGGGCTCCTCACAGACAATGACACAGGCAAAGCAGAAACATTTAACGCCTTCTTCACCTCTGTCTTCAACACTGATGATGGGCTTCGGGACCCAGGGTACCCTGAGCTGGAGGACCATGACGGTGGGAATGACAAACTCCCAACCGACCCTGAACGTGTGCGGGATTTGCTGCTCCACCTGGATCCATACAAGTCTATGGGTCCAGATGGAATTCATCCCAGGGTGCTTAAAGAGCTGGCTGATGTCATTGTGGGACCTCTCTCAATTATTTTTCAAAGATCTTGGGAATCTGGAGAGGTCCCATTGGACTGGAAGCTGACAAATGTTGTGCCAATTTTCAAGAAGGGCAAGAAAGAAGACCCTAGCAATTACAGGCCTGTCAGTCTCACGTCAGTGCTTGGTAAAATTATGGAGAGGATGATCCTTGAAGTTACTGAAGCGCACCTGGGGGAAAATGCAGTCATTGGTCCCAGCCAACATGGGTTTGTTAACAAATTAACAAATTTGATTTCTCTTTATGATAAGATCACCCATCTAGTCAATCAAGGGAAATCAGCTCATGTGATCTTTTTGGACTTCAGTGAAGCTTTTGACACGGTTTCCCATAGGATCCTACTGGACAAAATGTCCAGCATACAGCTGAACAAAAACATCATACGATGGGTGAGCAATTGGCTGACGGACAGGGCTCAAAAGGTTGTGGTTAATGGGGCCACATCTGGCTGGCGGATGGTCACTAGTGGGGTCCCTCAAGGCTCCATTTTAGGGCCAGTCCTCTTCAATGGTTTTATAAATGATTTGGATGTGGGACTAGAAGGTGTTCTGAGCAAATTTGCTGACGACACCAAACTTGGAGGAGTTGTAGACTCGGCTGAGGGTGGAAAGGCCTTGCAGAGAGATCTGGACAGATTGGAGAGCTGGGCAATCACCAGCCACATGAAGTTTAACAAGAGCAAGTGCCGGGTCCTGCACCTGGGATGGGGCAACCCTGGCTATACGTACAGACTGGGCAACGAGACGCTGGAGAGCAGCCCCACAGAGAGGGATCTGGGGGTTGTGGTTGACAGCAAGTTGAATATGATCCAGCAGTGTGCCCTGGCAGCCAGGAGGGCCAACCGTATCCTGGGATGCATCAAGCACAGCATTGCTAGTCGGTCGAGGGAAGTGATTGTCCCGCTCTACTCTGCGCTGGTGCGGCCTCACCTCGAGTACTGTGTGCAGTTCTGGGCACCACAGTACAAAAAGGACATGAAACTGTTGGAGAGTGTCCGGAGGAGGGCGACGAAGATGGTGAAGGGCCTAGAGGGGAAGACATATGAGGAGTGGCTGAGGTCACTTGGCCTGTTCAGCCTGGAGAAGGGGAGGCTGAGGAGGGACCTCATCGCAGTCTACAACTTCCTCACAACGGGGAGTGGAGAGGCAGGTGACCTATTCTCCATAATCACCAGTGATAGGACCTGTGGGAACGGTGTCAGGCTGAGGCAGGGGACGTTTAGGCTGGACATCAGGAAGAGGTTCTTCACCGAGAGGGTGGTCGCACACTGGAACAGGCTCCCCAGGGAAGGAGTCACTGCACCAAGCCTGTCTGAATTTAAGAAGCGATTGGACTGTGCGCTTAGTCACATGGTCTAAACTTTTCGGCAGACCTGTGCGGTGCCAGGAGTTGGACTTGATGATCCTTATGAGTCCCTTCCAACTTGGGATATTCTATGATTCTATGATTCTATGGACTGCAGGAGGCACAAGGCTTGGCTGTGTCTAGCCAAGAAACTGCAAGGCCAGCAGCAGGCCCATGGCCTGGAAGATGCTGGTGAGGTGACTTCTGTCTGGTTGGCTGACAGGCCGCAAGAAGGCTGATGCATTGGGATGCCTACTTTAGGAGTGGTTTCCACCCTGATGGAGCTTTCTTCAGTAGTAGGAAAGAGCAGGAGAGAAAAAACTGCCACAAAGTGCACTTTGGAATGTTGGTACTGGCCACGAGGAGGAAGAAATGTCCCTCAAAGTGTTGTGCTGTGGTGTCTGAGGTCATCCAAAGAGTGTCTTTGATCAGACCGTCGCTTTGTGTTTGAAGGAACAGCTAGTGAGTGTTGATGAGACATTGGTGAAATTATGGAAATGGTGGGATGAGAGCAAGGTGGTGAACAGAGATGGGTGTCTGCAGTCATCAAGGAAACAGGTGAAAGTCATCAAAGTCAACAAAGTGCTCTGCTGGGCACTGCCCAGCCCAGCCCAGCCCCTGCCCACCTCTCCCTACCTCCCTGCCCTCTCCCCAGCCCAGCCCAGCCCAGCCCAGCCCAGCAGCCCAGGCTGGGCTGGCCCCAGGGCAGTGCCCACCGCAGGCTGCTGCAGGGCTCTGGGCACAGCCACCACAGCCCCAGCCCCTCGCAAGGCACCGCAGCTGCTGGGACAAAGGCAGCTCTGGGCCTCCCCAGCAGCCCCCGGGCTGGGGCCAGCCACAGCTCAGGAGATGGAGGTCCGTGAAGCTGCAGGAGCCCTGGTCTCTTGCCTGGGAGATCCCCAGCACAGAGTGCCTGTGCCGCGCAGGGCCAGCCCCGTTCCTCAGGCCAGGACAAGAGGCCTGGCCCAGGCACAGAGCAGCTCCAGATTCCTCTCCAGGATGCCATTTGCAATCAGCCCCAGCACCAGTGGGACAGTCCCAGGCCAGTTAGAGTACAGTTACTTTTTTCTGGGCCATGTGTCATCAAGGCAGGAGCTCCCAGGCCAGTCTTTGGTCCTTCACCTATCATCTGAAGCTCTGATTGAATGTCAGCACAGAAAAGTAAAAACCTTTTCAGGGAGCAGCTGCTTGGTTGTATTCCTGACACCATATTTGGAAGACGTGTGCAGAGATGCGTCAGAGATGCCACTGTACAAACAACAGGACTGTCACCCCAAGAGAACCTGAGAGCTAAGAGAAATGGAAGGGTGTAAGCAGAGAGTGTGGAAGTGAAACAAGAAAAGACCAGGTCCTGCTGCTGGCCATGGCCATGGCTCCAGGGAAGCAGCAGCCCCGACCCGAAGGCAGCAGAGAGGCAGAGCCCAGCGGGCAATGAGGGGCAGCCCCGAGAGCCACTGGGGCTGCTCCTCCATGTGGCAGCTGGGCTCTTGGCCCTGAGCCCCTCCTGTGTGCTGGGGCTGCTCCCCCAGCTCCAGAGGGGTTGGGAAGAGATGGCAGCTGAGACCAGTGTATATCTGATGGCTTCTTTGTTGTCTTTATTTACAGAGAAACCCCCAGAGTTTCCTCATTGCATCCTTCAGCTGTGGGTTCCTCATGCTGTAGATGAGGGGGTTCACTGCTGGAGGCACCACCGAGTACAGAACTGCCACCACCAGGTCCACAGATGGGGAGGAGTTAGAGGGGGGCTTCCAGTAGTCAAACATGGCAGTGCTGATAAACAGGGAGACCATGGCCAGGTGAGGGAGGCATGTGGAAAAGGCTTTGTGCCGGCCCTGCTCAGAGGGCATCCTCAGCACAGCTCTGAAAATCTGCACATACGAGAAAACAATGAAAACAAAACAACCAAAGACTAAAGAAAAACTGAACACAAGTAGCTCAACTTCCCTGAGGTAGGCATCTGAGCAGGAGAGCTTGAGGATCTGGGGGATTTCACAGAAGAACTGGTCCACTGCATTGCCTTGGCAGAGGGGCAGGGAAAATGTGTTGGCCATGTGCAGGACAGCATTGAGAAAGCCACTGCCCCAGGCAGCTGCTGCTATCTTGGCACAAGCTCTGGTTCCCAGGAGGCTCCCATAGTGCAGGGACTTGCAGATGGCAATGTAGCGGTCGTAGGCCGTGATGGTGAGGAGGGAATACTCTGAACCAAAGAAGAAGATGAAAAAGAGGACTTGTGCAGCACATCCTTGATAGGAGGTAGCCCTGGGGTCCCAGAGGGAATTGGCCATGGCTTTAGGGACAGTGGTGGAGATGCAGCCCAGGTTGAGGAGGGCGAGCTTGAGGAGGAAGAAGTACATGGGGGTGTGGAGGCGGTGGTTGCAGGCTACGGCGGTGAGGATGAGGCCGTTGCCCAGGAGGGCAGCCAGGTAGATGCCCAGGAAGAGCCCAAAGTGCAGGAGCTGCAGCTCCCGTGTGTCTGCGAATGCCAGCAGGAGGAACTCACTCACAGAGCTGATGTTGGGCATTTGCTGACTTTGGACACAGGTGTCTTTGAAGAGGAGAAAAAAACATAGTTAGAACTGACTTCAAGGAGGAAAACATATTGCATGTCTTAGAAACCCCACAGACAAGCCTCTCTCTTTGCAGGAGAACCTTTCTGCAGCTCTCTTGCTTGAGCTGCGGCTGGTGCTGGCTGAAAGTGGCACTGGGAGCAGGGGCTGCTGTGGGCTCCAGAGGAGTCCTTCCTGCTGTGCAGCAGGAGGGAAGCAGGAACATGGGGGAAACTCAAGTCCAGTCCACTTGTCATATCCATGAGCTTTGCAGTGTTGTTGCAAACAACTCATCTGAATGCAGAGCCTAGCTGTAGGGATTTTGTTTGCTTTGTTTTATTCCAGTTGCCCTTGTAATTCTTAGGAGAGGTACTGGATGGTTGAACACCCGGACATTTCCTGTGCACTCCTGGTGAAGTCCTGTGTGTGCCAGGAGGCAAAGGGACTGTCCCTTGTTGAAGACTGAGCAGAGCAGCTCTGCCCACCAGTCCTGTTCTCAGCTGACCTGTGCTACCCCTCTGTGAGCTGCAGGACCATCCCAGTAAGGTGTTTCCCTGAGAAGAAACTGGAAACAGCTGAGAGCAGAGAAGCCCCAGTCCAAGTGCAGCTGGACAGCATCGTTGTCTCTGGCTGAAGCTCACAACCAGAATGAGCTGAGGAGATTGTCCTTGTCTGGGCTCTGCCTGCTGTGCTAGCCATGCCTGCCCCACAGCCCATGGGCTCCAGGGGGGAGAGGAGGCCAGGGAGGGGCGTTTCTGGCAACAGCTCCTTCTGGCTGCCTGCCCCTCTCTCTGCTGCCTGCAGCTGTCCCTGCCGGGAGCTGCTGCTCTGCGCCCACCTCTTCTTTCCCCCTGCCGGTGCTCACAGACCCCATCCCACGCGGCTGTGCTCAGCGCTGCCCTGCAGCACCCTGCCACCAACAGGGCCCTGCCAAGGGGCACCTCCATGGCTGCAGGAGCTACGGGACAGCTGACAGAGAGCCCGGCATGGCCAGCCAGGCCAGGATGTTCTGGGCTGACCAGGGGCACCTGGCTTAGGGCACTCCAAGGGGCTTCTGCCAGACTTCCTCACCTCGCAGTGCAATCCAGCAGGACTCTCAAAGCCTACTGCATTGCCCACTGCCCTCCCAGAAACAAGACCCACGAGGAGACCCTTCCAGGACCTGCAGCCGCATGGCCCTGCAGCCAGAGACTTACCTTGTCAAGGGCTGTGCAGATTTCTCCTGCAGTCAGCTCTCAGCATCCTCCCACTCCCAATCGCCTCCAACCCCTCTCTCCTTCTCTCCTCTTTGCATGCCACTTGTGGTCAGAGCCCCCAGCCCTGCTGCGCTGTGCAGAGGAGCTGCTCCTGGGCAGAGCTGTCCCTGCGCCAGGGCCCTCTTGCCAGGAGCTCTCTCTGTCCCAGGAGCCCGGCCCAGCTCGGCACCAGAGGCCCAGCCCAAGGCATTGGAATGACTCCTCTGGTGGCTTTGGTGATGTGCCCACGAACCTCAGGCACTGAGGGACAATTGAAGAAATCTCTCAAGAATCAAATGCAAGGTTCTGGAGTGCCCCCCTGAGGGCCAACACTGACATAGCCTCCCTTGGAGCTCGTTAGAGCAGAGCATTGGAGGCAGTGAGGACAAGTAGACAAAGGCAATGTGAAGGTGACACTAATGTATTGAAAAACAGGCTTTGACCCTTGGCCCCTGGGACAGGAGATCCTTTAACTTCACACACTGCTCAGTGCTCTTCCTGGGGCAGTAGGAGATGGGGATGTGCATGGCCAAGTGCAGGAGAATGGTACGACCCCTGCCTGGTTCATGGGTGGTGGTGAGGAGGCAATGAGGCCCTGGTGCTTTAACGATAAGCTGTCTCCTCATAGGCCTCACTGTCAAAGGCAACAGCCATAGCCATTGACACAAAGACCTCAGTCCTGTTGGGACTTTCAGCCTTTCCAGTGTCCTTGCTCCTCTCCACACCAGGCTGTCCAAGGGACTCACAGACCTGCACCTCTTTCTCTGCTGACTGTAGACCCCCATCTGTGTGGTGTCGCACCCGATCTGAGCTGAGTACAGTAACTTACATTTTCCTGGTGGCCATGCCCCTCGTAGGGCAGCTCTGTAGGAAGCTGGCTTGGTTCCTGGTAAGCAGGCACCACTGCTCATATGGCATCCCTCGTGGTGCCCAGGCCCTCCTCCTCCCGGGCACTGCTCACTCAGCAGGGTCCCAGTCTGCCCTGATGTGTGGGGTTACTCTTCCTCGGGTGCAGGACTACGACTCTTCTCCTTGTAAAGGTCAAGAGGTTTCTGTAGGCAAAATCCTGCAGTTTCTCAAGGTTCTCCTGGACAGATGCTCCATTCTGTCAGATGTTAATTTCTGCAGGAAGATGGCTCACCCTGATTGTGCTGTCTCACAAGATAGCATCAATGAGGAGTTACTGGATACTGTGGACAGTAGAGGACTAACTAGTTGAATGGAATTGCAGCCAAGACTCACAGAAGGCTAGTGGATGGAAGGCTGCCAGATTTCACCTTTTCTGTGGTTCTCATGTATGCTGTCATTTTGTCTGAAGCTGTGTCCTAAATGTTGTTAAGCTGTGCAAGGACCAAATTGGAAGGCCCAGACCCTAGTGGAGCTCAATCTATCTATTACTGTCAGAGACAATAAAAAATGTTTTTATAAAAACATTGAAAAAGAAAAGAAAGGAGAAGAAAGGAGAAGAAAAAAAGAAAAAGAAAAAGAAAAAGAAAAAGAAAAAGAAAAAGAAAAAGAAAAAGAAAAAGAAAAAGAAAAAGAAAAAGAAAAAGAAAAAGAAAAAGAAAAAGAAAAAGAAAAAGAAAAAGAAAAAGAAAAGAAAGAAAAAGAAAAAGAAAAAGAAAAAGAAAAAGAAAAAGAAAGAAAAAGAAAAAGAAAAAGAAAAAGAAAAAGAAAAAGAAAAAGAAAAAGAAAAAGAAAAAGAAAAAGAAAAGAAGAGAAAAGGAAAGGAAAGGAAAGGAAAGGAAAGGAAAGGAAAGGAAAGGAAAGGAAAGGAAAGGAAAGGAAAGTGAAAAGAAAAGAAAAGAAAAGAAAAGAAAAGAAAAGAAAAGAAAAGAAAAGAAAAGAAAAGAAAAGAAAAGAAAAGAAAAGAAGAAAATTAGGGAGAATCTTCATCCTTTATTGGATGTGGGAAAACAGAATTAGAAGAGATGAGGAAAAGGCTGAGGTACTTAGTGCATTCTTTACCTCAGTGTTTAGCAGCAAGACCAGTTGTTCCCCTAGTACTCAGCCCCCTGAGCTGGTAGATAAGGACCTTGAGCAGAATGAAGCTCTCATAACTCATGAGGAAATGGTTAGAAAACTGCTACTGCACTTAGATGTACACAAGTCTAGGGGGCTAGATGGGATCCACCCATCTGAAGTACTGAGGGAGCTGGCTGAAGTGCTCTCCAAGCCGCTTTCCATCATTGATCAGCAGTCCTGGCTATCAGGGGAGGTCCCAGTCAACTGGTGACTAGCAAATATGACATCTGTCTACAAGAAGGGCCGGAAGGAGGATCCGGGGAACTACAGGCCTGTCAGTCTGACCTTGGTGCTGGGGAAGCTCCTGGAGCAGATTATCTTGAGTACCATCACGCAACATTTTCAGGACAACCAGGTGATCAGGCCCAGTCAGCATGGGTTTATCAAAGCCAGGTCCTGCTTGGCAAATCTGATCTCCTTCGAAGACACGGTGATGTTCTCAGTGGGCAAGGGAAAGGCTGTGGATGTGGTCTACCTGGACCTCAGTAAGGCTTTTGAAACCATTTCCCACAGCATTCTCTTGGAGGAACTGGCTGCTCAAGGCCTGGATGGATGTATGCATCAATGGGTTAAAAACTGGCTGGGTGGCCAGGTCCAAAGAGCCGTGGTGAACAGAGCTAAATGCAGCTGGAGGCCAGTCACTAGTGGTGTCCCCCAGGGCCCAGGACTGGGGCCAGTTCTCTTCAATATCTCCATCAATGATCTGGACGAGGGGATCAAGTGCACCCTCAGGAAGTTTGCAGATGACACCAAGTTCAGAGAGAGTGTTGATCTGCTCGAGGGTAGGAGGGCTCTGCAGAGGGATCTGGATAGGCTGCACCCATGGGCTGAGACCAACTGTATGAAGTTCAACAAGGCTAAGTGCCGGGTCCTGCACTTGGGCACAACAACCCCATGTAATGCCACAATCTGGGGGAAGAGTGTGTGGAAAGCTGCCCAGCAGAAAGGGTCCTGGGGATATTGGTTGACAGTTGGCTGAATATGAGCCAGCAGTGTGCTCAGGTAGCCAAGAAGGCCAACAGCATCCTGGCTTGTACCACGAATAGTGTGGTCAACAAGACTATGGAAGGGATTGTCCCTCTGTACTCAGCCCTGGTGAGGTCACACCTCAAGTACTGCGTTTAGCTCCCAGGCCCCCAGCACAGGAAGGACACGGGTCTATTAGAATGAGTCCAGAGGAGGGCCATGAGGATGATCAAGGGGCTGGAGCACCTGTCCTATGAAGATGGGCTGAGGGCATTGGAGTTGTTCAGCCTGGAGAAGAGAAGGCTCTGTGGAGACCTTACAGTGGCCTTCCAGTACCTAAAGAAGCCTACAGGAAAGCTGGGGAGGGACTCTTCATCAAAGAGTGTAGTGATAGGACAAGGGGTAATGGTTTTAAACTGCAAGAGGGTAGATTCAGATTAGATATTAGAAAGAAGTTCTTTACTCAGAGGATGGTTAGGCACTGGAACAGGCTGCCCAGAGAAGCTGTGGATGCCTCATCTCTGGAAGTATTCAAGGCCAGGTTGGATGGGGCTTTCAATAACCTGGTCTAGTGGAAGATGTCTCTGCCCATGGCAGGTGATCTGTAAGGTCCTTTCCTACCCAAACGGTTCTGTGATTCTGTAAATATGAAAGACAGCACCATACCAGCTACTAGGAAGAAAAATTAACTCTATCGCAGCCAAAACTAGGACAATATCCACCCCTCATTCCATACCATATACGTCATGCTCAGGTCCAACACTTTTCAGTTGATCACCACCACCTTTCCTGTCTTTTGATATGCACACAAAAATATCATGCCCTTAGTCTATTGGTGCCTGTAACAATAACAATAACAATAACAACTTATTCCTTTTGTGTCTTTTTTTTTTTTTTTTTTTCCTCCCAGTTCTCTCCTTCATCCCATTGCATGAGCAGATTTGTAGTGCTGAGCTGCCTTCTGGGTCAAACCACAACAAGTCTTTTTGGTGCCTAGCGTGGAGCACAAAGGTTGAGATGACAGATCTGACCAGAGCGTTTTAAAAGTAAATTGTTATAAGCATTAGAACAGTTTAACAGTTGCTGATCACAATGTTGATCATTTTGATCTCAGGTCTGTTGTGCTTGTTTTCAGAATTGTGTTGTGTAGCACACTACTAACTGTCTGTCTTCCATGCCATGCTGTTTATCAATTCTGCGGGCTGGTTTAAGGTACCCTTTTGATGTATTGGATAACACTGACTTATGACAGGATAAAATTATTGCCACCTCTGTACCTCAGAAACCATCTCTTCATCTCTTAAAACTATTAATAATTACATTCTTTTACACTTTTTGCCTTTTCTCCTCAGGGAGTAAATCTATGCGTGGTGGGGCAGGAGGTGGGGGGATGGAACTGGTATGGACAGTAGGGGACGCTTTTCCCCACTTCTTCACTCTCCCTTTCTCCTTCACCTCCCCCTTCTCCTCCAGGCTAATTACACTAGCTCTTCAAAGCTTTGAATATCCTTGGGATGGTCAAACCATCATGTTCCTATTGTTACATCTCCTGAATGTGATTCAGGTTTTCTTTAAGTTTAAACAACTACTTAAGCATGCCATCCAGAGATCTGTCCAGAGGCAGGAGAGTTAGGAGTGGCAGGGAGTGTGAGAGGATATGGGCAGGCACCTAGAGCAGTGGGCACCTCAAGTGCTTTGGAACTTCACCTCTGAGAATGTGCAGAATCCTAAAAAAAACTGTGAAATGCTTGAAAACTCTGTGTCATCACACTGGCATTTCCAAAGAGACACAAATCACTGCAATGTGCTGGGGCTTGACCTATGCTTAACAAGCCACAGTCAACACCTCTCCAACCCCTGTGACTTTTCCTGCAGGCACACGCCAGCCCCTGTGGCAGGCCCATCAGCCACTCCAACTTCTCCTAGACAGATTCTCCATTCTGTCAGCTGTTAATTTCTGCAGGCAGATGGCTCACCCTGATTGTGCTGTCTCTCACAAGATAACAGCAACAGGAGTTGCAGGACAGTTTGGACAATACAGGAGTAAGCAGTTGAATGAAATTGCAGCATAGACTCAGAGAAGGGCAGGGGATGGAAGGCTGCCAGGTTCCACCTTTTCTGTGCTTTTTTTCCATCCATTCTTTCATGTTGTGTGGAGCTCAGTCCTCCATGTCTCGAAGCTGTGCAGGGACAAAATCAGAATGGCCAAATCCTAACTGGAGCTCTATCTGACTATTACTATCAAAAAGAGTAATTATATATAACACATATATATACATAACAAGAGCATTGAGGAGCATCTCCATCCTATATTGGATATGGGGGGAAAGATAGCGACATAGAAACATAGAAGACATGAGGAAAAGGCTGAAATAATTAATTCCTTTTTTGCCTCAGTTTTTAGCAGCAAGACCAGCTGTTCCCCTGGTACTAAGCCTCCAAAGCTGGTAGATAAGTACAGGGAGCAGAATGAAGCCCTCATAATCCATGAGGAAATAGTTAAAGACCTGCTACTCCACTTAGATGTACACACATCTATGGAGCCAGATTGGATCCACCTGTCACTACTGAGGGAGCTGGCGGAACCACTTGCCAAGCTGCTTTCCATCATTGATCAGCAGTCCTGGCTACCAGGGGAGGTCCCAGTCAACTGGCGCCTAGCAAATATGATGTCTGTCTACAGGAAGGGCTGGAAGGAGGAGTCGGGGAACTACGGATCTGTTATTCTGTCCACGGTGTTGGAGAAGCTCATGGATCAGATTATGCTGAGTACCATCACACAACACTTAAAGGACAATCAGGTCATCAGGCCAATTCAGTAGGTGGTTATCAAAGAGAGGTCCTGCTTGACAAATCTGATCTCCTAAGACAAAGCAATGTGCTCAGTGGACGAGGGAGTGGCTGTGGATGTGGTCTACCTGGACATCACTAAGGCTTTCAACACCGTTTCTCACAGCTTTCTCCCAGAGAAACTGGCTGCTCAAGGCTTGGGCACGTGTATGCTTACCGTCGCGTACCGCATGTTCATGGGGAACCCGGTACTAAATCATTCATGGATGACCTGATTCTGGGTCAGGGTTTCGTATGTAGCAGAGCAGCTCCCTCGCTGCGATCTATTGGGAGTCAGTCCTCGACACAAGCTTTTGTCGCTTTTCGCCCTTGCCGCCTGTCCTGGTTTCAGGTAGGACAGAGTTAATTTTCCTCCTAGTAGCTGGTAGGGTGCTATGTTTTGGATTAGGATGAGAAGAACGCTGATAACATGCTGATGTTTTAATTGTTGTAGAGCAGTGCTTACACCAAGCCAAGGACTTTTCAGCTTCTCGCTCTGTCCTGCTAGCGAGCAGGCTAGGGATGCAGCAGGAGCTGGGAGGGGACAGACCCAGGACAGCTGACCCAAACTGGCCAAAGGGGTATTCCATACCATCTGATGTCATGCTAAACAATATATAGGGGTGGCTAGCCGGGGTGGAGGGGGGGCCGGCTGCTCGGGGATAGGCTGGGCATCGGTCAACGGGTGGTGAGCAATTGCATTGTGCATCACTTATTTCGTACACATTATTACTATTAATACTATTATTATTATTATTATTATCATTGTTATTATTTTTCCTGTCTTAATAAACTGTCTTTATCTCAACTCACAGGCTTCACTTTCCCGTTTCTCTCCCCCATCCCAGAGAGGGAGTGGGGAGGGTGAGCGAACGGCTGTGTGGTGTTTAGCTGCCAACCGGGTTAAACCACAACAGTCCATTTGGCGCCCAACGTGGGGCAAGAAGGGTTGAGATATCGACAGATTTGACCAGAGTGTGTTAAACTAAAATTGGTGTAAGTATTCGACCTGCTTAATAGTTGCTAGTCACAATGTTGATTGCCTTAATCTCGAGTCTGCTGTGCCTGTTTCCCAAATTGAGTTTTATAGCACGTTACTTTCTGTATGTGCTCCCTGTCGTGCTGTTTATCCTTTCCGGGCCCTGGTTTAAGATTGTTATGGTACTGTGTGGTGTAACGATGGCTTATGAAATGATGAGATTTCTGGTCATGACTCTAACCTGGTATTTGTACTCAGCACTGTCGTCGACTCTATACTTCGGAAACCATATCTCAGAAACATAGCCCTACCATTTGCCATGGACTGATCCAGTCTGCGCTGGAGCAGGGGGAGGCTCCTGAACACCTGCAGTACATCGATGACATCATTGTGTGGGGTGACACTGCAGAGGAAGTTTTCGAGAAAGGGAAGAAAATAGTCCAAATCCTTCTGAAGGCCGGTTTTGCCATAAAACAAAATAAAGTTAAAGGACCTGCACGAGAGATCCAGTTTTTAGGAATAAAATGGCAAGATGGACATCATCAAATCCCAATGGATGTGATCAACAAAATAACAGCTATGTCTCCACCAACTAGCAAAAAGGAAACACAAACTTTCCTAGGTGTTGTGGGGTTTTGGAGAATGCATATTCCAAATTACAGTCTGATTGTAAACCCGCTCTACCAAGTAACCCGTAAGAAGAATGCTTTCGAATGGGGCCGTGAGCAACGACAAGCCTTTGAACAAATTAAACAGGAAATAGTTCATGCAGTAGCCCTTGGGCCAGTCCAAACAGGACCAGATGTAAAGAATGTGCTCTACACCGCAGCCAGGGAGAATGGTCCCACCTGGAGCCTCTGGCAGAAAGAACCTGGGGAAACTCGAGGTCGACCCCTGGGGTTTTGGAGTCGGGGATACAGAGGATCTGAGGCCCGCTATACTCCAACCAAAAAGGAGATATTGGCAGCATATGAGGGAGTTTGATCTGCTTCGGAAGTGGTCGGTACTGAAGCGCAGCTCCTCCTGGCACCCCGACTGCCGGTACTGGGTTGGATGTTCAAAGGAAGGGTCTCCTCTACACATCATGCAACTGATGCTACATGGAGCAAGTGGGTTGCACTGATTACTCAGCGGGCTCGAATAGGAAACCCCAGTCGCCCAGGAATCCTGGAAGTGATTATGGACTGGCCAGAAGGCAAGTACTTTGGGATATCAGCAGAGGAGGAGGTGGTCCGTGCTGAAGAAGCCCCACTGTACAACAAGCTACCAGAAAATGAGAAGAAATATGCCCTGTTCACTGATGGGTCCTGTCGTATTGTGGGAAAGCATCGGAGATGGAAAGCTGCTGTATGGAGTCCTACACGACGAGTTGCAGAAGCTGCTGAGGGAGAAGGTGAATCGAGTCAGTTTGCAGAAGTGAAAGCCGTTCAGCTGGCCTTAGATATTGCTGAACGAGAAAAGTGGCCAGTTCTCTATCTCTATACTGATTCATGGATGGTAGCAAATGCCCTGTGGGGGTGGTTACAGCAATGGAAGCAGAACAACTGGGAACGCCGGGGCAAACCCATCTGGGCTGCTGCATTGTGGCAAGATATTGCTGCCCGGGTAGAGAACCTGGTTGTAAAGGTATGCCATGTAGATGCTCATGTGCCCAAGAATCGGGCTACTGAAGAACATCAAAATAACCAGCAGGTGGATCAGGCTGCTAAGATTGAAGTGGCTCAGGTGGACCTGGACTGGCAACATAAAGGTGAATTATTTATAGCCCGATGGGCCCATGACACCTCAGGCCATCAAGGTAGAGATGCAACATACAGATGGGCTCGTGACCGAGGGGTGGACCTGACCATGGACACTATAGCACAGGTTATTCATGATTGTGAAACATGTGCTGCAATTAAACAAGCCAAACGGTCAAAGCCTCTTTGGTATGGAGGACGATGGCTGAAATACAAATATGGAGAGGCCTGGCAGATTGATTACATCACACTCCCCCAAACCCGCAACGGCAAGCGCCACGTACTTACAATGGTGGAAGCAACCACCGGATGGCTGGAAACATCCTGTGCCCCATGCCACCGCCCGGAACACTATCCTGGGCCTTGAAAAGCAAGTCCTATGGCGACATGGCACCCCAGAAAGAATTGAGTCAGACAATGGCACTCATTTCTGAAACAACCTTATAGACACTTGGGCCAAAGAACATGGTATTGAGTGGGTATATCACATCCCCTATCATGCACCAGCCTCCGGGAAAGTTGAACGATACAGTGGACTGTTAAAGACTACACTGAAAGCAATGGGTGCTGGGACATTCAAAAATTGGGAGACACATTTGGCAAAGGCCACCTGGTTAGTCAATACTAGAGGATCTGCCAACCGAGCTGGACCTGCCCAATCAAACCTGTTACGCACTGTAGAAGGGGATAAAGTTCCTGTAGTGCACGTAAGAAACATGCTGGGTAAGACAGTCTGGGCTACTCCTGCCTCAGGAAAAGGCAAGCCCATTCGTGGGATTGCTTTTGCCCAGGGACCTGGATGCACTTGGTGGGTAATGCAAAAGAATGGGGAGGTCCGGTGTGTACCTCAAGGGGACCTAATATTGGGTGAGAATAGCCCATGAGTTGAATTGTAGTATGTTAATTATCATATAACACTGTATGTCATCACTACCATGGTTGCTATATATCATAGATGAAAATGGTGATTAATTAGAAGGTATTGGAAAGAGTGTAACCTGAGCATGACATAAATGGTATGGAATAAGGGGTGGATATCTGTCCTGGTTTCAGGTAGGACAGAGTTAATTTTCCTCCTAGTAGCTGGCAGGGTGCTATGTTTTGGATTAGGATGAGAAGAACGCTGATAACATGCTGATGTTTTAATTGTTGTAGAGCAGTGCTTACACCAAGCCAAGGACTTTTCAGCTTCTCGCTCTGTCCTGCTAGTGAGCAGGCTAGGGATGCAGCAAGAGCTGGGAGGGGACAGACCCAGGACAGCTGACCCAAACTGGCCAAAGGGGTATTCCATACCATCTGATGTCATGCTAAACAATATATAGGGGTGGCTAGCCGGGGTGGAGGGGGGGCCGGCTGCTCGGGGATAGGCTGGGCATCGGTCAATGGGTGGTGAGCAATTGCATTGTGCATCACTTATTTCGTGCACATTATTATCAGTAGTATTATTATAATTACTATTATTTTCTTTTCTGTCCTAATAAACTGTCTCTATCTCAACCCACAGGCTTCATTTTCCTGTTTCTCTCCCCCATCCCAGAGAGGTAGAGGGGAGGGTGAGTGAACGGCTGTGTGGTGCTTAGCTGCCGGCCGGGTTAAACCACAACACCATCCCTGGAGGTCTTTAAAAGGCATTTAGATGTAGAGCTTAATGATATGATTTAGTGGAGGACTTGTCAATTTTAGGTCAGAGGTTGGACTAGGTGACCTTGGAGCTCTCTTCCAACGTCAATGACTCTGTGATTCTGTGATTCTTGATTTTGAAACATGTCAAGGCATTAGATTCCTCAAGGAATCCCTGAGCTCCTGGTTCCTCATACTATAGATGAGGGGATTCACTGCGGGAGGCACCACTGAGTATATCAATGACACCACCAGGTCCAGGGGTGGGAAGGAGATATAGGGGGGCTTCAGGTGGGCAAACATGGCAGTGCTGACAAACAGGGAGACAACGGCCAGGTGAGGGAGGCACGTGGAAAAGGCTTTGTGCCGGCCCTGCTCAGAGGGCATCCTCAGCACAGCCCTGAAGATCTGCACATAGGACACCACAATGAAAACAAAACAACCAAAAATTAAACAAAGGCTAAAAGCAATAATCCCAGCTTCTCTGGAGTAGTCTGACTCTGAGCAGGAGAGCTTGAGGATCTGGGGAACTTCACAGAAGAACTGGTCCACTGCATTGCCTTGGCAGAGGGGCAGGGAAAATGTATTGGCCGTGTGCAGGACAGCATTGAGAAAGCCACTGCCCCAGGCAGCTGCTGCCATCTGGGCACAAGCTCTGCTGCCCAGGAGGCTCCCGTAGTGCAAGGGCTTGCAGATGGCAATGTAGCGGTCATAGGACATGACGGTGAGAATGCAATATTCTGTTGACATAAAAAATACAAACAAAAAGACCTGTACAGAACATCCTTGATAGGAGATGGCCCTGTTGTCCCAGAGGGCATTGGCCATGGCTTTGGGCAGAGTGGTGGAGATGCAGCCCAGGTCGAGGAGGGCAAGGTTGAGGAGGAAGAAGTACATGGGGGTGTGGAGGCGGTGGTCGCAGGCTACGGTGGTGAGGATGAGGCCGTTGCCCAGGAGGGCAGCCAGGTAGATGCCCAGGAAGAGCCCAAAGTGCAGGAGCTGCAGCTCCCGCGTGTCTGTGAATGCCAGCAGAAGGAACTCACTCACAGAGCTGCTGTTGGGCATTTGCTGCCCTTCATCAGGGACACTGCCAAAGAAGAAAAAATGTAGAGTGTTAGAGAAAATTGCTCTGAGCTATACTCATTTGATTCTTCAATGAAGCCTTCACATTGCCTTTCTTTCTAGGGGACCTTTGTGTCTCTCCCTGTCTGAAGCCCTGCTGTGTGCTGGCTGAGTGTCCTGTACACAGCAGCCGCCTCTGCCCATCAGCTCCATTGGCCGTCGCTGCTCCAGAGCAGTGGTACACAGAGGTGTCAACAGAGTCATGTGCTTGGAGGAGGGTTCCAGGGAAGGGGATCCCTCTGTTGAGTGAGGGGTGTTTGGCCGTGTGATTCCTTGTGAGTCTTCCCTTCCCTTCTCCACCCAGAGAGATGAAATCATCTTGCAGACCACCTGTATCTGGCAGGAGAGAACAGGGAGCATCTCCTCCTGCTTCACCCCCCTTGCACAGCACTCCCTGTCAGAATCAGACACCACCAGCTGCCACGCTGGGCAAGGGAGAGAAGCAGGCATGGGCAGGCAGGGCGGACCCAACCCAGTGCAGAGGCTGCGGTGTTGGTGAGGTAGAGCCTGTCCTCACACCCCTGTGCCATGTGCCCTGCACAGACAGCGGAGGGTAAAGAGCTCTGGAGGATGCCTTCCGCCACGGAGGAAGGTGGCTGGGGGGGGGTGCAGCAAATGTGTCTACTTACACAGAGTTTTGGGTTTCAGACACCCCATCCCATCTGGAAGGTGTTGTTGGTAATGTTAAACAAGCCCCATGGCCCAGTTGTTGAGGTCACATCCAGGAGGGCTGCTCTGTTCATCCCCTGGTGCCCAGCTGCTAGCTGCTTGCAGCACTCAGCTGGGGGATGGCTGCACTCAGACGTTGTGTTGGAAAATCACCTGGGCTGTGCTGGGATAGGAGGGCACCAGCTCCAAGGGCAGATGGAAATGACTCCCTTTTAGTGCAGCTGTGCAGAATTCAATGACAAGTACATGGCAAGGATGCTGATTCACAAGGGCAGATCAAGGGATCTTGGATATAGCAAAGACTGTAAATGATACTCTGCAGGAGCTCTCACTTCTTGCCCATGTCCCTGCTGCCTGCAGCTGTCCCTCCAGCAGCTGTTTCTCTGTCCCCACGTCTCCTCCCGTCCATGCTCACAGACCCCATCCCACCAGCTGTGTGCCCAGCTCTGCCCTACAGACATCTCCCGGGGATAGGGACAGTTCTGGGGACATCTCCCTGTAGGCAGGTCCTTAATGAAAAGCTCAGAAAACCCCTGGTGCAGTCCGTAAGCAGAGATAAGTGTTTTCTAAGGTTTGTCACTAACCTGTCTATGTCTCAGTTCAATGCAATAGGAAGCTCAGTCACCTGTGCAAATCCAACCACCCCATTAACACAAAGCCTGCCCCAGAATCGGAGCAGGAAAGCACAGGCAGAGACTGCAGAAAGTGCCTTCTCTTTGCAGGCAGCCCCTGCCCTGCCCTTCCTCTGTCCAAGCCCCTGGGCTCCCCGGGCAGGCTGAGTGCTGAGCCTGGCAGGCGGCAGAGGCCTTGCCCCAGCACACAGCCCCTGGGGCACAGCAGGGACCCTGCTCTGCACCACAGCCCTGGGCACACCTGCAGGTGCCCTGCAGCACCTTCTCCTCCACACCGCACAAGCCACGATTGACATCCTGGCAGCTCCTGGCCAGGCAGAGACGTCCCGGATTCAGGAGCTCCTTCCAGAAACCTCCCCTGCACTGTCCTGCAGCCAGAGACTTACCGTGTGCAGAGCTGTGAAGAATTTCTCCTGCACTGAGCTGTCATCTGCCCGCACCCTCCAGGCTGCCTGGAATCCCTTTCTGCCTGGGTGCCTGCGGTCAGAGCCCCCAGCCCTGCTGCGCTGTGCAGAGGAGCTGCTCCTGGGCACAGCTGT
Source organism: Cygnus atratus (assembly GCF_013377495.2). Lineage (NCBI taxonomy): Eukaryota > Metazoa > Chordata > Aves > Anseriformes > Anatidae > Cygnus > Cygnus atratus. Next base: position 303,446 of record NW_026109963.1, read on the forward strand.
CTCTCTGCACCAGGGCCCTCTTGCCAGGAGCTCTCTCTGTCCCAGGAGCCCGGCCCAGCTCAGCAGCAGAGGCCCAGCCCAAGGCAGTGTAATCACCCCTCTGGTAGCTTGGTGATGCGCCCACAAACCTCAGGCACTGAGAGACAATTGAAGAAATCTCTTCAAGAAGTCCAAGTCAGATGCAAGTTTCCTGGAGTGCCCCCCTGAGGGCCAGCACTGACATAGCCTCCCTTGGAGCTCGTTAGAGCAGAGCACTGGAGGCAGTGAGGACAAGTAGACAAAGGCAATGTGAAGGTGACACTGATGTGTAGACAAACTGGATGTGTTTCACCAAGCATAAGGGCCAAGCCTTGACCCTTGGCCCCTGGGAGAGGAGATCCTTTCCCTTCATACATTGCTCAGTGCTCTTCCTGGGGCAGTAGGAGATGGGGATGTGCATGGCCAAATGCAGGAGAATGGTACGACCCCTGCTTAGTTCATGGGTGGGGGCGAGGAGGCAATGAGACCCTGGTGCTTTAATGATAGGCTGTCTCCTCATCGGTGTCAGTGTCAGAGACAACAGCCATAGCCATTGACACAAAGACCTCAGTCCTTTGGGACTTTCAGCCTTGCCACAACCCTCTATCCTGTGACATCAGGCTGTCTGAGGGACTCCCAGACCTGCATTTCTTTCCCTGCTGGTTCTAGACCTTTGTCCTCGTGATATCACAGCACATTTGAGCTGAGTGCAATAACTCAGATTTTCTTGGTGGCCATGCTCCTCGTAAGGCAGCTCTGTAGGAAGCTGGCTTGGTTCCTGGTGAGCAGGCACCACTGCTCGTATGGCATCCGTCGTGGTGCCGATGCCCTCCTCCTCCTGGGCACTGCTCACTCAGCAGGGTTCCAGTCTGCCCTGATGTGTGGGGTTACTCTTCCTCTGGTGCAGGACTAGGCTCTTCTTCTTGTAAATGCCAAGAGGCTTCTGTAGGCAAAATCCTGCAGTTTCTCAAGGTTCCCCCACACTGATGCTCCATACTGTCAGATGTTCATGTCTGCAAGCAGACCATTCAACCTTTGTGTTATTGTGATATCTCTCACAGGATAGCAGCATCAGGAGTTGCAGGAAAGTTTGGATAATACAGGAGTAACCAGTTGAATGGAATTGCAGCACAGAGTCACAGAAGGGTACGGCATGCAAGGCTGCCAGGTTCCACCTCTTCTCTGCTTCCTTCTCATGAATGCTGTCAGTTTGTCTGGAGCTGTGTCCTAAATGCTATGGAGTTGTGCAGGTCAAAATTAGAAAGGCCAAAGCCCAGCTGGAGCTCAATCCATCTATTACTGTCAAAAACAATAAAACTGTTTATATAAATACTTTAAGGAAGGGAGGATTAAGGAGAATCACCATCCTTTCTTGGATGTGGGGGGAAACCTGGTGACAAGAGATGAGGTAAAGGCAGAGGCACTTAATGCCTTCTTTGCCTCAGTCTGTAGCAGCAAGACCAGTTGTTCCCCTGGATATTTCTTCCTCCTTACGGCCGGTGCCAACATTTTAAGTTGCACTTTGTGGCAGTTTTTTCTCTCCTGCTCTTTCCTACTACCACAGAAAGCTCCATCAGGGTGGAAACCACTCCTAAAGTAGGAATTCCAACCCATCAGGCTCCTTGCGTCCTGTCAGCCAACCAGACAGAAGTCACCTTACCTGCATCTTCCAAGCCATGGGCCAGCTGCTGGCCTTGCAGCTTCTTGGCTAAACACACCCAAGCCTTGTGCCTCCTGCACTCCAGTCATGTACTCAAGCAGAAGGGACAGGACAACCCATATCCGGGCCTTCTTTCTGTCTGGGTCCTCCTGGGTATGTAGGCAGAGGGGATCCCACAGTCAGCATGCCAACCAGGTGCCTTCTGCTGGCCTACCAGGGCCACTGGCAGATGTCAGCCAAAAAGTACAGATCCCAGGGAGAAGTGAAGGGTGACCTGCCACCTACAGACAGAAGTGACCTCACAGTCCCTTTCTGTGACACGTTCCTGCTGGTTCCCTATCAAATCCAGAGACAGAAGTGACCTCACAGTCACTTTCACAGTCACATTCCTCCTGCTGGTGCAGGAGATCCTGAGGTAGAGCTGAACTCTCTCTATTCCTTTAGGGACTAGGGCCCACCATTCTGCGTTAGAGAGTAAATGGGAAGGTTTGGTGTTCTGTGTGTATCAGGTCTGTGGTTAGCATATGGGCAAGCTCTGTGGTTTAGGGGTTTTTTTTAGGTCTGCCAAGAACTTGTCTAGGGCTAAATAGAGCATTTTAATGCCGGTGTTAAGGGAAGGGATTAGGGTGAGCAAGAGAATAAAGGTAAGGGAAAGGGGCTATGGGCTGAGTTTTGCTTCAAGAGATACTTTGAGTTCAAGCATTAGAGAAGTGGATTCCTGTCAGAGTGTTAGAGTAGCATTTAGGTTTAGGGATTAAAATTACTGGTTCAAATAAGGTAAGGGCCATATGTGACTGTTTTAAGTCAATGTTACCACAGCATCGACATTACATGACCCCTCTTACTTCTACGAAATCATTAATTACTGCTGGCCATGCTCCACTTCCCACCCCAAAATCTCACATCTCTCTTGTCCAGGCTGCTCCTGAATTCCCCATATCTTATTGGGATCAGCTTTCTGATAACATTCATGATTGCAGAGTATCGTTCTCACCTCTTTGGCTACTCCATTCCTGAGAAGGAAGTGGCATTGTAGTTAGGAGGGAAAAGGACACACAGGTCTTTAGGAGCATCCTCCACAATGTGCCCATCAGCTCTGCACCTCCTCAAAAATATGCTTCCTAGTTTTAAGTTTTGTTTCCCAAATGGCTTCTATGGATCCAGGTTTATTTTTCCTAGACCCTCATGCATGCTTCAGTTTTGGATGTGCAGGGATGGGATAAGGAAAGCCAAGGCACGGATGGAACTGAGCTTAGCAAGGGATGCAAAGAATAATAGGAAGAGATTCTATAGATATATTTCTCAGAAAAGAAAGGCCAAGGAGAGTGTACCCCCTCTCTGATGGATGAGAAGGTTGAACTGGTAACAATAGATATGGAGAAGGCTAAGGTACTCAGTAATGTCTTTGCCTTAGTCTTAGTATTCACTGCCAGTCAGGCTTCCCAAGTCTTTCATTTCCCTGAACCCATAGAAGGAGGCTGGGGGGCAAGGTCCCACCTGCTGTAAGTAAAGAGCAGGTTCGAGACCACCTGATGAAACTGAACACATACAAGTCTATGGGACCTGATGACTTGCGTCCCACGGTCCTGAGGGAACTGGCTGATGTAGTTTCCAAGCCTCCCTCCATCATATTTGAAAAGTCCTGGCAGTCAGGTTATGTCCCTAGTGACTGGAAAAAGGAAAACATCACTCCCATTTTTAAAAAGTTTAGAAAAGAGGACCCAGGGAACTACCGAATGGTGAGCCTCACCTCTGTGCCTGGCACGATTATGGGAAAGATCCTCCTGGAATCAATGTCAAGGCACATGCAAGACAAAGAGGTGATCCGAGATGGCCAGCATGGCTTTACCAAAGGGTAAATCGTGCCTTACCAATAGAGTGGCTTTCTTCAATGGAATGACTGCATCAGACGACAAGGGAAGACTGACCGATGTCATCTACTTGGACTTCTGTAAGACCCTTGACACGGTCCCACATGATATCCTAGTCTCCAAATTGGAGAGATACGCATTTGGTGGGTGGACCATTCAGTGGATAAGGAGTTGGCTTGAAGGTCACACCCAGAGAGTGGTGGCCAACGGCTCTATGTCCAAGTGGAGGCTGGTGACAAGTGATTTACCTCAGGGGTGTGTCCTCGGACCAGTAATGTTTAATATCTTTATCTATGACATAGACAGTGACTTCGATAGTGAGACAGTGAGACAGTGAGATCAAAAGTGAGACAGTGAGACAGTACATTCTGCGCTTGTAGCCCAGAAGGCCAACTGTATCCTGGGCTGCATCAAAAGAGGAGTGGCCACCAGGTGGAAGCAGGTGATTGTCCTCCTCTGCTCTGCCCCTGTGAGGCCCACTTGGAGTCCTGCGTCCATGTATGGGGTCCCCAGCACAAGAAGGATGTGGATCTGTTAGAATGGGTTCAGAGGATGGCCACAAAGATGATCAAGGGGCTGGAGCACCTCTCCTATGGGGCTGTTCAGCCTGGAGAAGAGAAAGCCCCTGGGTGACCTCTTTGTGGCATTTCGGTATTTAAAGGGGGCTTATAAAAAAGATGGAGAGTGACTCTTTACTCAATCAGATAATGACAGGACAAGGGGGAATGGTTTTAAATTAAAAGAGGGGAGATTTAGGTTAGAGGTTAGGAGGAAATTCTTCACTCAGAGGGAGGTGAGGCAGTGGAACAGGTTGCTGAGAGACCTTAGAGATGCCCCATCCCTGGAGCTGTTCAAGAGCAGGCTAGATGAGGCCCTGGACAACCTGATCTCATGGGGGGCATTTCTGCTTATGGCCAGGGGGGTTGGAACTAGATGATATTTAAGGTCCCTTCCAACACGAGCCATTCTATGATTCTATGGTCTTATAAACTATACCTCAAGCATGACTCCCATCCCATCAGCCTTCCTGTGGTCTGTCACCTGACCAGAACAGAAGGTGCCTCACCATCATCTTCAATGCCATGTCCATGCTTCTGGCCTTTACGGTCCCTATCTGTGCCACATTCCTCCTGCTGGTCTGTCAGCTCCAGAGACAGAAGTGACCTGCCAGACTCCTTCACAGCCACGTGCCTCCTGCAGGCCCAGCAGATCCCGAGGCACACCTGACCTCATCACAGCATTCCCAGCCAGCTCCTCCTTGTGGCCTTTGATCTGATCACATACATTTCATCTCACATGCCTCTTCCAAAGCCACGCACTGCTGCAGGACCTCATTGTCCATGACCTGCCCCAAGAGAATAAACAGCTTAAGTTAAGGGTAGGAGTGGGGTTAAAGCTGAGATGTGTTGTGTGCATGCTGGAGGGCTTTGGGAGTTAGGTGTTCAGGTTAATGTTTAGGGATTAGAGATCACATTCCAGGGTTAAGGGAATGGCAAGGGCATTGAGGGAGGGATTGGTTTTCTGCTCAAGGATCCTGCTCAAGGTTTAGGATAAGGGAAGATTTGAGGCTTTTAGTTTAGGTCTGGGTTGGGGGCTAAGGCTAAATCTGGCATTTTACTCCTTGGTTAGGCTTAATCATCCTTCTGCTTGCCCTTCTACTAGAAGATGGATTTGACATCTGCCTTTTCCAAGTTCCAAGGAATGTCTTTGATCAATTTGTCCTTTCCAAGGTCTTTGAGACAGGTCTTATGATGACATCTGCAGCTCCACTAGCTCTCACCCTTCCAGAACCACCTCTAAGCAACCTGAGGATTGATGAGGGGGATGATGAAGGTTTGGGAAAGAGATTAAGATCTCTGAGGAGGGCTGTTCTGCTCTTCACACAGACAGTGATGGCGGTGTCATAGAAAGCAGTGACACTCATGAGGACAATAGAGCAGGTGGATAAGGCCTTGGGCCTGCCAACACAGAACACACACACATGAAAACTGCATGAGAGGAAGATTGGATCCAAAATATACATTATGAAAGCAAAGACAATGAGTATCACCATGGCACTGCAGGAGAGCTCCAGCAATGGGACAAAATCACAGAAGGGGTCCATGACACTGGGGCCACAGAACTGTAGCTGGGAGGAGGAGAAATAATTACTGTACATGAGAGAAATTCCCCTAGTTAAGGTACAGCTGCCTTCTGGATTCAGACCTTCCACTTCCCAAGCCTTGCAGAGAACAGGGATGGCATACAGCCCAGGGCTGACCGTAGGACATGGCCCCCAGCAGGAAGCACTCCGGTCATGCAGAAGATGCAGCTGATAGTGCTCCCACCTCTGTGAGCAAAGGGGGTGCTGTCCCCAGTCAGGAAGCTGGCCAGCAGCTGGCGCAGGGTGGTGGAGCTGTACAAGGTCTGCAAGGAGGACAAATCTCCCCCAGGAAGAAGGCCACGGGCATCTGCAGGTGTTTGCTTGTAGGCGCCAGCACAGTGATGAGGGTGTTCCACATCCCAGTCACCGTGGTGGTCATGCAAAAGAAGAAGAAGAAATTTGTCTATGGGTAGAGTATCTTCCAGATGGACAGCTGGGGAAACTTAATGAATGGTGTCTTAGTGTCCCATTCCCCTTTCTTCAGGGAAACCCCTTTAGAGCATTCTGGTCCCCCCTCTCTTGTTAGGACCAATGAGCAAGATGTTTCTTTCTCAGTTCCTAAAAGAAATATTGAAGGGTTTTCAAAGGGTTAAAATGATCCCTGGCAGTCATGGCTGAGGTGTGCTACCGCACCATGGAAAAGGAAAGGATTAAGGGAGGGAATCATTTGTACTCATGTTAGACAACCACACGCTCTAGCACAAATCACACTTCTAAAATGCATCTCTCCTGTGTTCAGAGAGGAGCAGTCGGTGATGACTTCAGTCTGCTTCAAACACCACACCCCAGCAGAGACCCTGCTGCCTTCAGGGAGCTGTCAGCCCTGAGGCCTTGGGGACACCTCGAGGGAGTCCAATGGCACAGAGCAAGCGATGCCATGGTCCGGTGCTGTGCATGCTGAGCTGGGCCGGGCTCCTGGGCCCAAGGGGAGCTCGTGGCAAGTGGGCAGCACTGCAGAGAGACAGCTCTGCCCAGGAGCAGCTCCTCTGCACAGCACAGGCAGGGCTGGGGGCTCTGACCGCAGGTGGTACAGGGAGAGGAGAGAAGGAGGGAGGGCTTGGAGGCAGTGAGGAGCGCAACAACAGAGGGCAGCTTGCAGCAGGACAGATCTGCAGGCTCTTGACACTGTGAGTCTCTGGCAGCAGGGCAATGCAGGTGCAGTTGCCAGAGGGGTCTTCTACAGCTGGCACATCCTATGGCTGATAGCATCTGTCAGGATGGGTCTCACTCTATCTGGAATGTGGACTAGAAGATGCTTTAGAGAATGGCATTTATGAGGGGGTATTTCAAAAGGAAGACCACGTCTTGGTTAATCTGAAGAGGATTTTTTTTGGTTGTGTGCTTTCAGATTCCTGCTGAGGAGGGAAGGCAGGTTTCATGGCAATGGATTTTCAGGACTGTAGAGGAGACTGAGATTCCTAGAGTATTGCACTGAGAGATTAATATGTCAGCGATGAACTTGATAAAGTCCTTTCAGCCACTACAGCTGGAAGACTGCACCAGCATCATGTGTGTGTTCTCCTCAGCATTTACCGGAGCTTCTGTTTAGGAGCTGCAACCCCTGTGATGCCCATGGACAGGGCCCTGTACTCAGGAGTCCTCTGCAGGGCAGAGCTGAGCACACAGCTTGTGGGATGAGGTCTGTGAGTGTGGACAGGGAGGAAACATGGGGACACAGAACCAGCTCCCAGCAGGGACATGGGCAGGCAGCAGGGACATGGGCAAGCGGTGAGAGGGAGCTGCTGCCAGAAACGCTGTGCGAGGGAGAGCTCAGGCACCTCCCTGCCATCCCCTGCAGGGCAGAAGCCTTCCCTGGGACACCCCCTGCTCTTTTCTCCCACCAGCAGAGCTTCTGCCCTCAAGCCCCCCCTGTCCCCAGCAGGAGCTACCTCCTCTGCAGGTAGAGCTGCAGCACAGGAGGGTCTGCTGAGTGTCCGTCTGTCCCTCCCTGGCCTTGCCTCCCCTGGCAGCAGTACGCTGGCATTCCTCCTGGCTTCTCCACCTGGCCGTGCTGCTGCTGGTCTTGTTTCCAGGCTGGCTGGGGGTGGGGGATTTCATATGCACATGGAGTGAGCCCTTGGTGTGCTTGGGGGAAGGGGAGTACGGGGACAGGGTGAGGGGTCTGGAGATGTGCATTTTGAGCCTGGATTCTTCTGCACTCAGCAGTGTCCAGGTTTTGTAGGCACTGGAACAGGCACCATGGGGAAAGTGTCACAGCACTGAGGCTGCCAGAATTCAACAAACATTTGGGCTTCCCCCTCAGGCGTATGGACTGATTTTGGGGTGTTCATGTACAGGTTCAGGGGTGGAATTTGATGATCCTTGTGGAACCCTTCCAAGTCAGAATATTCTATGATTCTACAACTCTAGGAACATAGGAGCAGAATTGTCCTGTAGCTCAAAGATCTGCCAGCACAGGGCAGCTGAGACCAGGACTGATGGACAGACTGGATCTCCTCTCTGAAGAGCACTCTGCTCTAAAAAGGCAGTATCTGTAACTCTGAGAATCTACAAGACTTCACTTGGAGTGCAGCAGAAATGCCCAGGATTTATGCCATAGGAAAAGTCCTTAGAAGTGGGGTGAGCAGCTAATCAAACAAACAAATAAAAAACAAAACAAAAACAAAAAATATGCACACACAAAAAAAAAAAAAAATCCCAACAGCCCTGCTCTGCAGTTGGATGAACTGGAAGCAACAATATGGAAAAAGTCTTTATTATCAGGTGATTGAATCTGGAATTACCCAATGTTCCTTTTCACCTCCTGGTGTAGGGCAGGACTGACTCCTGCACTTCCTAGAGCAGAGTCCCCTGCTCCCAGGGACACTGCCAGGCAGCATCAATCAGAACTCCTGAAAGGGACCTGCCAAATATGTGCCTGAAAGGGGACAAGTGTTTAGGGGGTGTTAAGAGAAAAATGGAACAAGTTCTTCTCAGATAAGTATTCTTACTTATTAATACATTTTTCATCCTTGGGCAGGACTCCATTCCCAGAAACAGCAAATGCCCAACATCAGCTCTGTGAGTGAGTTCCTCCTGCTGGCATTCGCAGACACGTGGGAGCTGCAGCTCCTGCACTTCGGGCTCTTCCTGGGCATCTACCTGGCTGCCCTCCTGGGCAACGGCCTCATCCTCACCGCCGTAGCCTGCGACCACCGCCTCCACACCCCCATGTACTTCTTCCTCCTCAACCTCGCCGTCCTCGACCTCGGATCCATCTCTACCACTCTGCCCAAAGCCATGGCCAATGCCCTCTGGGACAACAGGGCCATCTCATATCAAGGATGTGCTGCACAAGTCCTCTTTTTAGTCTTCTTCATTGGAGCAGAGTTTTCCCTTCTCACCGTCATGGCCTATGACCGCTACGTTGCCATCTGCAAGTCCCTGCACTATGGGAGCCTCCTGGGCAGCAGAGCTTGTGCCCAGATGGCAGCAGCTGCCTGGGGCAGTGGCTTTCTCCATGCTCTCCTGCACACAGCCAGTACATTTTCCCTGCCCTTCCGCCAAGGCAATGCAGTGGACCAGTTCTTCTGTGAAATCCCCCAGATCCTCAAGCTCTCCTGCTCAGATGCCTACCTCAGGGAAGTTGGGGCACTTGTATTTAGTTTTTCTTTAGCATTTGATTGTTTTGTTTTCATTGTGTTGTCCTATGTGCAGATCTTCAGAGCCGTGCTGAGGATGCCCTCTGAGCAGGGCCAGCACAAAGCCTTTTCCACGTGCCTCCCTCACCTGGCCGTGGTCTCCCTGTTTATCAGCACTGCCATGTTTGCTTACCTGAAACCGCCCTCCATGTCTCTCCCATTGCCTGGACCTGCTGGTGTCACTTCTGTACTCGGTGGTGCCTCCAGCAGTGAACCCCCTCATCTACAGCATGAGGAACCAGGAACTAAGGGAAGCAGTGAGGACACTGCTAGAATACACAATTATACAGCATATTCACCTATAATAATATACATAAAATCAATAATGCTGTGTTTTCTCAGGAAATTTTAAGATATATTTTTTAGTATTTGTCTTTATTATTATTTTCACTAACTATTGTTTCTGATAGAAATAATATTCTTATTCTCCTACTTGTTAATCATTAACCTATAGATCCCGGTTTCCTGTGTAGATAAACCCAATAAGGAAGTTTTCAGAAATTCAGTCTTCCCAGCTGCCATCTCTTCCCACCTCCTCTGGGGCTGAGGGAGCAGCCCCAGCATGCAGGAGGGGCTCAAGGCCAAGAGCCCAGCTGCCACATGGAGGAGCAGCCCTGGTGGCCCTTGGGGCTGCCCCTCATTGCCCGCTGGGCTCTGCCTCTCTGCTGCCTTTGGGTCGGGGCTGCTGCTTCCCTGGAGCCATGGCCATGGCCAGCAGCAGGACGTGGCCTTTTCACTGCTGCTCTCTTGGCTTCCACATTGTTCTCTTGTGCTCTTGTGTCTGGGTTAGTCCTGAGGTCTCATGTGCCTCGATGACAGTCTTGTTGTCTCTGCAGTGACATTCCTGTCCCTGCAGGCAGCAGCAGGCAATGTGCAACCCTGGGTCACAGCTGGCCTCCCTGCTAGCACCACGGAAACAAAAGGGGCTGCTCAGGGCAAACCCAGAAGCCTGGATCCCTCTTCCAAAGCTGCTGCCAGGAATACAGCCAAGGGGTTGCTCCCTGCTCTTCTGTTTTCTGGGCTTCTTCATGGAGTGAAGGACACAGGCTGAAAGTCCTAGGGTGATCTGTGAGGGACCAAGGGCAGGACCAAGAGCTACCTTTATGACAGCACTTGCCAAAGCAGAAAACAACTGGTCTTGGACTCATCTGCATGAGAATGTGTCCAAAGCAGTGGGGCTGATGGCCAATGCCAGCCTGGAGAGGAATCTGGAGCTGCCAGGAGATGTCAGGGGAACCCAGGCACAGTGTGCTCAGTGAGTAGTGATTAGAACTCAGAAAATGAGTGACCATCCAAAGAATCTTTTAGAGGGAAAAACGAATCTGAGGTGTCCAGGGGCTAAGGAGGGATCTGCAATGCCAGGGGAGGTGGTGAAGATACAGCAGGTGAAGGCACATAGGACAGGAGAATAATTGAGGAGACCCAGTTTAAAGACCTGTGGTCCAGCTCTGGTGCAGCATTTTCCTGTCTTTTGTGCCCTTAGAGTCACCCCATGGTCCTGCCAAGCACTGCCTTGTGCTTATTTTCAAAAATAAATCAACCCCGCAAAATGATGAATATGCAATATTTCACCATCTCTGCAAACAGCCTCTGAGAAACTTCTACCCGGTCTTCGAAAGATAACCCCAATATTTATTGCTGAGCACCATGTCACTGAGTGCCACCTGGGAGACAGTGCTGGGCAGTGGGGAGGGCCAGGAGAAAGACTTGTGTGAAGGCTGTGAGAAACAAGGAAACTCAGGGCTTTGGCAGATGTCTATGGGTGGAGGAGGAAAAGGAGGGGAGTCCTGAGACTGGGGCAGTGCTGAAGGGCCCTACACAAAGCTGGACTGCTGGAGAAGTGTCGATCTTGCACGTGTACCTCAGCCTGGGAGAAGGGGCCTGCCCGCAGTGCGGGATGACTGGGCTGTGCTCAGCCATGCCCCAGGAGCTGACCTTGCTCTCTTCCTCGCCACCACTCCCCACATGGGGCAGGCCCTCAGGAAACACCCCTGAGACTGGAGATGCACCAACCTGCTGCGGTGAGGTGCCACTACTGCAGGGGAAGAGGGGAGGGTTGGAGAGACACGTGGGACCTGCGGGCAAGAGTGGTGTGTGCAGAGCATGCGCGGACATCTCCAGGGGCAGCATGATCCCAGGAGACAGCAGTGAATGGAGCCAGTAGAGCATGAGCCTGTCCGAGGTGGACTGACCAGAGCTCAAGTGCTCAATCTGGTGTGAGCAGGCAGAGGAGAGCTCTGCACCCCTAGGGCACGCAGCAGGCCCAGCAAAGGAGTCTGGTGAGTGATTCCTTGCAGCCCTGGGGCAATGGTAGTGACCACATGAGCTGGGTCTGCCTCCCAGCCTGCCCAGCACAGCCCTGCAGAGTGCCCCTGTGCCCTGGGCAGCACAGCCCCATTGCTCTGCAGAGCAGCACCGCCAGCTGGGGCTGGGGCTGGGGCTGGGGCTGGGAGGGCGCTTCCCCTGAGTGTCTTCTAGGCCAGCTTCAGCACATGGCTTCTGGACATGAGCATGATCCTCTCTGTGCACAAGGAGCTGAGAGACTGCCAACAGGTACGGAGCTTGGACATTGCCTGCAAGGTCCCTCCTGCCCTAGCACCTCTCAGGACTGGCACGGAACTGGCTCCCATGCATCAGAGAGTCTGGGAGTCCAGCAGCAGTGCCATGGGCTTGAAGGATCACAAACAGATCACTTCTACATGGGCAGGTCCTAGGCCAAAAAGGGGGAGTTTTGTAGGTGTGGTATTATAAGGTCAGTGGTGCCTCAGAAATTCTAAGTCTAGCAGGAAGTGAATGGCTGTTAAATGGCCTGTGAGGTGGCTTCTTTGAGAAATAGCTGGCAGCTCATCCCTTGACTCCTGGCTGGGATCAGTGCCATTAGGCTCACACCTGCGAAAGTACCTGAAAGGCAAGCAGAAGGCTCTTGCTGTGCATGTAGTTTGTGAGATCCGCTCTTTCTAAGTACATGGTAGGCCACATAAAGGAAGAGGTCTTGGGCAGGAGTTGGCATGTTAGAGGTGTCAGCATTTGCCTAAAGTCATCCTTCAGGGCTGCTTTCTGTTTTCTACACAGAGTGGGCTACTGCCTCCAAGATGCCCAGGGCAAACTGAACCATGCATGAGGGCCGGAAAAAGTTACCCTGGATCCATAGGACCCATTCTATATCCAAAAGTTAGAGGCAGGAAACAAATTTTTGGGGTGGTACAGAGCTGCTGGGCACATTGTGCAGGGTGCACCTACAGCCTTTGTGTTCTTTTCCATCCTGGCTTAGGTGCTGCATCTGTCTCAAGAAAGGAGTAACCAACAGAGGTGAGACAGATACTCTGAGATCATGAAAGCCATCAGAAAACTGCCCCTAAGAAGATGAGTGATATGGGGAGGTCAGGAGAAGCCTGGCCAGGAGAGATGTGAGATCTGGGAGAGGGAAGAGGAGCTTGGCCAGCAGAAATTGATTTCTGGGAGGTTAGAAGGTTCAGGCAATGTTGATTTTGCTGTAACACTGACTTAAAGGAGTCATGTAAAGACCTTGCCCTATTTTAACTAGCAACATTAATCCTTAAACCTAAATGCTACTCCACACACTGTCAGGAATCCACTACTCTAATGCCTGACTTCAAAGCACCCCTTGAAGCCAAAACTCAGCCCATAGCCCCTTCCCCTTGCTTTTACTCTCTTAATCACTCTGATCCCTGCCCTTAACACTAGCATTAAAATGCTCTATTTAACCCTAGGAAACTGCTTGAGAGACCTAAACAAAACCCTAAAACACAAAGCTTGTCCATACCCTAAACACAGACCTGACACCCACCTGGTGCAACCAGCAGAATTTCGGGTTTTTCGATCACGGGAAGGTCTACGCAACACCGGGCCTGCTGGCACCACATGGGATGCGCCTCTCTCAGAGAGGGGTGAGGATTTTTGATCAGGAGTTGGCAGGGCTGATAGATAGGGCTTTAAACTAGAGTTGAAGGGGGAAGGGGATAAAACCAGGCATGCTGGTGATGAGCTAAGGGATGGTGTGCTAGAATCAGAGGGACTGTGTGCTAGTGAGGCCCTTCGGTTGGCTACACAAGATAGTGTGTAGGCAGGCGCATTTGAAGTGCTTCTACGCAAATGCACACAGTAGGAGGAATAAAATGGATGAGCTAGAAGTCTTGGCCCAGTCCCGCAGCTACGACATCATCGGCATAAGCGAAACCTGGTGGGATGAGTCCTGTGGCTGGTGTGTTGCAATAGACGGTTACAGGCTCTTCAAGAGGGACGGGCAGGGTAGGCAAGGTGGGGGGGGTGGCAATGTATGTGAAGCATGGGCTGGACTGCGTGGAACTTCAAGTTGGTGATGGCAAAGTTGAGAGCCTCTGAGTAAGGATTAAGGGACGAACAAATAAAGGGGATGTTGTTGTGGGAGTCTATTACAGACCACCTGCCCAGGACGACAACGCCGATGAATTATTCTTTACAGAACTAAGAGATGCCTCAAGATCAACTCCCCGTGTCCTAATGGAGGATTTCAACTTGCCAGACATCAACTGGGATCACCACACAGCTGACATGAGCAAGTCCAGGAGGTTCATAAAGCACCTAGATGATAACTTCTTGGTGCAGGTGCTAAGGGAGCCAACTAGGAAAGGTGCCCTCCTAGATCTGTTGCTGGAGAACAGAGAGGGTCTTATGGGAGAAGTGGCAATTGGCGGCCGTCTCGGTCATAGCAACCATGAAGTGGTTGAGTTTAGAATTTATGGTGACAGAAGGAAAACTGTCACCAAAACTTCGGCCCTGGATATGGGGAAAGCAGACTTCAGGCTGCTCAGGGAACTAGTCAGCAAGGTCCCCTGGGAAACTGCTTTTGAAGGCATTGGCGCCCATCAGTGCTGGTCAATCTTTAAGCACTGCTTCCTAAAAACACAAGATCAGGCGATTCCAAAATATCGGAAGTCAGGCAAGCGGGGCAGAAGGCCGGCCTGGCTGACAAGGGAACTTCTACTGGAGCTTAGGCAAAAAAAGAAAGTGTACGGCTGCTGGAAGGAGGGTCAGGCAATGAGGAAGGAATACAGGGATGCTGTTTGTGTTCGTAGGGAGAAAATTCGTGTGGCCAAAGCCTAACTAGAGTTGAAGCTGGCCATGTCTATGGGAGACAATAAAAAAGGTTTTTTTAGATATGTGAACACAAAAAGGAGAACCAAAGAAAACATAGGTCCACTACTAGATGGGGAGGGGCTCCTCACAGACAATGACACAGGCAAAGCAGAAACATTTAACGCCTTCTTCACCTCTGTCTTCAACACTGATGATGGGCTTCGGGACCCAGGGTACCCTGAGCTGGAGGACCATGACGGTGGGAATGACAAACTCCCAACCGACCCTGAACGTGTGCAGGATTTGCTGCTCCACCTGGATCCATACAAGTCTATGGGTCCAGATGGAATTCATCCCAGGGTGCTTAAAGAGCTGGCTGATGTCATTGTGGGACCTCTCTCAATTATTTTTCAAAGATCTTGGGAATCTGGAGAGGTCCCATTGGACTGGAAGCTGACAAATGTTGTGCCAATTTTCAAGAAGGGCAAGAAAGAAGACCCTAGCAATTACAGGCCTGTCAGTCTCACGTCAGTGCTTGGTAAAATTATGGAGAGGATGATCCATGAAGTTACTGAAGCGCACCTGGGGGAAAATGCAGTCATTGGTCCCAGCCAACATGGGTTTGTTAACAAATTAACAAATTTGATTTCTCTTTATGATAAGATCACCCATCTAGTCAATCAAGGGAAACCAGCTCATGTGATCTTTTTGGACTTCAGTGAAGCTTTTGACACGGTTTCCCATACGATCCTACTGGACAAAATGTCCAGCATACAGCTGAACAAAAACATCATACGATGGGTGAGCAATTGGCTGACGGACAGGGCTCAAAAGGTTGTGGTTAATGGGGCCACATCTGGCTGGCGGATGGTCACTAGTGGGGTCCCTCAAGGCTCCATTTTAGGGCCAGTCCTCTTCAATGGTTTTATAAATGATTTGGATGTGGGACTAGAAGGTGTTCTGAGCAAATTTGCTGACGACACCAAACTTGGAGGAGTTGTAGACTCGGCTGAGGGTGGAAAGGCCTTGCAGAGAGATCTGGACAGATTGGAGAGCTGGGCAATCACCAGCCACATGAAGTTTAACAAGAGCAAGTGCCGGGTCCTGCACCTGGGACGGGGCAACCCTGGCTATACGTACAGACTGGGCGACGAGACGCTGGAGAGCAGCCCCACAGAGAGGGATCTGGGGGTTGTGGTTGACAGCAAGTTGAATATGATCCAGCAGTGTGCCCTGGCAGCCAGGAGGGCCAACCGTATCCTGGGATGCATCAAGCACAGCATTGCTAGTCGGTCGAGGGAAGTGATTGTCCCGCTCTACTCTGCGCTGGTGCGGCCTCACCTCAAGTACTGTGTGCAGTTCTGGGCACCACAGTACAAAAAGGACATGAAACTGTTGGAGAGTGTCTGGAGGAGGGCGACGAAGATGGTGAAGGGCCTAGAGGGGAAGACATATGAGGAGTGGCTGAGGTCACTTGGCCTGTTCAGCCTGGAGAAGGGGAGGCTGAGGAGGGACCTCATCGCAGTCTACAACTTCCTCACAACGGGGAGTGGAGAGGCAGGTGACCTATTCTCCATAATCACCAGTGATAGGACCTGTGGGAACGGTGTCAGGCTGAGGCAGGGGAGGTTTAGGCTGGACATCAGGAAGAGGTTCTTCACCGAGAGGGTGGTCGCACACTGGAACAGGCTCCCCAGGGAAGGAGTCACTGCACCAAGCCTGTCTGAATTTAAGAAGCGATTGGACTGTGCGCTTAGTCACATGATCTAAACTTTTGGGTAGACCTGTGCGGTGCCAGGAGTTGGACTTGATGATCCTTATGAGTCCCTTCCAACTTGGGATATTCTATGATTCTATGATTCTATGGACTGCAGGAGGCACAAGGCTTGGGTGTGTCTAGCCAAGAAACTGCAAGGCCAGCAGCAGGCCCATGGCCTGGAAGATGCTGGTGAGGTGACTTCTGTCTGGTTGGCTGACAGGCCGCAAGAAGGCTGATGCATTGGGATGCCTACTTTAGGAGTGGTTTCCACCCTGATGGAGCTTTCTTCAGTAGTAGGAAAGAGCAGGAGAGAAAAAACTGCCACAAAGTGCACTTTGGAATGTTGGTACTGGCCACGAGGAGGAAGAAATGTCCCTCAAAGTGTTGTGCTGTGGTGTCTGAGGTCATCCAAAGAGTGTCTTTGATCAGACCGTCGCTTTGTGTTTGAAGGAACAGCTAGTGAGTGTTGATGAGACATTGGTGAAATTATGGAAATGGTGGGATGAGAGCAAGGTGGTGAACAGAGATGGGTGTCTGCAGTCATCAAGGAAACAGGTGAAAGTCATCAAAGTCAACAAAGTGCTCTGCTGGGCACTGCCCAGCCCAGCCCAGCCCCTGCCCACCTCTCCCTACCTCCCTGCCCTCTCCCCAGCCCAGCCCAGCCCAGCCCAGCCCAGCAGCCCAGGCTGGGCTGGCCCCAGGGCAGTGCCCACCGCAGGCTGCTGCAGGGCTCTGGGCACAGCCACCACAGCCCCAGCCCCTCGCAAGGCACCGCAGCTGCTGGGACAAAGGCAGCTCTGGGCCTCCCCAGCAGCCCCCGGGCTGGGGCCAGCCACAGCTCAGGAGATGGAGGTCCGTGAAGCTGCAGGAGCCCTGGTCTCTTGCCTGGGAGATCCCCAGCACAGAGTGCCTGTGCCGCGCAGGGCCAGCCCCGTTCCTCAGGCCAGGACAAGAGGCCTGGCCCAGGCACAGAGCAGCTCCAGATTCCTCTCCAGGATGCCATTTGCAATCAGCCCCAGCACCAGTGGGACAGTCCCAGGCCAGTTAGAGTACAGTTACTTTTTTCTGGGCCATGTGTCATCAAGGCAGGAGCTCCCAGGCCAGTCTTTGGTCCTTCACGTATCATCTGAAGCTCTGATTGAATGTCAGCACAGAAAAGTAAAAACCTTTTCAGGGAGCAGCTGCTTGGTTGTATTCCTGACACCATATTTGGAAGACGTGTGCAGAGATGCGTCAGAGATGCCACTGTACAAACAACAGGACTGTCACCCCAAGAGAACCTGAGAGCTAAGAGAAATGGAAGGGAGTAAGCAGAGAGTGTGGAAGTGAAACAAGAAAAGACCAGGTCCTGCTGCTGGCCATGGCCATGGCTCCAGGGAAGCAGCAGCCCCGACCCGAAGGCAGCAGAGAGGCAGAGCCCAGCGGGCAATGAGGGGCAGCCCCGAGAGCCACCAGGGCTGCTCCTCCATGTGGCAGCTGGGCTCTTGGCCTTGAGCCCCTCCTGCGTGCTGGGGCTGCTCCCCCAGCTCCAGAGGGGTTGGGAAGAGATGGCAGCTGAGACCAGTGTATATCTGATGGCTTCTTTGTTGTCTTTATTTACAGAGAAACCCCCAGAGTTTCCTCATTGCATCCTTCAGCTGTGGGTTCCTCATGCTGTAGATGAGGGGGTTCACTGCTGGAGGCACCACCGAGTACAGAACTGCCACCACCAGGTCCACGGATGGGGAGGAGTTAGAGGGGGGCTTCCAGTAGTCAAACATGGCAGTGCTGATAAACAGGGAGACCATGGCCAGGTGAGGGAGGCATGTGGAAAAGGCTTTGTGCCGGCCCTGCTCAGAGGGCATCCTCAGCACAGCTCTGAAAATCTGCACATACGAGAAAACAATGAAAACAAAACAACCAAAGACTAAAGAAAAACTGAACACAAGTAGCTCAACTTCCCTGAGGTAGGCATCTGAGCAGGAGAGCTTGAGGATCTGGGGGATTTCACAGAAGAACTGGTCCACAGCATTGCCTTGGCAGAGGGGCAGTGAAAATGTGTTGGCCGTGTGCAGGACAGAATAGAGAAACCCGCTGCCCCAGGCAGCTGCTGCCATCTGGGCACAAGCTCTGGTGCCCAGGAGGCTCCCATAGTGCAGGGGCTTGCAGATGGCAATGTAGCGGTCGTAGGCCGTGATGGTGAGGAGGGAATACTCTGAACCAAAGAAGAAGATGAAAAAGAGGACTTGTGCAGCACATCCTTGATAGGAGGTAGCCCTGGGGTCCCAGAGGGAATTGGCCATGGCTTTAGGGACAGTGGTGGAGATGCAGCCCAGGTCGAGGAGGGCGAGCTTGAGGAGGAAGAAGTACATGGGGGTGTGGAGGCGGTGGTCGCAGGCTACGGTGGTGAGGATGAGGCCGTTGCCCAGGAGGGCAGCCAGGTAGATGCCCAGGAAGAGCCCGAAGTGCAGGAGCTGCAGCTCCCGTGTGTCTGCGAATGCCAGCAGGAGGAACTCACTCACAGAGCTGATGTTGGGCATTTGCTGACTTTGGATACAGGTGTCTTTGAAGAGGAGAAAAAAACATAGTTAGAACTGACTTCAATGAGGAAAACATATTGCATGTCTTAGAAACCCCACAGACAAGCCTCTCTCTTTGCAGGAGAACCTTTCTGCAGCTCTCTTGCTTGAGCTGCGGCTGGTGCTGGCTGAAAGTGGCACTGGGAGCAGGGGCTGCTGTGGGCTCCAGAGGAGTCCTTCCTGCTGTGCAGCAGGAGGGAAGCAGGAACATAGGGGAAACTCAAGTCCAGTCCACTTGTCATATCCATGAGCTTTGCAGTGTTGTTGCAAACAACTCATCTGAATGCAGAGCCTAGCTGTAGGGATTTTGTTTGCTTTGTTTTATTCCAGTTGCCCTTGTAATTCTTAGGAGAGGTACTGGATGGTTGAACACCCGGACATTTCCTGTGCACTCCTGGTGAAGTCCTGTGTGTGCCAGGAGGCAAAGGGACTGTCCCTTGTTGAAGACTGAGCAGAGCAGCTCTGCCCACCAGTCCTGTTCTCAGCTGACCTGTGCTACCCCTCTGTGAGCTGCAGGACCATCCCAGTAAGGTGTTTCCCTGAGAAGAAACTGGAAACAGCTGAGAGCAGAGAAGCCCCAGTCCAAGTGCAGCTGGACAGCATCGTTGTCTCTGGCTGAAGCTCACAACCAGAATGAGCTGAGGAGATTGTCCTTGTCTGGGCTCTGCCTGCTGTGCTAGCCATGCCTGCCCCACAGCCCATGGGCTCCAGGGGGGAGAGGAGGCCAGGGAGGGGCGTTTCTGGCAACAGCTCCTTCTGGCCTCCCGCCCCTCTCTCTGCTGCCTGCAGCTG
Source organism: Cygnus atratus (assembly GCF_013377495.2). NCBI lineage: Eukaryota > Metazoa > Chordata > Aves > Anseriformes > Anatidae > Cygnus > Cygnus atratus. The sequence continues at coordinate 322,964 of NW_026109963.1, forward strand.
TCCCTGCCGGGAGCTGCTGCTCTGCGCCCACCTCTTCTTTCCCCCTGCCGGTGCTCACAGACCCCATCCCATGCGGCTGTGCTCAGCGCTGCCCTGCAGCACCCTGCCACCAACAGGGCCCTGCCAAGGGGCACCTCCATGGCTGCAGGAGCTACGGGACAGCTGACAGAGAGCCCGGCATGGCCAGCCAGGGCAGGGTGTTCTGAGCTGACCAGGGGCACCTGACTTAGGGCACTCCAAGGGGCTTCTGCCAGACTTCCTCACCTCGCAGTGCAATCCAGCAGGACTCTCAAAGCCTACTGCATTGCCCACTGCCCTCCCAGAAACAAGACCCACGAGGAGACCCTTCCAGGACCTGCAGCCGCATGGCCCTGCAGCCAGAGACTTACCTTGTCAAGGGCTGTGCAGATTTCTCCTGCAGTCAGCTCTCAGCATCCTCCCACTCCCAATCGCCTCCAACCCCTCTCTCCTTCTCTCCTCTTTGCATGCCACTTGTGGTCAGAGCCCCCAGCCCTGCTGCGCTGTGCAGAGGAGCTGCTCCTGGGCACAGCTGTCTCTGCGCCAGGGCCCTCTTGCCAGGAGCTCTCTCTGTCCCAGGAGCCCGGCCCAGCTCGGCACCAGAGGCCCAGCCCAAGGCATTGGAATGACTCCTCTGGTGGCTTTGGTGATGTGCCCACGAACCTCAGGCACTGAGGGACAATTGAAGAAATCTCTCAAGAATCAAATGCAAGGTTCTGGAGTGCCCCCCTGAGGGCCAGCACTGACATAGCCTCCCTTGGAGCTCGTTAGAGCAGAGCATTGGAGGCAGTGAGGACAAGTAGACAAAGGCAATGTGAAGGTGACACTAATGTATTGAAAAACAGGCTTTGACCCTTGGCCCCTGGGACAGGAGATCCTTTAACTTCACGCACTGCTCAGGGCTCTTCCTGGGGCAGTAGGAGATGGGGATGTGCATGGCCAAGTGCAGGAGAATGGTACGACCCCTGCCTGGTTCATGGGTGGTGGTGAGGAGGCAATGAGGCCCTGGTGCTTTAACGATAAGCTGTCTCCTCATAGGCCTCACTGTCAAAGGCAACAGCCATAGCCATTGACACAAAGACCTCAGTCCTGTTGGGACTTTCAGCCTTTCCAGTGTCCTTGCTCCTCTCCACACCAGGCTGTCCAAGGGACTCACAGACCTGCACCTCTTTCTCTGCTGACTGTAGACCCCCATCTGTGTGGTGTCGCACCCGATCTGAGCTGAGTACAGTAACTTACATTTTCCTGGTGGCCATGCCCCTCGTAGGGCAGCTCTGTAGGAAGCTGGCTTGGTTCCTGGTAAGCAGGCACCACTGCTCATATGGCATCCCTCGTGGTGCCCAGGCCCTCCTCCTCCCGGGCACTGCTCACTCAGCAGGGTCCCAGTCTGCCCTGATGTGTGGGGTTACTCTTCCTCGGGTGCAGGACTACGACTCTTCTCCTTGTAAAGGTCAAGAGGTTTCTGTAGGCAAAATCCTGCAGTTTCTCAAGGTTCTCCTGGACAGATGCTCCATTCTGTCAGATGTTAATTTCTGCAGGAAGATGGCTCACCCTGATTGTGCTGTCTCACAAGATAGCATCAATGAGGAGTTACTGGATACTGTGGACAGTAGAGGACTAACTAGTTGAATGGAATTGCAGCCAAGACTCACAGAAGGCTAGTGGATGGAAGGCTGCCAGATTTCACCTTTTCTGTGCTTCTCATGTATGCTGTCATTTTGTCTGAAGCTGTGTCCTAAATGTTGTTAAGCTGTGCAAGGACCAAATTGGAAGGCCCAGACCCTAGTGGAGCTCAATCTATCTATTACTGTCAGAGACAATAAAAAATGTTTTTATAAAAACATTGAAAAAGAAAAGAAAGGAGAAGAAAGGAGAAGAAAGGAGAAGAAAAAGAAAAGAAGAGAAAAGGAAAGGAAAGGAAAGGAAAGGAAAGGAAAGGAAAGGAAAGGAAAGGAAAGGAAAGGAAAGGAAAGGAAAGGAAAGGAAAGGAAAGGAAAGGAAAGGAAAGGAAAGGAAAGGAAAGGAAAGGAAAGGGAAGGGAAGGGAAGGGAAGGGAAGGGAAGGGAAGGGAAGGGAAGGGAAGGGAAGGGAAGGGAAGGGAAGGGAAGGGAAGGGAAGGGAAGGGAAGGGAAGGGAAGGGAAGGGAAGGGAAGGGAAGGGAAGGGAAGGGAAGGGAAGGGAAGGGAAAAGAAAAGAAAAGAAAAGAAAAGAAAAGAAAAGAAAAGAAAAGAAAAGAAAAGAAAAGAAAAGAAAAGAAAAGAAAAGAAAAGAAAAGAAAAGAAAATTAAGGAGAATCTTCATCCTTTATTGGATGTGGGAAAACAGAATTAGAAGAGATGAGGAAAAGGCTGAGGTACTTAGTGCATTCTTTACCTCAGTGTTTAGCAGCAAGACCAGTTGTTCCCCTAGTACTCAGCCCCCTGAGCTGGTAGATAAGGACCTTGAGCAGAATGAAGCTCTCATAATTCATGAGGAAATGGTTAGAAAACTGCTACTGCACTTAGATGTACACAAGTCTAGGGGGCTAGATGGGATCCACCCATCTGAGGTACTGAGGGAGCTGGCTGAAGTGCTCTCCAAGCCGCTTTCCATCATTGATCAGCAGTCCTGGCTATCAGGGGAGGTCCCAGTCAACTGGTGACTAGCAAATATGACGTCTGTCTACAAGAAGGGCCGGAAGGAGGATCCGGGGAACTACAGGCCTGTCAGTCTGACCTTGGTGCTGGGGAAGCTCCTGGAGCAGATTATCTTGAGTACCATCATGCAACATTTTCAGGACAACCAGGTGATCAGGCCCAGTCAGCATGGGTTTATCAAAGCCAGGTCCTGCTTGGCAAATCTGATCTCCTTCGAAGACACGGTGATGTTCTCAGTGGGCAAGGGAAAGGCTGTGGATGTGGTCTACCTGGACCTCAGTAAGGCTTTTGAAACCATTTCCCACAGCATTCTCTTGGAGGAACTGGCTGCTCAAGGCCTGGATGGATGTATGCATCAATGGGTTAAAAACTGGCTGGGTGGCCAGGTCCAAAGAGCCGTGGTGAATGGAGCTAAATGCAGCTGGAGGCCAGTCACTAGTGGTGTCCCCCAGGGCCCAGGACTGGGGCCAGTTCTCTTCAATATCTCCATCAATGATCTGGACGAGGGGATCAAGTGCACCCTCAGGAAGTTTGCAGATGACACCAAGTTCAGAGAGAGTGTTGATCTGCTCGAGGGTAGGAGGGCTCTGCAGAGGGATCTGGATAGGCTGCACCCATGGGCTGAGACCAACTGTATGAAGTTCAACAAGGCTAAGTGCCGGGTCCTGCACTTGGGCACAACAACCCCATGTAATGCCACAATCTGGGGGAAGAGTGTGTGGAAAGCTGCCCAGCAGAAAGGGTCCTGGGGATATTGGTTGACAGTTGGCTGAATATGAGCCAGCAGTGTGCTCAGGTAGCCAAGAAGGCCAACAGCATCCTGGCTTGTACCACGAATAGTGTGGTCAACAAGACTATGGAAGGGATTGTCCCTCTGTACTCAGCCCTGGTGAGGTCACACCTCAAGTACTGCGTTTAGCTCCCAGGCCCCCAGCACAGGAAGGACACGGGTCTATTAGAATGAGTCCAGAGGAGGGCCATGAGGATGATCAAGGGGCTGGAGCACCTGTCCTATGAAGATGGGCTGAGGGCATTGGAGTTGTTCAGCCTGGAGAAGAGAAGGCTCTGTGGAGACCTTACAGTGGCCTTCCAGTACCTAAAGAAGCCTACAGGAAAGCTGGGGAGGGACTCTTCATCAAAGAGTGTAGTGATAGGACAAGGGGTAATGGTTTTAAACTGCAAGAGGGTAGATTCAGATTAGATATTAGAAAGAAGTTCTTTACTCAGAGGATGGTTAGGCACTGGAACAGGCTGCCCAGAGAAGCTGTGGATGCCTCATCTCTGGAAGTATTCAAGGCCAGGTTGGATGGGGCTTTCAATAACCTGGTCTAGTGGAAGATGTCTCTGCCCATGGCAGGTGATCTGTAAGGTCCTTTCCTACCCAAACGGTTCTGTGATTCTGTAAATATGAAAGACAGCACCATACCAGCTACTAGGAAGAAAAATTAACTCTATCGCAGCCAAAACTAGGACAATATCCACCCCTCATTCCATACCATATACGTCATGCTCAGGTCCAACACTTTTCAGTTGATCACCACCACCTTTCCTGTCTTTTGATATGCACACAAAAATATCATGCCCTTAGTCTATTGGTGCCTGTAACAATAACAATAACAATAACAACTTATTCCTTTTGTGTCTTTTTTTTTTTTTTTTTTTCCTCCCAGTTCTCTCCTTCATCCCATTGCATAAGCAGATTTGTAGTGCTGAGCTGCCTTCTGGGTCAAACCACAACAAGTCTTTTTGGTGCCTAGCGTGGAGCACAAAGGTTGAGATGACAGATCTGACCAGAGCGTTTTAAAAGTAAATTGTTATAAGCATTAGAACAGTTTAACAGTTGCTGATCACAATGTTGATCATTTTGATCTCAGGTCTGTTGTGCTTGTTTTCAGAATTGTGTTGTGTAGCACACTACTAACTGTCTGTCTTCCATGCCATGCTGTTTATCAATTCTGCGGGCTGGTTTAAGGTACCCTTTTGATGTATTGGATAACACTGACTTATGACAGGATAAAATTATTGCCACCTCTGTACCTCAGGAACCATCTCTTCATCTCTTAAAACTATTAATAATTACATTCTTTTACACTTTTTGCCTTTTCTCCTCAGGGAGTAAATCTATGCGTGGTGGGGCAGGAGGTGGGGGGATGGAACTGGTATGGACAGTAGGGGACGCTTTTCCCCACTTCTTCACTCTCCCTTTCTCCTTCACCTCCCCCTTCTCCTCCAGGCTAATTACAATAGCTCTTCAAAGCTTTGAATATCCTTGGGATGGTCAAACCATCATGTTCCTATTGTTACATCTCCTGAATGTGATTCAGGTTTTCTTTAAGTTTAAACAACTACTTAAGCATGCCATCCAGAGATCTGTCCAGAGGCAGGAGAGTTAGGAGCAGCATGGAGTGTGAAAGGATATGGGCAGGCACCTAGAGCAGTGGGCACCTCCAGTGCTTTGGAACTTCACCTCTGAGAATGTGCAGAATCCTAAAAAAAACTGTGAAATGCTTGAAAACTCTGTGTCATCACACTGGCATTTCCAAAGAGACACAAATCACTGCAATGTGCTGGGGCTTGACCTATGCTTAACAAGCCACAGTCAACACCTCTCCAACCCCTGTGACTTTTCCTGCAGGCACGCGCCAGCCCCTGTGGCAGGCCCATCAGCCACTCCAACTTCTCTTAGACAGATTCTCCATTCTGTCAGCTGTTAATTTCTGCAGGCAGATGGCTCACCCTGATTGTGCTATCTCTCACAAGATAACAGCAACAGGAGTTGCAGGACAGTTTGGACAATACAGGAGTAAGCAGTTGAATGAAATTGCAGCATAGACTCAGAGAAGGGCAGGGGATGGAAGGCTGCCAGGTTCCACCTTTTCTGTGCTTTTTTTCCATCCATTCTTTCATGTTGTGTGGAGCTCAGTCCTCCATGTCTCGAAGCTGTGCAGGGACAAAATCAGAATGGCCAAATCCTAACTGGAGCTCTATCTGACTATTACTATCAAAAAGAGTAATTATATATAACATATATATATACATAACAAGAGCATTGAGGAGCATCTCCATCCTGTATTGGATATGGGGGGAAAGATAGCGACATAGAAACATAGAAGACATGAGGAAAAGGCTGAAATAATTAATTCCTTTTTTGCCTCAGTTTTTAGCAGCAAGACCAGCTGTTCCCCTGGTACTAAGCCTCCAAAGCTGGTAGATAAGTACAGGGAGCAGAATGAAGCCCTCATAATCCATGAGGAAATAGTTAAAGACCTGCTACTCCACTTAGATGTACACACATCTATGGAGCCAGATTGGATCCACCTGTCACTACTGAGGGAGCTGGCGGAACCACTTGCCAAGCTGCTTTCCATCATTGAGCAGCAGTCCTGGCTACCAGGGGAGGTCCCAGTCAACTGGCGCCTAGCAAATATGATGTCTGTCTACAGGAAGGGCTGGAAGGAGGAGTCGGGGAACTACGGATCTGTTATTCTGTCCACGGTGTTGGAGAAGCTCATGGATCAGATTATGCTGAGTACCATCACACAACACTTAAAGGACAATCAGGTCATCAGGCCAATTCAGTAGGTGGTTATCAAAGAGAGGTCCTGCTTGACAAATCTGATCTCCTAAGACAAAGCAATGTGCTCAGTGGACGAGGGAGTGGCTGTGGATGTGGTCTACCTGGACATCACTAAGGCTTTCAACACCGTTTCTCACAGCTTTCTCCCAGAGAAACTGGCTGCTCAAGGCTTGGGCACGTGTATGCTTACCGTCGCGTACCGCATGTTCATGGGGAACCCGGTACTAAATCATTCATGGATGACCTGATTCTGGGTCAGGGTTTCGTATGTAGCAGAGCAGCTCCCTCGCTGCGATCTATTGGGAGTCAGTCCTCGACACAAGCTTTTGTCGCTTTTCGCCCTTGCCGCCTGTCCTGGTTTCAGGTAGGACAGAGTTAATTTTCTTCCTAGTAGCTGGTAGGGTGCTATGTTTTGGATTAGGATGAGAAGAACGCTGATAACATGCTGATGTTTTAATTGTTGTAGAGCAGTGCTTACACCAAGCCAAGGACTTTTCAGCTTCTCGCTCTGTCCTGCTAGCGAGCAGGCTAGGGATGCAGCAGGAGCTGGGAGGGGACAGACCCAGGACAGCTGACCCAAACTGGCCAAAGGGGTATTCCATACCATCTGACGTCATGCTGAACAATATATAGGGGTGGCTAGCCGGGGTGGAGGGGGGGCCGGCTGCTCGGGGATAGGCTGGGTATCGGTCAACGGGTGGTGAGCAATTGCATTGTGCATCACTTATTTCGTACACATTATTACTATTAATACTATTATTATTATTATTATTATCATTGTTATTATTTTTCCTGTCTTAATAAACTGTCTTTATCTCAACTCACAGGCTTCACTTTCCCGTTTCTCTCCCCCATCCCGGAGAGGGAGTGGGGAGGGTGAGCGAACGGCTGTGTGGTGTTTGACTGCCAACCGGGTTAAACCACAACAGTCCATTTGGCGCCCAACGTGGGGCAAGAAGGGTTGAGATATCGACAGATTTGACCAGAGTGTGTTAAACTAAAATTGGTATAAGTATTCAACCTGCTTAATAGTTGCTAGTCACAATGTTGATTGCCTTAATCTCGAGTCTGCTGTGCCTGTTTCCCAAATTGAGTTTTATAGCACGTTACTTTCTGTATGTGCTCCCTGTCACGCTGTTTATCCTTTCCGGGCCTTGGTTTAAGATTGTTATGGTACTGTGTGGTGTAACGATGGCTTATGAAATGATGAGATTTCTGGTCATGACTCTAACCTGGTATTTGTACTCAGCACTGTCGTCGACTCTATACTTCGGAAACCATATCTCAGAAACATAGCCCTACCATTTGCCATGGACTGATCCAGTCTGCGCTGGAGCAGGGGGAGGCTCCTGAACACCTGCAGTACATCGATGACATCATTGTGTGGGGTGACACTGCAGAGGAAGTTTTCGAGAAAGGGAAGAAAATAGTCCAAATCCTTCTGAAGGCCGGTTTTGCCATAAAACAAAATAAAGTTAAAGGACCTGCACGAGAGATCCAGTTTTTAGGAATAAAATGGCAAGATGGACATCATCAAATCCCAATGGATGTGATCAACAAAATAACAGCTATGTCTCCACCAACTAGCAAAAAGGAAACACAAACTTTCCTAGGTGTTGTGGGGTTTTGGAGAATGCATATTCCAAATTACAGTCTGATTGTAAACCCGCTCTACCAAGTAACCCGTAAGAAGAATGCTTTCGAATGGGGCCGTGAGCAACGACAAGCCTTTGAACAAATTAAACAGGAAATAGTTCATGCAGTAGCCCTTGGGCCAGTCCAAACAGGACCAGATGTAAAGAATGTGCTCTACACCGCAGCCAGGGAGAATGGTCCCACCTGGAGCCTCTGGCAGAAAGAACCTGGGGAAACTCGAGGTCGACCCCTGGGGTTTTGGAGTCGGGGATACAGAGGATCTGAGGCCCGCTATACTCCAACCAAAAAGGAGATATTGGCAGCATATGAGGGAGTTTGATCTGCTTCGGAAGTGGTCGGTACTGAAGCGCAGCTCCTCCTGGCACCCCGACTGCCGGTACTGGGTTGGATGTTCAAAGGAAGGGTCTCCTCTACACATCATGCAACTGATGCTACATGGAGCAAGTGGGTTGCACTGATTACTCAGCGGGCTCGAATAGGAAACCCCAGTCGCCCAGGAATGTTGTAAGTGATTATGGACTGGCCAGAAGGCAAGTACTTTGGGATATCATCAGAGGAGGAGGTGGTCCGTGCTGAAGAAGCCCCACTGTACAACAAGCTACCAGAAAATGAGAAGAAATATGCCCTGTTCACTGATGGGTCCTGTCGTATTGTGGGAAAGCATCGGAGATGGAAAGCTGCTGTATGGAGTCCTACACGACGAGTTGCAGAAGCTGCTGAGGGAGAAGGTGAATCGAGTCAGTTTGCAGAAGTGAAAGCCGTTCAGCTGGCCTTAGATATTGCTGAACGAGAAAAGTGGCCAGTTCTCTATCTCTATACTGATTCATGGATGGTAGCAAATGCCCTGTGGGGGTGGTTACAGCAATGGAAGCAGAACAACTGGGAACGCCGGGGCAAACCCATCTGGGCTGCTGCATTGTGGCAAGATATTGCTGCCCGGGTAGAGAACCTGGTTGTAAAGGTATGCCATGTAGATGTTCATGTGCCCAAGAATCGGGCTACTGAAGAACATCAAAATAACCAGCAGGTGGATCAGGCTGCTAAGATTGAAGTGGCTCAAGTGGACCTGGACTGGCAACATAAAGGTGAATTATTTATAGCCCGATGGGCCCATGACACCTCAGGCCATCAAGGCAGAGATGAAACATACAGATGGGCTCGTGACCGAGGGGTGGACCTGACCATGGACACTATAGCACAGGTTATTCATGATTGTGAAACATGTGCTGCAATTAAACAAGCCAAACGGTCAAAGCCTCTTTGGTATGGAGGACGATGGCTGAAATACAAATATGGAGAGGCCTGGCAGATTGATTACATCACACTCCCCCAAACCCGCAACGGCAAGCGCCACGTACTTACAATGGTGGAAGCAACCACCGGATGGCTGGAAACATCCTGTGCCCCATGCCACCGCCCGGAACACTATCCTGGGCCTTGAAAAGCAAGCCCTATGGCGACATGGCACCCCAGAAAGAATTGAGTCAGACAATGGCACTCATTTCTGAAACAACCTTATAGACACTTGGGCCAAAGATCATGGTATTGAGTGGGTATATCACATCCCCTATCATGCACCAGCCTCCGGGAAAGTTGAACGATACAGTGGACTGTTAAAGACTACACTGAAAGCAATGGGTGCTGGGACATTCAAAAATTGGGAAACACATTTGGCAAAGGCCACCTGGTTAGTCAATACTAGAGGATCTGCCAACCGAGCTGGACCTGCCCAGTCAAACCTGTTATGCACTGTAGAAGGGGATAAAGTTCCTGTAGTGCACGTAAGAAACATGCTGGGTAAGACAGTCTGGGCTACTCCTGCCTCAGGAAAAGGCAAGCCCATTCGTGGGATTGCTTTTGCCCAGGGACCTGGATGCACTTGGTGGGTAATGCAAAAGAATGGGGAGGTCCGGTGTGTACCTCAAGGGGACCTAATATTGGGTGAGAATAGCCCATGAGTTGAATTGTAGTATGTTAATTATCATATAACACTGTATGTCATCACTACCATGGTTGCTATATATCATAGATGAAAATGGTGATTAATTAGAAGGTATTGGAAAGAGTGTAACCTGAGCATGACATAAATGGTATGGAATAAGGGGTGGATATCTGTCCTGGTTTCAGGTAGGACAGAGTTAATTTTCCTCCTAGTAGCTGGTAGGGTGCTATGTTTTGGATTAGGATGAGAAGAGCGCTGATAACATGCTGATGTTTTAATTGTTGTAGAGCAGTGCTTACACCAAGCCAAGGACTTTTCAGCTTCTCGCTCTGTCCTGCTAGCGAGCAGGCTAGGGATGCAGCACGAGCCGAGAGGGGACAGACCCAGGACAGCTGACCCAAACTGGCCAAAGGGGTATTCCATACCATCTGACGTCATGCTGAACAATATATAGGGGTGGCTAGCCGGGGTGGAGGGGGGGCCGGCTGCTCGGGGATAGGCTGGGCATCGGTCAGCGGGTGGTGAGCAATTGCATTGTGCATCACTTATTTCGTACACATTATTACTATTAATACTATTATTATTATTATTATTATTGTTATTATTTTTCCTGTCTTAATAAACTGTCTTTATCTCAACTCACAGACTTCACTTTCCCGTTTCTCTCCCCCATCCCGGAGAGGGAGGGGGGAGGATGAGCGAACGGCTGTGTGGTGTTTGACTGCCAGCCGGGCTAAACCACAACACCGCCGCCGCTGCCTTCACTGCCGCCCTGGGAAGGCGGTGGGAAGGCGGAAAGGGAAGGGGTCGCGGTTGTCGCGCGTGGGCGCGCGCCGGCCCTCCGTTCGTTCGTTCGTTCGTTACCCCTTCGGGGCGGAGGCGGGGGGGGACTCGCTTTTCTCCCTCTTTTCCCTCCTGCCCTCTTCCCGCTTCGCTTGGGGTCCGCGGGGCCCTCGGGGGGGCGGAGGACGGGTATTAAGGGGAGGGAAAGAGGCACGGGTCGCTCTCCGTTCTCCTTCCCCGTTTCCCCACCCCCCCCCCCCCCCCCCCCCTTCCCGGGTCCTGGTTGACCTGGCGGCTCCGGCTCTCTGTTGGAGAGTGTCCAGAAGAGGGCGACGAAGATGGTGAAGGGCCTAGAGGGGAAGACATATGAGGAGTGGCTGAGGTCACTTGGCCTGTTCAGCCTGGAGAAGAGGAGGCTGAGGGGAGACCTCATCGCAATCTACAACTTCCTCGTGAGGGGGAGCGGAGGGGCAGGTGACGTATTCTCCGTAATCACCAGTGATAGGACCTGTGGGAACGGTGTGAAGCTGAGGCAGGGGAAGTTTAGGCTGGACATCAGGAAGAGGTTCTTCACCGAGAGGGCGGTTGCACACTGGAACAGGCTCCCCAGGGAAGTAGTCACTGCACCAAGCCTGTCTGAATTTAAGAGGCGATTGGACTGTGCACTTAGTCACATGGTCTAAAATTTTGGGCAGACCTGTGCGGTGCCAGGAGTTGGACTTGATGATCCTTATGGGTCCCTTCCAACTCGGGATATTCTACGATTCTATGATTAACCAGAACACTGAGCCGAACCCTATTAGGACCCTAAAAAACACATACGGCACCACTTTCTTCCATCAAAAAGTGCTCCCAACACAAGCCTTTCGGTACACCTGAACTCCCTTGGGAAGCCTTTACGCCTCCCCACACACAACAGGACTCTGCACTTTCTCTCTCTCCAAACACTAACAACTCTAACCCTAACCCAACCCCAGCCCTAAAAATACAGCTAACCCTAAACGTCCAGAGCTAGCCCTGTGCAGCTCATCCGGCAGAGCTAACCCTAACCCTAAAGCTAAATCTGACATTAACTCTAACCCAAGCCCGAACAATAACCCTAACCTTAACCCTAACCCTAATCCTAACCCTAACCCAAAGCCTAAAACTAATCCTAACACGGACACTAAGCCATAACTGCACTCTAGGTCCTCCACAGTTCTACTAGGGCCAACCAGCGCCATCTAGCTCCAACGGAAAGCCTCCAAGTGAAACCCTCTGTCGTTTAGGCTGCCCTAGAAGTCTCCCAGGGCACTCTAGGGTGTCCTACGAGCATGTTGTTGAAACGTAGACGCAAAATAAGGACTGTTCCTGGAATCCAGTGGCATCTGGAGGCCTCACAGCGCTCTCTAGTGCACGCTCGGGCACACTGGAGGCCTCCTGTAGTCCTCCCCTGCACTGTAGATGTTTCACAGGTCAACCAGGGCCACCCAGTGCCCTCTAGCTCACCCGAAAGCCTCCCGGTGAGCCCCAGTTTCCTCTAGGATGCCCTAGAGGCCTCCCAAGGCACTCTAGGATGCCCTACGAGCCTCCTCCTACAAGCAACAAATGGAAGACTTTGGGTACACCTGAACTCCCTATATCCCCCTGTCCCTATACCGCTGTCCCCATATTCCTCTGTCCCCATATCTCCCTGTCCCTATATCCCTATCCCTATATCCCCCCAATCGCCATATCCCCCCACCCTATATCCCTGTCCCTATATCCCCATCCCTATATCCCCCTGTCCCCATATCCCCCCATCCCCATATCACCCTCTCCCTATATCCCTGTCCCTATATCTATGTCCCTATATACCCCATCCATATATCCCCCATCCCCATATCCCCCTGTTGCCATATCCCCCATCCCTATATCCCCATCCCTATATCCCCGTTCCTATATACCCCGTCCCCATATCCCCCTGTTCCTATATCCCTGTCCCTATATCCCTGTCCCTATATACCCCATCCCGATATCTCCCATCCCTTTATCCCCCGTCCCCATAACCCTGTCTCCATATCCCCCCGTCCCCATATCCCCCAATCCCCATATACCCATGTCCCTATACCTCTGTCCCTATATCCCTGTTCCTATATCCCTGTCCCTATATCCCCCGTCCCCATATCCCCCATCCCCATATCCCCCCATCCCTTTACCCCCTTCCGCATATCCCTCTGTCCCTATATCCCTGTCCCTATATCCCCATCCCTATATCCCCCCATCCCCATATCCCCCTGTCCCTATATCCCCTGTCTCCATCTCCCTATACCCCTGTACATATATCCCAGTCCCTATATCCCCATCTCCCTATACCCATATCCCCATATCGCCCTGTCCCTATATCCCCCGTCTCCACCTCCCTATACTCCCGTTGCTATATCCCCATCTCCCTGTCCCCCTATCCCTATCCCCCTGTCCCCATATCACCCTGTGCCTATACCCCTGTCCCTAGATCCCTGTCCCCATACCACCCTGTCCCTATATCCCCTGTCTCCACCTCCCTATACCCTTGTCCCTATATCCCCCTATCCCTATCCCCCTGTCCCTATCCCCATCCCTATATCCCTGTCCCTATATCCTCCATCCCCATATCGCCCTGTCCCTATATCCCCCGTCTCCACCTCCCTATACCCTTGTCCCTATATCCCCCTATCCCTATCCCCCTGTCCCTATCCCCATCCCTATATCCCTGTCCCTATATCCTCCATCCCCATATACCCCTGTCCCTATATCCCCATATCCCTATACCCCTGTCACCATATGCCCATGTCCCCATATCGCCCTGTCCCTATATCCCTGTCCCTATATCCCTGTCCCTATACCCCTGTCCCTATATCCCCATCCCCATATCCCCCTGTCCCTATATCCCCTTCCCCATATCCCCTGTCCCTATATCCCCATCCCCATATCCCCCTGTCCCTATATCCCCTTCCCAATATCCCGTCCCTATATCCCCGACCCCATATCCCTCCATCCCCCTGTCCCTAAACCCATGTCCCTATACCCATCCCCATATCCATAAGTCCCCATATCCCCCTGTCCCTCTATCCCCGTCCCCATATCCCCATGTCCCCATATCCCTGTCCCCATATTCCTCTATCCCCCTGCCCCTATACCCGTCCCTATATCCCCGTACCCATATCCCTCTATCCCCCTGTCCCTATCCCCCTGTCCCTATAGCCCTGTCCCTATATCTCCATCCCTATATCCCTCTATCCCCCTGTCCCTATACCCATGTCCCTACACCCCTGTCCCCATATCCCCCTGTCCCCATATCCCCCTGTCCCTATATCCCCGACCCCATATCCCACTATCCTCCTGTCCCTATCCCCTGTCCATATCCCCCTGTCCCTATATCCCTGTCCCTATATCCCTGTTCCCATATCCCTCTATCCCCCTGTTCCCATATCCACCTGTCCCTATGTCGCCAACCCCATATCCCTCTATCCCCCGTCCCTATACCCATGTCCCTACATCCCTGTCCCTGTATCCCCGTACCCATATCCCCCTGTCCCTATACCCTTGTCCCTATATCCCTGTCCCTATATCCCAGTCCCTATATCCCCATCCCCATATCCCTCTATCCCTCTGTCCCTATAACCCCATCCCTATAACCATGTCCCTATACCCCTGTCCCTATATCCCCATCCCCATATCCCTCTATCCCTCTCTCCCTATACCCGTGTCCCTATAGCCCTGTCCCTATATTCCTGCCCGCATATCCCCCTGTCCCTATATTCCTGCCCGCATATCCCCCTGTCCCTATATCCCCATCCCCATATCCCCCTGTCCCTCTATCCCTATCCCCATATCCCTCTATCCCCCTGTCCCTATATCCCTGTCCCTATATCCCCGACCCCATATCCCACTATCCCCCTGTCCATATCCCCCTGTACCTATATCCCTGTCCCTATATCCCCATCCCCATATCCCTCTATCCCCCATCCCCATATCCCCCTGTCCCTATATCCCCGACCCCATATCCCCCTGTCCCTATATCTCCGTCCCAATATCCCTCTATCCCCCTTTCCCTGTACCCCTGTCCCTATACCACTGTCCCTATACCGATGTCCCTATATCCCCGTCCCCATATCCAGCTGTCCCTATATCCCCGTCCCCATATCCCCATCCCTATACCCATGTCCCTATATCCCTGTCCCTATAACCCCATCCCCATATCCCCGTCCCCATATCCCCCTGTCCCAATACCCCTGTACCTATATCCCTGTCCCTATATCCCCATCCCCATATCCCTCTATCCCTCTGTCCCTATACCCATGTCCCTATTGCCCTCTCCCTATATCCCCGTCCCCATATCCCCCTGTCCCTATATCCCCATCCGCATATCCCCCTGTCCCTATATCCCCGACCCCATATCCCCCTGTCCCTATATCCCCGTCCCAAAATCCCTCTATCCCCCCGTCCCTATATCCCTGTCCCTGTATCCCCGAGCCCATATCCCTCTATCCCCCTGTCCCTATCCCCCGTCCCTATATCCACAACCCCATATCCCCCTTTCCCTATATTCCTGACCCCATATCCCACTATCCCCCTGTCCCTATACCCCTGTCCCTATCCCCCCATCCCTATCCCCCTGTCCCTATATCCCTGTCCCTATATCCCCGACCCCATATCCCTCTATCCCCCTGTCCGCATAACCCCCTGTACCTATATCCCCAACCCCATATCCCTCCATCCCCCTGTCCCTATATCCCTGTCCCTATATCCCCGACCCCATATCCCTCTATCCCCCTGTCCCTATATTCCCGTCCCCATATCCCCCTGTCCCTATATCCCCGTCCCCATATCCCTCTATCCCCCTGTGCGCATAACCCCCTGTCCCTATATCCCCGACCCATAT